>NC_050576.1:261719694-262043444 GCF_011100635.1 Trichosurus vulpecula
AATAATGTGATTTTGATAAAAAGAATATGTATGTATGTATGTTATGCTTCTTGTATGGAAAATGCAAATGAATGTTTTTCCTAACATTTCTCATAGCTGTCTTTCCTCTACTTAACCCTTGACTCCCAAGGTACCATCCGTCATTCCTCTCCCAGATCTACCTTGAGAACCAAAATATTATTTCTGGATATCTACTGTAGAAGAGCTTCATGAAGCAAAATTCCAGGTATAGTTAAAAGAGAGAGCAAATGTGTATAAAAGTTAACTTAAATTTTTATGCCTTCAAAATGATCCTATGCCTTTCATCAAGTATATAACCAAATATTTCTCACATAATAAGAAGAGAAATGATGAAAGCTTTGATGCATTTTGCAATCAAATAATAAAGCTACTTATTGACCATGATAATGAGGAATAGGAATGATAGGGATTGTTGAAATTCAGAGCCCTTTTACAAAGAGCACATTCAGAAACTTTCATTTAGCTCTAATGAAACCCTAGATTTGCTAGGGCATTGGACACATTCAAAATAGAAGAGAAAGAATTAAAATAAACAAAGGCATTTATAGGTTTGGGCTCAGACTCTCTAACTAAGGCTGGAAGTTCCCTGAAGGCAAGCATGGTGCTATCTATTTCTGGCTCCCCATGATAAGCTCTACAGTCAAGTCAACAGACCTTTGTCAAGCATCAGCTATGTGTAAGGCACCATGCTAAGCTCTGAGGACATAAAAAATAGCAAGTAACAGTCCTTTATTTGCAGGCTACACTTACCCAATGAGTATGTGTCTCAGGCAGGATTTGAATCTATGTTCCCCTGTTTCCTACATCTGTGCTTTGAGAGACCATGCTGTCAAATATTAAGTATGAATCGTATTCTATCATATGTTTTAATTAGGTCTTAATGAGTTTAATTTTATTTCATATGGATCTGCTCTCTGGTTATTTTATGTATAACAAATTAAATGCTACTGTTTTACTTCTGTCATTCAAAAAAAGTCTGATATGTTTTAATAACAAAATATTTTACATATACAAGAATATCTTGATTATATATTTTATTTTAGGAGTCCCATTGTTAGGGATCTGCATTAATATAATTCACTACACACTTGCTTTCTGCATGAAGACATCTAATACTCTTCCCCTTATAATGGGACATCCTATTCTGCTTCTTGTTAACTCTGTTAGAAAGTTTTTCCTTCCATTGAGCCCAGATTTGCTTCTCTACAGTTTTCATTTCTTGGACCTACTTCTGCTCTCAAAGACTAAAATAAAACAGATATTTATGTTAGTACATGTGAAAATGTAAATTACTCTTACCTGCCTTAAAGTGCCTTTATCAGGAAAAATATCAGGAGATGTGAGCATTACTTTCAATTTGAATATATGCGAATTCCAATCACATGTGATGGCTGTTCATAGCTAGCAGCGTTTTTTAGAAAGATGTCAGATTGATTGTGGAAAAGTATTCATTTACCTATTTGCCTATAGAAGTGAAAATATAATTAAATATGGGTTTTTAAATGACATCTTCAAAAGTTGCTTTCAAGTGAATATACAAATATACAAAGGCACAAAATTCACTCAGAGATGGGGTATTTGGTATAGCTAGGTTTTAAGCATAAAAAGTTATCATTTCCTTATACATATGAAGAAACCGAAGTTATGGTTCACATTTCCTTTGGTTGTAGAGCTGGAATAAGAGTACCCCCAAAAAAAGCTTTACATGGCTCTGTATAAATTAGTTATATAGTAATAGACACATTAGCAATAACATGTATGTATAGGTATGTGTATGTGTAAATGTGTGTGGGTGCTTATATGGTTTACAAGTTTATATGTCACAATATCGAATTGGTAATAGACCAACTTCCTTGGTACAACTTTTCAGTCTTCTAGCCCAAAATCAATAAGATAATATTAGAATCCTTTTTTAGTCATCAAAATGGAGGTGTTTCCTAAATCTCCATGTCTGGATGATAGAGGGAGATTTGTAGGAATGATCCAATGTGACTCCTGCTGGTTGTGAAGAAAACATTCTTCTCAGAGATTACACAACCTCCTTACTACCTTATCTAGGTCAAGGGCATGACCAGTTTTTCTCTTATCTAAGTTTATAACCTTGTACTCTTTTCAGATTTTCATTCTCAATGGCTCCTCTTTTCACTGCTACCCACTCCTTCCTTTCCCAACCATAGTTAATCAGTTGCCAAGCCATGTTGATTCCTTTATATCTCCAGTATCCATCTCCCTCTTTCCACTCCATGGCCACTGCTATAACTCAAGCCCATATCACCACTCCACTCAATATCTCAATGCTGGCATAATTGCTCTCCTGACATTCAGTCTCCCCCTCTGTAATTCTTTCTCCATGCAGCTGTCAAACTGACATCATCCTTAAAGCACAGGTATTACCATGTCACTCTTTTGCTTAATATGCTTCCATGGCTCCCTCATGCTGGTGAAATGCAAAGTTCTATATTTGTAAGTTAAAGTCCTTCACATTCTGGCCCCAGCTAATTATATAGTACTTTCTCTCATGCACTCAATCAATGCATATTTATTAAGTGCTCACTACATGGCAGTCTGAATGCAGATTGAAGGATGCCTTTTTTCTTTATTCATTTTTCTTTTTTTGTATTTTTCAACATGGCTAATATAGAAATATATTTTGCATGACTTTCCATATATAATCAATACCAAATTGCTTGCTTTCTCAAGGAGGGGGGAAGGGTGAGAGGGAGGGAGAGAATTTGGAGCTCAAAAAATTTTAAATTTTCATTAAAATTATTTTACATGGAATTGGGACATAGTTAATGAATAAATAATAATATATTTGAAAAAATAAAATTCACTCTCATATATATGTACATACATACATATATGTATATATATGAAGAATACATACAAAGCTATGCGAAGTAATTTGTTAGTGACAGAGTGAGGAAATAGCGTCTGAGTTGGTGGACGTGAGAAGATAAGGAAAAACTTCATATAAAAAGTAGCAAATCTGTCTACCCAAACCATCCTACTTACTGTTCCACATAAATCACATTCAATCTCTTGACTCTATACTTTTGCAAAAGCTGTCCTCTATGGCTTGGATGGTCTTCCTTTTCACCTCTAACTCTTGAATCTCTTAGCACCCTTCAACGCTTAGATTGAGTCACCTTTTACAAGACTTTCCCAGTTATTACTAACCTCCCCTCAATCACTTTATGTATTTGTGCATATCCAACATTTACTTATCTGTGACCATGTTTGTATCCTTCTGGCTTAATGTACAGAGGTTGCCTTACTTTTGTATTTGTATTCGCAACAGCTAGTATAGTGCCTGGCACAAAATAGACACTTAAGTGCTTCTTAATTGATTGATTTGAAGTATCTTCTCAGTGTAAGTGGTGATACTTATTCACTTTTGATGTCTCCAAGGTTAGGTACTGATTGATTGATGATGAGAACCGGCTATAATGCATGGGCAAACATTATGATTCAGTAGCGAGATGATTCTAATAGCCCAGAGACCAAGGAAACAACTGGTCCATGTGCTTATTTCCAATCTTCCCACCACACTTTTGAGGATGTATTGCCTAAAATCTGATACTTTGGGTGAGCACTGAGGCTTACTGGTGCAGGCAGGAGCCGACAGGGAAAATAGAGAGAAGTGAGATCTAAGTGTGTTCCAAGGGGCAAATCTTAAAATTAAGACTGAACATCCAGGAAGTGGAGTTCCCAGGACCAGACAGAAGGACCCCTTGAGTCACTGGCACCAGACTGATAGTTGCACTGGAGTGCTTTCCTTGCAGTTGAGCTGATAATCTATTTGTGCTCAGTTGGCTTACAAGTAATCTCTACTTTCTGCTATATCTTGACTCATCATCAGTGTCACAAAACATGAAAATGTTATTGCTGTTATTATTAAACTTTATTATTACATAGCTGAGTTCTGTACTCATGGCTTATTCATAAAGGGACAAGGTAATTTCATTAGTATAGAGAACTCCCAGGGGAAGAAACTCCATCTACAGATGGAAATAGGAACCTTTTCGGAAGGTTCCTGAAAACACCAAGAGATCAAGTGGCTGACTCAGAGTCACATAGCCACCAATAGGTGTCAAAAGTGAGACTTTATTCCAGGTCTTCCTGGCTTCAAAGCCAGCTCTTAATCCACTTCATACTGCACACCGCTTTTCATGTACTGCAAAGGTACAATACAGACCTAAGTATAGGGAATGCTAGAGTATTTGATGCTTCCATACTTCCCCACTTTCCATCAGCAGCTCTTGGTTTCAGCTCTACAGAACATATCTTTCCTCTGTGTGCCCTTTCCAGTCCCCCACATTTTAGTTTTGTTTTATGTATTGTCTTCCCCATTAGATTGTAAGCTCCCTGAGGGCAAATGCCATTGCTCTTTTTTTAAAAAAATATCTATCCGTTTAAGTGAATTGACATGGAAAAGAGTTCTCTATTTTAAAAATGCTAATAACACAGTAATAATAAGATCAATGGATATGAAACTATATATGCATATAATTATATATAATACATATATATATTCAATATAGATATTTATATTTTAAAACATGTATATACAAATACATAGTAGCTAATATGAGAAAACATGTCCTCTTTCAAGGAATCCATTTAAGCTCTTTCTGATTCTCCTTACCCTTAATTCCATTTTCATATCTACTAAATAACTGAGTATGTCTTTCAAATCAAAGAGGGAGTCATACCAGAACCTTTGATTAATTGCTTGATGGATACATGAATATCACTAAAGTTCTATTAAAAATATACTAAACAACTTTTTCATCCTACCACAACTTTCACCAATGATATTAAATTGTCTTTGGGACTCAAAAAAACTAAAACTCTTCAGTTATGCCAAAGAAAGTGAGACCAAAAGGCCTTGAATTTGAAGGTCAAACTGAATTAGTCAGTCAATAAACATTTACTAAGGATCAACTTTGTGTCTGGTACTGTGCTAAGTACTGGGGATAGAAAGAGAGGCAAAAGATAGTCTTTGCTTTCAAGGATATCACAATATAATGAGGGAGAAAACAAGCAGAAAAGTATGTACAATCAAGCTATACAGAGGATAAATAGGAAACAACAGAAGGAAGTAATTAGAATTAAGAGGGGCTGGTAATGGCTTTCTTTTAAAAAATTAGGATTTTAGTTGGGCCTTGAAGGAAGCTAGGGAAGCCAGAAGGTGAAGTTGAGGAGGGAGAGTATTGAAGACATGGGGAACAGTTAGAAAAAATGTCCAGAATTAAAGATGGATTGTCTCGTTCATGGAATTGCAAGGAGCCGAGCATTACTGGATCCAAGAGTACTTGGCGGAGATTACGGTATAAAAAGACTGGAAAGGTTGAGGGCTGGATAATGGCTAGATAATGATAGACTTTAAAAACCAAACAAGATTTTGTATTCAAACCTGAAGATGACAGGGAGCCATGGAGTTTATTGAGTAGTGGGATGACATGATCAGAACCACCTGGATAAAGGCAAGAATTAAAATACCTTAGTTCTATCCAATACACCAAGCATTAAGCTAGGATGGTAAATGTCAAAAATCTTATTTGTTTCCTGAAATCAAAGCTCAATAGAAAGAACATGTTTAAAGCAATCAATACCTACACCACATCAATCTTTTCATGTACTTTCTGAACAATAAATGAATGACAGGATTTTTAAAGAACTCCCCCAAAACCTATACACTGTAAAACACAAGGTCATCACACTAAGGCAGCTGTGGAAAAATTTATACTTTATAAAAAAAGAAAGAAGAGAATTCTTAAATATTCTCATAAAAGTCATTCAAATTTTAAAAAGAGCTCATACAAACAGTTTTGGAACAGACATCACTTTATTGAACAATAGCAAAAGGTGACTCATTTTGCAGATGAGAAAACTGAGATAAACAGGGTTAAGGGGCTTGGCTCAGGGTCACACAGGTACTAAATGTCTGAGGCCAGATTTGAACTCAGGAAGATGACTTCAGGCCTGGCACTCTATCCACTGTACCACTTGGCAGGCACAAAAAATTATTATATATAAACACAACCACAAATATCCAAAGAAGTGTCAAACAAATTGCTGAATTGATTATAAAAATGGAAGTTTTATGACTGCTATTTAAGTCCAAATTATTGCCAACAAAAATCACCAAAAGGTTTTGTTTAAGGAAAACTTAGACTTAATGATTGACAGAAACTGTGCAAATGATAAAAATTGTGCAACAGACAATTTCAGCCTGCAAAATTTTAGTCCCTTCAGAAAACCAAGAAAGACATGATAAGTTGGCCAGAATCATTTACCATTACTATTTTTCATAAACTTACAGACAAAACCACATGCTACAAATATCATTCCCCTCAAAAGCCTTGAGAATTCATCATCACAATTAAGACTTGCTCAAAACAGCCAGACGTATCATTGATTTATAAATATTTCGAACACATTTTAAATAAGCGTTTCAACAAATATTTTTGTAGATATGGGTCCTTTGCCTTTTTCTTTGATTTTTGAGGCACAGACTGAGTAGAGTGGGCTACTATTTTCTTAAAGGAAGAAACACCTTTAATCCAAGCTAGTCAAGCTTCCATTTGATGAGTGCTTTTTTTGAATAGACAAAGTTAATCCTCAAATTTAAAGACAAAAATAATTATGGGGTGATAGGGACTGAAAATAAAAGAGTAACATCCTGATCTGGATTAAACTATTGGAGTTGTTTGGAATTTTCCATCCGAAATCATAGAAGTAGTTTCAAAGACATTTTATACCACTGAAGCTTTGTCATATGCTATTTCTAGGACATTCCTCAATTAGTTTTGTCCTTTGGAGCAAAAGGAGAATCAAACAATCTAGAAAAATGAATAAAAACTCACAACAATGAAATATATAATGAGAAATGTGATCCATCAAGTCCTCCACATTCCTAAAAATTGCCTGTTCCCCTTGATGTTACTTTCTTACTTACTATTTTGCAAGTTTAAAAGGCGTTGGCACAATTGACAAAAAAAATATTGATTTTTGCCATGCAGATGTTTTACTCATGAGGAAGAGACTCCAGTTGGTGCTACCACTTAAAATAGTGAGCACAACTGGACTGCCACTCTATGACCTGAATGTGGATGCCTCTAACCTGGTTCATAGCTCTGGTTTATATCTTTGTGCCAGTGGTTTCACCGACAGGGTTTTTGCCACCTGTGGGCTTGTTAATCCACTGTCTGTTTTCAACAAACATGGCCATTTCTCATTCATCTACTGACAATCCATAGGTAGGCCTATTGCCACAATTGATACTGTGCTATATTTTAGGCTTGCTTTTGGCATTCACTTGCCCATTCATTCAGGATTTATTGAGCATCTTATGTGTGTTCAGAGTTGAACTTCACTGCTCACAGAAGCACAAGAGAATTAGTGCTTACAATCTAGTTGAGAAGACAAAGCATGAATGTATAAACTACCTAGAGAATAATTACAAAGTGAAATGAACAAGTGGAAAATAATACATGGCCCAAACTGCATGCATCATGACTAAAGAGTAAACGTTGCCTGGTGTCTGTAACAAGGGAGAACAATTAGCAAATTAATTAACTGGGGTCCCCTTCACATTCTCTTGTCATCTAATTTTTTGTTTGTTTTTAACTAAGATGGGTTGCTCTCATTAAATTCAATAATACCCAAGGAATATTATAGTGTTGGAACTGACAAAAATATACATGTCCACAACCATAACACATTAGGACCCACACTTAAGCAATGTTTTATCTAGATTCCTGCATCCTAGATGTGATATTCTCCTTAAACCTATAAATGTCTTTTTATCCCCCACAAAAGAAGTACAAGCCTTTTTGGTCATGACATTGTTCTTCCCTGCTGCAGATATTAGCCATTGTTTTATCTACATACATCACGTAGACGAGTGCTGAGCAACCCACAGTGATTAGTTCCAAGCTTCTTTTAGAAGGGTCCGTAAGAGAGTGCAGTGGGTCTTGAATGAAGTAATGTCTACATAAGGCATTATAATGGATTTTGAGCTAGGAAGGAATGTGGGAAAGGCTCTTTATAGAATTATTTTGGGCAATGACAGATTTCAGAATTAATGAATTACATATGGACAATGGAAAGTGGATTTGATTTGATTTTCCTCAGGGGTAAAAATTCACCACCAGCTGCTTAGCTTGGTTTCTTCTCCACTATCATCTTCATCAGGCACCCTCTACTGGGTACCCTCTGGCACTCCCCCTTTTTAGCTTCCCTTTGTGTATTGTTTTCCCCTTTAGATTGTGAACTCCCTGACGGCAGAGATTATCTTTCTTTTCCTTATTTGTATCCCCAAAATTTAGCACAGTGCCTAGAACGTAGTGAGTGCTAAATAAATATCGACAGATTGGAAGAGGAAGGGTAGCCAAGGAATGTCTTCCCTGGATTCTTCTCTTTGGGAGACACAGTCCCAGCAACAGGAATAAGTTTGATCCATATACTTGGACTTCCCTCTCCTCCCCTCCTTTTTTGCCTATTGGCATTTTCTCCTCCTTCAGAGTTAGTCTCATGTGTCATCTCCTCAAGGAAGCCTTCTCTGGTTTTTTCCCTACCCCCACCCAATACCCAAGGTATTCTTTTTTTCTGAAAATTTCTCGGCTCACTCACCTTTCCAATGCTTTTAAAAATCATTTTATAATTTACATTATAATTACTTATGTATATGCTTCATTTCCTGACTAGAGTGTGACCTCATTGAAGGTAAGGACTGTAAGCATGAAATCTCAGGGTAGGAGAGTTGAGAGGAAGGAAGAATTAGTAGGAAAATACTTCAATCCTTTCTTGAAACCCCACCTGAAATTATTTTGTCCTCATAGTTCCCACCCCACCTTGAACCTTTGCTTTGATTAACTAGGTCTCTATTAGTGCAAACAATGAATCACAAGATGTGGTTGCATGTGTTTGAACTCACACTATTCAAAGTTATAATTATGTGACATATAGCAACTGGTTCCAGACCACTGGAAATATGCAGTAAGAATTTGAACAATATGACCAGTTCATGATATTCATTCCTAATGAGGACCATCATGTTCAACCTCGTATCATAATTATCTGGGCATCCATCGGATCTCCCATTTAATTGAAAACTCCTTTGGAGAGCAGAGACTATGGTTTATTTTATCTCTGAATCCCCAGCACAGTGCCCTGCATATAACAGGCCTTTGGTGAATTGAATTGAATTGAACAGAGGTGCTATAAAATTGGCAGCCAATAAGACTAAATGAATAAGCAGGGATATTTTATCTCACACAAAGAAAGACACTCAACTTTAGGGAATGGGGCAGAAAGAAGGGGTGGGAAGAGAATATTGAATAGGTATAAATAGAGATCATAATTAACTGAGAATCATAAAGGTACAGCAAACCCTCTAGGAGAAGAGGATTTACTGGATAGAGGCCATGGGTACCCAAAGGAGGAAGGGGACTGATGATTGAGGGCACTCCTGCCTAGAACCCTGTTTAGCCCGAGCTCTCAGCACTTCTCCAGTTCTACATTATCAAAGACCTAGGCTAACCAACACAACAGAGTCAAACAAATAGACAAAAAAAGCTAGGTGCTTTTTATAAGGAAAGACTAAAGTCATTCATGGAGGTCATTGGTTTTCCACCTGCATATCACAGGTAGGGAGGTTTTCTTTTGTGAGATTACATGGGAAATGGACTTTTTTCTGGTATAGACAATTCCAGATATAGGAAGTTCTGGAGAAGGGACAGGGCAGGCAGACAAGGTGGAGAATAAAATAAATAATAATAAATAGTAAATAAAGAAAAATAACTGTCATAAAGAATAACAGATAAGTGTCCCATCAGAACAGGGTAACCCTATCATATATGTGGCTTGGGATCCCCAAAACAGAGGCTTTGGGCACTTCATTATTTTCAATAATAATAAACACTTTAAAATGACAATCTTTAGAGTTTGTGAAATAAAACTGTGAGTGCTGCCAGTGGTCAATGAAAGGACAATAGATTACAGATGAGTCAACACTTGTGGAGAGAAAACTGAGATAAATCAAGAGATCAGGGTCATCATCCATGCTGGGCTTTCTCTCTGACAATGGCCAAAATACTTAAACTTCTTGGTCTTTGGTTTCTCCATCTATTACATGAAAACATCTAGGGTCACTTTCAGCTCTAAGAAACAATGATATTCCTATTTCAGGCACGAACTAGTTTGGGGTTTGTTCATACTTTGCATTTTTGAGGAACATATGATGGTAAAAGAACCTCCCCCTCTTCTGGAACGAATCTTTTCCCCATTATATCATTCCCCCTTCTGTGAGACAGCTTATGGTGCCGGCTAGATAAGCATGAGAGTTATGGGTTACTAAGTAGGGAAAAGTAAGCATATTCAAGCAATTCTGTTGATTGTGTGCTTCTTGTGCTCATCAGAAGGTCTAGAGTTGGGTTTTGATTTGTTGTTCCAAGTAATTCAGTGCAGTTTTCCAGAGTTCAATTATTAAAGTCTTAAATACTAGTCAGACAGCATCAAAGGACTGCAAGTTGGCAGGGAGCCTGGGCAGTTAAGGACAAACTGCACTCCTGCAAAAGAGAATGATTGAGCTATCTTGTTTCACTCCCACTTCCACCCCATCTACCACCACCACCAAATGACCTTAAAAATGAAAGATAGAAGAGGAGTTGCAGATCCTTAAACACATACAAACACTAATCTAAAAAAGGGCCAAATGGAATGTGATAAGACACATATGTGAGCCATGGTGTAGTTAGACTTTGTAGGGTAG
Organism: Trichosurus vulpecula; assembly: GCF_011100635.1. Lineage (NCBI taxonomy): Eukaryota > Metazoa > Chordata > Mammalia > Diprotodontia > Phalangeridae > Trichosurus > Trichosurus vulpecula. Next base: position 261,730,496 of record NC_050576.1, read on the forward strand.
TAGGAAAACAGGACTGAAATACTTTTGGTCTAATTATAGCCACTTCTGAGTTAGTCCATGTCTAGAACTTGGAAGGGACCTCAGAGTTCATTTAGTCTAATTCCCTGATTTTGTAAATTTGGAAACTGAGGCCTAGAGAGGTAAAGTGATTTTGGTCAATACAACTATACTATATACTTAGTAGCAGAATTGGGATTCAAACTCTATAACTCTAGGTGGTGCATTAGATAGAGCACTGGGCCTGCAGTCAGAAAGATGTTACTGAAATAAAATCTGGTCTCAGACTGGCTGGGGGATTCTGGGCCAGTAAGTAAGTCTCTTTGCTTCAGTTTCCTCAACTCTAAAATGGGAAAAATGAAAAGTTGCTGGCATGCAGTAAGTGCTATATAAATGCTTCCCTCCCTTTTCCTCCTCCAGTTCCATACCCTTTCTACTGTATCATGCTGCATCTCTTAGAAAAGGCAGGAGAGAATAGGAAGGGAAAAAATGCTGAGCATCCTGGAAATCCAAAGCTGTGTATGCTCAGAGCACTTAATAACTTCTCTATCAAAAGTTGGATTCTTTTTAAGTTAAAGACTTTAAGGCCATTGTTTAACCTTTTTTGGTAAAGCATCATTGCAGGACTTTTTATTGGGGATATGTGAGTTTTCACCTTGTGATGGGCTATCCTCTTAAATGTGTTTGTAGCCTGGAATGTGACTATATACAGCCATTGAAGTTAATTAAAGCATTAAAGCAATTTTCATGGTCCCCATCTCTACTTGGAAATATCAGCTGACATTGTTTCATCTATTCAAAAAATAGTGGGAGAGAGTAAGAGGAATGTGAGATATTACCCAGTTCTCAAGGAGCTGAATTGAAAACACACAAAAGCACGAGGAAATCAAAAGATGAAGTGGCAATACCCACTATGTGTTTGGAACAAGAGCTACACAGTATACAGAAATAATTACCTGTCAAGGCTCATTCTGGGAAATGCACAGGAAATCTAACTTTAAGTAAAATGTCCAAAGCAATTCAAATGGGATGGGAGTATAACCCTTTGCTGGAATCCTCTTCTGAAGTGTCACCATGTGGGGACATGACCCTGGCTCATTGAAGGCTATTCCAGCAGAGGGAAGCTACTAGAGGGTAGCTCCTACCAAGTTAGAAAGGCAGAAAATTAGTCCACTGAACACAATAAAAATTGGAGTATCACTGGGTTTTGACACTTACTTGTAATATTTAGCAATGGTGATATGATAAGATTATTATTCCTATTGGTTATTATTATTATCGTTTGAACTTTCTGGAAAGGGAGCAGAGGAGCACATATTCCAGCTCATTTGATCTTATAGGTTCACAAGAAGTGATCACAGGCGGTAAGTATTAGAATCCATGTTGTGGAGCAATGTATATTTTTTTTGAAATAAGAGATCCAAAATGACTGGTTTCTAGCCCCTCCCCCCCATTCCCACCTCACAGTAGCCTTTCCGTATGATTACACAGTTGACCTGAAACAGTTCTGGGTTGTGAGCCAGCAAGGTCAGTGTCCACACCACCCTCCATCTTCCTCCTACATACCTCAGACATGGCTTTGTATGAGCCCTGCTGGACACTGCACCTTTCTGTAATTATAAATGTCTGTTTTCAGTCACTTCAAAGGTTTCCCAGCAATGGGAGTCCTTCTTCAAAGACTTTGCACTGCTAAGGAACTTCTGTCATTGACAGGAGGTCTTCCTTTGAAGTTTCTCATGCCATTTATTGATTTCCCCCTTTTAAAGATGTTCAGATTAGAAAACACTCACCCTGTTAGAAGATGTTCACATTTTCATGTTGTTGAAGGGTTAATCCTTTGAAGATATTTACATTTTATGGCAATGCCCTCACAGGAAGAAATATGACATTGACTACACCACATGATTTCTGTTGCCTTCCTTCTCACTGGTGGATTCTTCAAGACCAAGAGTCTTTCAATTTAGCATGTTGTTGGTTACCATATTAGGCTCTTGTCCTTTGAGGGAAGGAAGGGAGGCAGTTAACTTAAAACTAACTCAACAAATATGTCAAAATGAAAGGATCTGTGTAATTTGGGAATAGTTCTCATCCCAGCCATATAATTTGTTTTCCAAGATTCAGGACACTTGTAACATAGTTAAGGAATATCTGAAAAGGTCTTTTGATCTCAGATGGTGTCTTTTGAAGCTGTTCATCTTCTAAGTAGCCATTATATTTTAATATTTTTTTCTTTAAGAGTATATTTCATATAGATTTATGCTACTTCTGTTAACATTGATAATTTAGGATATTTCTTTTGGTGAAGAGAGGCAGTATTAGCAGTGATACCAAGCAAGATTTGGTTCCAGTAAGACCTGTTTTAAATTTGTTTTCTGAGTCAGACTAACTGTGACCCTGGACAAGTTACTCTTTGTGCCTCTAAACAACTCTCTAAGATAATACGTTGTAGAATACATAATGGTCCTTACACTGATGAAAATATAGGTCCAGTAAATGAGTGACCCCAAAAAATTGTGAGTCAAGGCCAATTATTTCATTATTAGATCTAGGGAGTTCTTTATATCTTATCATCAGGGCTGGTCTCAAGGGCAACTGAATCACCTTAACTACCTGTTGTGATGTTAGAGGCACCAAAAAGGTCAGCAAAATATCTATAGACTCAGCTCCTAATTATAGATTGTAATTAGACCAATTAAACTTTCATCTCCTTAGCATAAGGTTTTGAACCCAGCATCTATTGTGAATGAAAGATCTAAGAACCAATTTTGATTGGGTAGCAGAGGTGTAATGGAGCCAGCTTAATCAGCTCATGATAGCTAACTGTTAAATTTTCAGTGTAAACATTTGCTCCCTGGAAATGAGCAAATGCTACCAAGTGGGGCATGATTTATTTTATTGATTGTTGAGACTAAAGAAAGTAATGGAGAAAATGCTGATGATGCAGATCAAACTTAAAAGTGTGTTTTGAATATTTTTTTTATTTTTAGAGCTGGTTGTTAAATATTTACTAGCATACCCTTCAGTAAGGCAGATAAGGCTTCTGCTCTGCGTGGACTATGGCAGAGGAGGAAAAAGACTAAAGGTTCACTGTTGGGCAGGAGATGGGGAATTGGGAGGGAGATGGGAAGGATGGAAGCCTGCAAGACCTGAAGAGGTCACAACCTTTTTGGTTTTCTGCTTAGCGAAATGAGGAGATTCATCTAGATAATCTCTAAAGTCCCTGCCAGTTCTAAATCTGATGATCCCAAGGCAAACTTAACCAACTTCTGGATTTTTTCTTAGAAGAAATAACAATTCATGTAAATAAAATTAATTACAATCATGTAATAAAATGTCATCTTATGATGTTCTGTTTACTTTTCATGAAAGAAGATTACTTTTTACGTGTAGCAAAATAACTGTTTTGATGAAAATTGTCCTAATAAATTTTCAATTCAATTCAACAAGCATTTATTAAGCACCCACTGTGTGTCAGGGACTCTGCAATGAGGATACAAAAAAAATGAAACATTTTCTGTCCTCAAGTGCTTAAATTCTACTTGGAGGATAATGTACCCAAATATCTAAGTAAAAGTCAGTTAAAATAGCTATGAGTGGGAAAAATCTAGCTTAATATTTATCTTAAGGTTTTCAAAGCACCTTACAAGTATGATCTCATTTGATCATCACAATCCTGGGAGGTAAGTTGTGACATTATTTCCATTTTACATTAAAAAACTGATGTAGACAGAAGTTAACTGACTTGTCTAGTGTCACATAACTAGTAAGTGTCTGAGCCAGGATTAGAACTCAGGTTTTTCTGACTTCAGGTCCACCCAATATGCTACCTAGATCCCAAAAGAAAGCATCTACTTAAAAGACTTTCCAGTTCCATGATTTAGTTAAGATGCTTCTCACCATCATTCCATGTGAACATTTTCAAAAAACACAAAATGTTTACTGGTACTTTTCACAAATATACATTTCTTTATTTCATTTGATTGCTATGATTTCAAAAACAAAAACCCACAGGCACAGATACAGAGAGAGTGGGAGAGGCAGAGAGACAGACACAGAGACAGAGACGCAGAGACAAAGACACAGAGGGATGGAGAGAGACAGAGAGAACTGATATGGGAGTTGGATCGGATGATCTTTAAGTTCTCTACCTTAAATTTTGTTGCAAAAAGTAGTGACTTTTTAGTAAAAAATTGAAATTTCTAGGGAGTTCTCTTTCTCAAGAGTTAGATTGTGTTCTCTATTCATTAAAACTCTTATCTTCCAGAATTTTTGGTAATTTTTAAGCACTTTAATTTGGAATATATTCAGTATACTAGCAATCATACTCTTCTAATCTAGAGGAGCTTATCATTAACCTTTTCCCCTCGTCGTCTTCTTGTAGAGGATCCTTAGTGAGCCATAAAATATTTCTGGGCTTTATTCTGATGCTAATACAATGATCAATGCTCTTAAATCTGTATCAGAGTTTAAGGTGAGGGCCAAAGGGCCAGACTAAATATAATCACCTTGCACCTGAGGATCAGGAAAATTCCAGGGTGTGGTTACTTGCCATGCAACTATTTTAAAAGAAGGTGGGAGGAAAGAAGGATAAGGAAGAAGAGGAAGAAGAGGAAGAAGAAGAAGAAGAAGAAGAAGAAGAAGAAGAAGAAGAAGAAGAAGAAGAAGAAGAAGAAGAAGAAGAAGAAGAAGAAGAAGAAGAAGAAGAAGAAGAGAGAGAGAGACAGACAGACAGGCAGAGACACAGAGAGAGTGGGAGAAAGACAGAAACAGAGAATGGGAGAGACAGAGACAGACAGACAGGGACAGAAAGACAGACACAGAGAAAGAGACACAGAGACAAAGACACAGAGAGATGGAGACAGAGAGAACTAATATAGGAGTTGAACTGGATGATCTTTAAGTTCTCTACCTTAAATTTTGTTGCAAAAAGGAGTGACTTTTTAGTAAAAAATTGAAATTTCTAGGGAGTTCAGACATACACACAAAAAATACACAGAGATGTATAGTATATATTAATGAATATGCATTCCTAAAATACATATATACATATAGATACACATGTGTATTTGTGGCATATGTTTGAACTCCCTAGATATTTTAATTTTATACTAAAATTCATTCATTCTCAGTGAACCCAACTTTGCAGAAGATAAACATTTTGAACATTATAAAATAAATTCCAACATGTTATCTTTTTTGAGATGTGTGTATAAAGAAAAAATAGTCTTGTCATCATAACAGACTTAACACAAGATTATTGATGCAAATTATAGTATATTTTGACTTAAAAAAATTCATAGATGTACGTGTTACATTTTTTTCACTAACTCTAGATCAAAGGATTGTTTCTAAAATTACTCTGGCTTTGGTATGGGAGAAATTTATTTTTGTACTTAAATCTACATCTGAGTGTTCTCCTTTTAATGTTGGCTTAGCTAGTATGAGTCTAGCTGATTGTTTTGAAGATTAAGCACTGTTCTTCTGTAACCCATTCCAGCTTGTGGTCTTTGCTAAAACATTGTGCTGTGTTGGGTTCTAGTGATTAAAGAGAGCCATTAACATTTGTTCTTTGGACTCCAAAGAAATCAAAGAAGGAAGAAAAAGTTATATATGTACAGTGAAATATTTACAGCAGCTCTTTTTCTGATATCCAAAAATGGAAATTAAGTAAATGTGTTTCTATTGGGAAATAACTAAGCAAATCTGAATTATGATGTAATGGAATATTATCATACCATAAGAAATAATGAGATAGACAATTTCAGAGGAAACGAGTAAGATCTTTATGAAGCAATATAATGTGGAACAAGCAGAACTAGGAAAACAACTTATATAAAGATAAGAGCATTATAAAGAAAAAGAACTTCACAAAAATAGCTCTCTGATCAATACAATGATAAATGAGTCCAAAGGAATGGAGATGAGACATTCCGCTCACCTCCTGACTGAGAAGTTATGAACTTAAAATTCAAAAAATGATGTGCATTGTGGAGCATAGCTAATGGGTATATTTGTTTAGTGAGTCTATATAGATAAATATAGGTGTATTTTTGGCAAGGTGGGAGGGTTGGATTTCTTTAATTTTCTTAATGAGTGGTACTGGGAGAGTAAGAGTAAATAAATATTACTTTTTGAAGACAAGGAAAATTAACTCCTTTAAGTCACTAAAATTTCCCCAAGACATTGAATCTCAGCATTTTTCTTTCTTTTTTTTGTTTTTTTTTGTTTTGTTTTTTATTTTTTTATTTTATTTTTTTTTTATTTTTAGTTTACAACACTCGGTTCTACATAATTTTGAGTTCCAGATTGTTTTCCCAATCAGATATTTCACATTTTTTCTATTTTTTCATTCTTTACATTCTTTACATTTCATTCTTTACATAGTTATCAACTTCCACTTGCTCAATTCTAATCTTTAATGAGTTGCTATCTTCATTTTGCTTTTGAGCCTCCTTTTCCAATTGGTTGATTTTACCTCTCAGGATGTCATTTTCTCTATTTAGATTCTGAATCTCCAATCCTATTTTTTAAGGACTTGATTTTGTCAGTGTTTTTTTTGTCTTCCCTTTTTTCCATTTTTTCTTTAACCTCCCTAATTTGGTTTTTAAAATCCTCCTTTAGCTCTTCCAGTAATGTGTATAGTGTCATTGCTATCCTCTTCCAAATTAGTATTTTGATCATGCCTGTCTCCATAAAAAGAATCAATGGTCCTCAGGTTTTTTTTTTGTGTGTGTGTGTGTGTATGTGTTCTTCATGTTGGTTAGCCTTTTCCTGGCTTTACAATGAATTTCTGCTTTTGGGGTTCAGGGCTCTCTGTCCCAGGTTTCTTATTCTGGGGATCATGAGTCTAGTTACTGGCTTTGTGAATTATAGCCTTCAGTTTCCTGAGGTGTGGGGGAGGGGTCTGGCTGCCTGAAGTCTCTTCCCCTGGGGCTGCTCTCCAGCACTGTTGCTCTTCAGCAATGGTCTCAGCTGTTTGACATTTGAGCTGGTGTCTGGCACTTCCCCTGGGGAAGCAAGGGTACATCTGGGCTCCTGGTGTTGACCCCTGCTGGCTCTGCCCCTCTGGGACTCAGGAACTCCCACTACTTAGCCGCTGAAGCCCCACTTCTGTCTCCTCTATTCCAGCGTTTTTTCCCGAGGAATTCTGGGGGGAGGGGTTTGGGGAGGGGGAGGATTAGAGCTGTTTACCTGGCCACTATGTCTCCCAGATGTTCAAGAAGATGTGTTTCATACCTTTGGGCTGCAAGCCTCAGGAGTTGATGTCTCATGGCCGGTGGCGTTGGGCTGCTGCCTCTCCTCGCCTCCACAGACTTCCATCCTGTATTGGGAGGCCTGGGGATCTCCGTCGGTTTTGGGCTCCCAGCTTTCTCCCAGCCTGTCTCACATGTTGGTTTCCACACCCGATTCTGCTTTGGTGCTGTCTGGAGCAGCTCCGCACGCCGAGGGCTCTCCCAGCCTACGGATTCGTCCTGTCAGCCTTTCAGACTCTCCTGGCTTGGAAATTTGCCTTACTCAGACTGCTCACAGTTTCTAACTCTCTGAAATCTGCTCAGATTCACTTTTTTATAGGAACCTGACAGAACTTGTGAGAGAGCTCCGGTAAGATACTGTTTTCACAGCAGCCATCTTGGCTCCACCACCCTCTTGGCTCCACCACATACTGTTATTATTCTTGATAGATAATTCTCTACAATTCTACCAGAAAGTCCAGTTCCTTCAAAACTTGATCTACTAACCTTCCTTCCTAAGTAAAGGACTGCTACTCTGTCACTGCTATACTTCCACACCCTGCTCCCCTAGTGTATTTACTACTTAGATTTGTTAAAATATAACTAAATCAAGTGGTTTCTAAACTTTTTTGTGTGTCATGGATTTATTTTATAATGCAGAAAAGCCTTGGGACCCATTCTCAAAATATTGGTTTTAAAGACATAAAATTCTTAAGATCAAAAGGAAATCAATTAAATAATTGAAATGCAGCTCTCTCTTTATCTATATCATCTATATCTTTACCTACAACTACATCTGGAATCTATATTTGTATCTCTAATATAAATATATACAATGCATATATATACATGCTTGTATGTGTGCATCCCTATGTTTGTAAACACATACATATATATATACATATATATATATATATATGTATATATATGTTTATGGACACTAGGTTAAAAACCTCAGACCTAAGATGAAGGTCCTTGAACTTGGAGTGCGAATACAAACACAATGCAGGAAGTGAAATGCCTAGATGAAGTAAGTACTCAGAGAAACACTATGAAAATCACAAGAGGTATAGAGTGAGAAAGGACACTAGATGATCTCTAATTCAAATCCCTTATTTTATAAGTGGGGGAAATGAGACCAAATAAATTATAGCCTGATACTCCATGTCCATGATTAAGCAGATGGTAAGTATCAGAATCAGGATTTGAATCCATTGAAACCCACTGGTATTTGCACTATTTAAAATGTAATTCATTTCTGTAGTAAAAAACTGGAAGAAAACATGAAAGGTAATACAATGGGGGAAAATATATTGGAAGAACGAAAATAACAACTACCAACCCATATAGATAGTCTATGTGGGTTGATAGTTGTTACACACACACACACACACACACACACACACACACACACAGATAGAGAGAGATAGAGAGAGAGACAGACAGAGAGAGAAACAGAGAGACATTCTACAAGGGATTCATGAGGATATAATTCTCAGAATTCTCATGAATTCCTTCCATTGAAAATTTCTTCATTTTCCAAATGGTATGATATGTAAGGTATTCGTAAAAATCCAACAAGGGAACAGACAAACTCTTAAAAATGGTATTGCACAGTTGTCCATATCTTTATAGTCACACAACTGATTATAACTTTATTGTTCATTTACTTTAAAAGATTATTCAGTAGAGCAAAATGCCACTTGAAAGGCTATCTTCCAACAAGGCATCTCTTGAGTACATAATCAAGTTCCTTGATTAGCAACATTTTGAGTGTTGAGCAGGTGAATACAAATTCACATGACATACTATTTCTAACTCTCCCCCACCATGCTTCACACTCCATCCCAGACATCTTCTTTCCATAGGTCTTGGCCCTGAGATTATATACCTCTGATCCTGCATGCCCCTCCCTTCTTTTCACCTCTTCTTCCGAAAAGTAGAATTAAATAATATTGTAGTTGCAACTGGAAATGATTAGTCTATCAATTCCCTTCTATCTTCATTCACAATTCCTGTAATTTCTCTAACTAAAAGATCCCTCTCTAGCCATTAGTCAAATTTCTGATATAATGTAAGCTCATTGAGGGCCAAGAGTTCCTTGAATGTAGCATAGTCCTTTGAACATAATATATAACAAATGCTCTCATCACTTGAATGAAAACACAGATTTTCAATTGGACTTTGCTTTATTTTGATACTTGACCATTTATCTTTTGGACTCCCCATTACTTCCAATTTTCCCACAAGAATTTATCCTTATGGAATTACCTTTACACTGAAATGTATGTCTCTTTCTTAAAGTCAAGTTGAGAGTGAGCCTTAGACTGCTTCAACACACTTTTGTCACTGAATTCAGCAGTAATTTTGCCTACTTCATTATAGAATGGATTCCTGAATAAAAGATAGACAAAAAGATTAGATGGTCACAGATAAACTAAGTTAGAACTTAAGAGTTTTCAACTCCTAGGGTTACCCAGCAAGAAGGCATATTTTTTGCTTGCACCAATAAAGGGAATGGAGTTGAGAACATATCTTTTATTTCCATATTTCAACATTTTTGTTTCACTATCATTAACTCTGCAAGGACTAGGCTACAGAAAGCCACAGTATAAGAGGCTGTAAAGGGAATAAGGGTTACAGTTCTTCTCTGGCTGTGACCTTTTGTGTTTTATAAGTCCAAATGGACTGAACAACACTGAATAATTAATTCATGCTGTGTTCTAAGCCCTGATGCTTGCATGCTTTACACCCTAATTATTATGAATTCCTTCCTTGGGCAAATCCTTGATTCCCCAAACTAAATCAGGTTAATATAGACTCATGTGCTCCAATTATAGTGATATCTTTCTCTTAACCTTGGCAGAAGGAGCATTATGGTAGGTCAAAAAGTATCTTTGAGTTTCATTGAGAAATTAACCCATTAGGGAATTGTACTCAGTGTTGTAGTGTTAATTAGTTTCAACATGAACATATTTTGCAGCTTAGTTAACATTCAGATGCTCTCTGCATTTAAATAAAAATATATGCCCTGCTATGCTAAAACCAGTCAAATGTGATTTTTGTTTAATGAACTTTTTTTCCTAGTGAATCAAGTAATTAGCACATTGCACATTTTGACTAATTAAGAAAAAATAACTGTCACCACACCCCAGTGAATCATGCTGGTAGTGTTTCCCCAGTTATGGAGGTAGAGAAACCAAGGATGAATATATAAAGTAAGAGCTTTTCACCAATGACAGAAAAAGGTAGTAGGAAAAAAGCTAAGTAGGTTCATAGCTCCCATCTTAGATGACAAATACTTGAAAATGTGCTCTCACAAAATTATGGGTTAAGTGAAAAGGGAAAAGGCAGATAGTCAATATTAAGATATTCAAAGGGAAATGGATATCATAGAATCATGGAGCAGAGGGTATCTCAGTGGCCATCTAACCAAACCTACAGATTGAACATGCATTACCGCCCTCCCCCACCACCACCAACAACAAACAGCCATGGTGAAACAGCCTTGATCTATATACTTCCAATAATAGGAAACTTCTCACCCTGCAGTTTAGTGAAAATGCATATTTAAATTTAAATTCAATAAATTATCACTAAAAATTAATGATTCTAAATATCTGATGTGGTATTTTTGGTATGGTCTATGGTAACAGTTGAGGAGCTACTTTTAAATAGGAATAAGACCTATGGTTTCATTGGTGCATGGAACTGATGGAAGAGGAAATTCTACCAATGAAAGTCAACTTTTAGTTTGAAAGAGCATAAAGAGAGGGTCAAGCCAAGATGGCAGAGTTGAGGAAGCACTCAGTTGAGCTCTCTCAGCATTCTCCTCCAAACAACTTTAAAATAACACTTCAAATCTACTTTTGGAGTGGTGGTACCAATGGAAAATTAGAGTAAGACATTTTTCTGGCCCAAAATACCTTAGGAGGTCAGAAAGAAGGATCTGTGACATGGGGGTGGAGGTTGGCCTGAAAGTCAACATGGATGTAAGACCAAAAATAGCGGGACTAAGTGGTGGTGACAGAAGCATCAGAAGCTTCTGGAGCTCTTAAGCCAGAGATGGTAAGGAGACCTAGCAACTCATCAGAAACAGATCACAGGATATCTCTTTGCTACCACCAGACACAGGACAAGTTGCTGTTTGGGAACTCCATTGCTTATACCAGCTTCAGAATCATAGTTAAAAGGGTAGAGAGGAGTATTTGTAGCAACAATTTGGCTAGCAGCTGCTGTGGGGTGTAAGACCCAACAAAACTAGCAACAAGAGCTGCCAGCACAGGTTCTTTTGATCTGCTTTACTAAGGAAAGTAACTTTAAGGGGTTAACCATCTCACTTTAATCACACGTACAAATATCATTCACTTAGTTCAAAAGGAAAAGCCAACAACTTGAACTTCAGAGCAAATTCAAACAAATTACAAACATCGACAGACAGATCTTGTCTGATTCCAATCACAATTCATAGTTACCAGAGAATCACCAACATCTATCTGGGTTACAAAGCCAGGGCGGTGGGGGTGGGGGTGGGGTGGGGAGTGCAGTTACGGCTTGCCCAGAGTCTCAACACTCCTTTCATGAGTGTGCAGCAAAAGTCAAATTTCAACATGGGATCTTATATACCCATCTCAGGGCCCTGGGGCACTTGATTACCTCAGTGCTGAGAAGCACTCAGAGAAGAGTAAAAAATCCCATTTAGGGTGTGGGAAAATTAATCCCTAGTATAACCATATACAAGTCAATGACTCCTGATTGTCTTAGTGCTGAGAAACTTTCCAAGCCAAGATCCCACTTTATCTGCCCCATTCAAAAAAAGGCCAAAATCATTAAAGGCACTTAAGAGAAGAACAGCAAAAAGTCCCACCTTAATTACTATTACATCATTTTAAGTCAAGAGAAAGAAGGAACCCTGAGAGACAGTATCACTTGCAGTAACAAGAGATCTAAGACCCTGAGGAACAGTATTTATTACAATTTCAAAGGATAGGGGCCCTTGCTGGATAAGGACCAGAGTATTGACCAGGAGAGCTGTGACCATATCTCTCCCCAAATCACATCATCTTGTAAACACTGAAAACCTCCAACCCCCCCCCCCAAAAAAAAACTGCCTCAGAAAACAACACTGCAAAAAAGCCTAAAGCTTGAGACAGTACCCTTCCTCTGCCCACATTTTCAACAAATCCAACTTTAACATGAAGTTCAAAATCAAGAAATAGAGTGGAAAAATAAGCAAAAAAAACAACAGCAAAAAAAAAAAAAGAACCTAAACATAAAACTCTACTATGGTGACAGGGAAGATCAAGACCAGAAGAGGATAATGAAGTCAAAACAGCTACAAACCAAGCCTGAAAGAAAGAAAAAAGAGAATTGCACACAAGTCCAACAAGAATTATAGAAGAGCTAAAAAGGGGTTTTCAAAATCAGAGTGATAGAAGAAAATATAGGTAAAGAAATTAAAGCAAAGGATTAAAATTATGAAAAGATATTAATAGCTTGTTAAGAGAAGCACAAAAAAACCTGACAAAAATAATACCATAAAAAACAGTATGGGGGGGGGCAGAGCCAAGATGGCGGCTGGAAAGCAGGGACTAGCATGAACTCCCTGCCGAGTCCCTTCAAAAACCTATAAAAAATGGCTCTGAACCAGTTCTGGAACTGCTGAACCCACAAAATAGCAGAGGGAAGCAGCACTCCAGCCCAGGACAGCCTGGATGGTATCTGGGTGAGGTCTATCCCACACCAAGCTGGGAGCGGAGGGGTAGCAGAGCAAAGCAGAGCCCAGTGTGGGCAGAGTGGACCAACCAGGCCAGGAGCTGGGCAGAGTGTGCCCTAGGTCCCTGAATCAGTGAGCTGCAGCAGTTACCAGACTTCTCAACCCACAAACACCAAAGACAACAGAGAAGGTTAATGGGAAAAGCTGCTGCGGGAGCGGAAGGAGTTCTCGTTTCGGCTACTGCCCCAGGGGCAGTGGAGGTGGGACAGCTACAGAAGTACAGCTGCAGTTGCTTCCGGCCCCAGGCCCACCTGGTGGGAGGAATTAAGTGGTGGATCAGAGCAGGAGTGCAGAGCCTGCTGAAGATCTAAGTCCAGTCCGGGTTGGGGGTTCTTGGGGAAGGAGGAGTGCTCGCGTGGCAGAGCTGGCGCATCTCCCCAAGCATGGAACATAGAACTTTTAGTCTACAAGCAGTCATACCCCGATGAAAAACTCAAGGGTCAAGTTAGTTGATTGGGAATATGGCCAGGCAGCGAAAACGCACCCAGATTCAGTCTCAGACTTTGGAATCTTACTTTGGTGACAAAGAAGACCAAAACATATAGCTAGAAGAAGTCGACAAAGTTGAAAAGCCTACAACAAAAGCCTCCAAGAAAAACATGAACTGGTCTCAGGCCGTGGAAGAGCTCAAAAAGGATTTGGAAAAGCAAGTTAGAGAAGTAGAGGAAAAATTGGGAAAAGAAATGAGAAGGATGTGAGAAAACCATGAAAAACAAGTCAATAACTTGCTAAAGGAGACCCAAAAAAATACTGAAAAATATATTGAAGAAAACAGCACCTTAAAAAATAGACTAACTCAAATGGCAAAAGAGCTCCAAAAAGCCAATGAGGAGAAGAAAGCCTTGAAAGGCAGAATTGGCCAAATGGAAAAGGACATCCAAAAGACCACTGAAGAAAATACTACCTTAAAAATTAGATTGGAGCAAGTGGAAGCTAGTGATTTTATGAGAAATCAAGATATTATAAAACAGAACCAAAGGAATGAAAAAGTGGAAGACAATGTCAAATATCTCATTGCAAAAACCACTGACCTGGAAAACAGATCCAGGAGAGATAATTTAAAAATTATTGGACTACCTGAAAGCCATGATCAAAAAAAGAGCCTAGATATCATCTTTCAAGAAATTATCAAGGAGAATTGCCCTGATATTCTAGAGCCACAGGACAAAATAGAAATTGAAAGAATCCACCGATTGCCTCCTCAAATAGATCCCAAAAAGAAAACTCCTAGGAATATTGTCACCAAATTCCAGAGCTCCCAGGTCAGGGAGAAAATACTGCAAGCAGCCAGAAAGAAACAATTTGAGTATTGCGGAAACACAATCGGAATAACCCAAGATCTAGCAGCTTCTACATTGAGAGACTGAAGAGCTTGGAATACAATATTCCGGAAGTCAATGGAGCTAGGATTAAAACCTAGAATCACCTACCCAGAAAAACTGAGTATCATGCTCCAAGGCAAAATATGGATTTTCAATAAAATAGAGGACTTTCAAGCTTTCTCAGTGAAAAGACCAGAGCTGAATAGAAAATTTGACTTTCAAACACAAGAGTCAAGAGAAGCATGAAAAGGTAATCAAGAAAAAGAACAAGAAAAAGAAATTGCAAGGGACTTACTAAAGTTGAACTGTTTTGTTTACATTCCTACATGGAACGATGACGTGTATGATTCATGAGACCTCAGTATTAGGGTAGCTGAAGGGAATATGCATATATATATACATACATATATATATACATATATAAATGAATGTGTATGTATGTATATATGTATGTGTGTATATATATATATATATATATATAGAGAGAGAGAGAGAGAGAGAGAGAGAGAGGGCACAGGGTGAGTTGAAGATGAAGGGAAGATATCTAAAAGAAATAAAATCAAATTAAGGGATGAGAGAGGAATATATTGAGAGAGGGAGAAAGGGAGAGATAGAGTGGGGTGGATTATCTTGCATAAAGGTGGCAAGAGGAAGCAGTTCTGTGGGAGGAGAGGAGAGGGTAGGTGAGGGGGGAATGGGTGAATCTTGCTCTCATCAGATTTGGCCTGAGGAGGGAATACCATACATAGTCAATTGGGTATCTTACCCCACAGGAAAGAAGAGGGAAGAAGATTAAAAAAAGGAGGATGATGGAGGGGAGGGCAGATGGGGGTGGAAGAAATCAAAAACAAACACTTTGGAAAGGGGACAGGGTCAAGGGAGAAAATTCAATAAAGGGGGATGGGTTGGGAAGGAGCAAAATATAGTTAGTCTTTCACAACATGAGTATTGTGGAAGGGTTATACATAATGATACACAGGTGGCCTATGTTGAATTGCTTGACTTCTTAGGGAGGGTGGGTGGGAAGGGAAGAGGGGAGAGAATTTTGGAACTCAAAGTTTTAAAAACTGATGTTCAAAAACAAAAAAAAAACGTTTTTGCATACAACTAGAAAATAAGATACACAGACAATGGGGCATAGAAATTTATCTTGCCCTACAAGAGAGGAATGGAAAAGGGGATGGGAAGGGAGTGGGGTGACAGAAGGGAGGGCTGACTGGGGAACAGGGCAACCAGAACATACGCCATCTTGGAGTGGGGGGAGGGTAGAAATGGGGAGAAAATTTGTAATCCAAATTCTTGTGAAAATCAATGCTGAAAACTAAATATATTAAAGAAAAAAAAATAAAAAAACAGTATTGGACAAATGGAAAAAGAGTTCTGATAAACATAACTCCTTAAAAAGCAGAATTGGAGGAACAGGGGAAAAGCTCACTGAAGAAAATCATTCTTTAAAAAATAGAACTGTGTAAGTTGAAGGTAATGACTCTATGAGAAATCAAGAAATGATAAAACAAAATCAAAAGAATGAAAAAATATAAGAAAATGTGAAATATATCTTTGAAAAAATAACTCCCATGTAAAATGGATCAAGGAGAAATAATTTAAGAATTATTGGACTACCTGAAGGCCATAATAGAAAAAGAACCTAGGCATCATATTTCAAGAAATTACCCAGGAAAACTGCCTTGATATCCTAGAATAAGAGGGTAAAATAAAATTTAAAAGAATCCACTTATCATCCCTATCTTTGATAGAAATACCAAAATAGAAACTCCCAGAAATATTGTAGGCAAATTCTAGAACTCCCAAGCCAAAAAGAAAATAATTCAAGCAGCCAGAAAGAAAACTTTCAAATACCATGGGGTCACAGTCAGGATCACACAAAATTTAGCAACTAGCATATTAAAGGAATGAGGCACTTGGAATGTTATATTCCTGAAGGCAAAAGAGCTGTGATTAAAACCAAGAATAACCTACCCAGCAAAACTGAGTATAGTTCTTCAAGGAGAAGCTGGTTATTTAATGAAATACAGGATTTTCAAGCATTGCTGATAAAAAAGATTAGAGCTGAATAAAAAATTTAACATTCAGACATAAGACTCAAGAGAATCATAAAAAGATAAATATGAAAGATAAATCATAAGGGATTCAAAGTTAAACTGTTTACCTTAATATGTGAGAAGATGATACTTATAATTTCTAAGAATGTTATCATTATTAGTGTATTTAGAAGGAGTCTACATAGAAAGAGGATGTTGGAGTGAGTCAGTTATTGTAGGATGATGTAAAAAAGATGGATAGGTGAGAAAGAGATGCTGTGGGGGAAAGAGGAAGGGAGAGGAAGAACAAGGGAAATTATCTCACCTAAAAGAGTTGCTTAAGGATGAGCTATTATAATGGAAGGGAAGGTGATGGGGAAGGTATCAAGCAGCACTTGAAGCTCACTCACATCTAAGTTGGTTCAAAGAGGGAAAATATATGTATGTATGTACACACATAAACACACAGTCAATTGGTAATCGAATGGCTCTTGCTCAACAGGAAAGTAGAGAGGGAAGGTGATGAATGATGAAAAGGAGAAAGGATAAAAGAAGGCAATAGTCAGACACAAAACAGACTTTAGGTGATGGACAGGATAAAAACAGAAAGAGGAAGTTGAACTAAAGAAAATAGGATGTAGGGAAATGAAGAGTTAGAAATCATAACTGTTAGAATGAATAGGATGAACTCACCCCTAAAATGGAAGAGAATAAAAGAAAGGATTAGAATCCAGAATCCAACAATACGTTGTTTACAAGAAACTTACTTGAGACAAAGAGACACACGCGCGCGCACACACACACACACACACACACACACACACACACACACACACCGAACAAACAAAAAAACCACATTGAGTTAAAATAAGGGGCTAGAACAGAATCTAGTGTGCTTTAACTGAAATAAAAAAAAATGCCTGGATAGTAATTATGGTCTCAGACAAAACAAAAGCAGAGTAGACCCAATTAAAAGGTATAAAGAAGGAAACTAAATGTTGCTAAAAGGAACGATAAACAACGAAGTAATACCAGTACTAAACATACATGCACCAAATTTATAGCATCAAATCCCTAAAGGAAAAGGTCAGTGAATTTCAGGAAGAAATAAACAGGAAAACTGTAACAATATGGTGGACCTTAACTTTCCTCTGTCCAAGCTAGATAAATCTAAGTATAAAATAAATAAGAAGGAAGTTAAGGAAATAAATATAGTCTTAGAAAAGTTAGATATGATAGACTTTTGGAGAAAATTCAATGGGAATATAAAGGAGTATATGTTTTTCTCAGCTATAGATGACATCATAATAAAAATTGGCTATCACAAAAATTAAATGTAATTAGAGCAATGCAGAAAAGCACAAATGTTAGGTGCATATTTTAGATCATAATGCAGCAAAAATCATATTTAATAAAGGGCCATGAAAATATAGATTAAAAGTTAATTGCAAACTAAGTAACCTAATTCTAAAGAATGAGTTGGTTGAAGAACAAATCATGGAAAAAATGAAATTTAACAATTAGTCTACTACTATACACACCATTTGAAAAAAAATATGTAAGAGTCCTACCAAATATGGTTTTGATACTGAAACCAGAGAAAGCAAAAGCAGAAAGAAAATTACAGAACAATTTCCTTAATGAATACTGATGCATTGGAAAGTTGGAGTTTTTTGTCTTTCTTTATAACCTCAGTGATTAGCACAATACCTTCCACATGATAAATGTTTATTGATCCTTATCAACTGACTGAATGACATTTTGTCAGTCTCTCCTACTCTTTCTTTTCCATGTACAAGGCATTGTGCTAGGCTCTGGAGATGCAAAGCCAAAAAGAATAAATAGTCCCTGCACTTAATAAGCTTACATTTTATTTCTATATTCTGTATGGAAACAGGTAAGTAAATACAAGATAATACATTTGTACATTCATAACTCTGGAGCTAGAAATCACCTCCAAGGCTTGAATCCCATGCCCTCCTTTTAGAGATGAAGATGCTGATAATTTGAGAGAATTTGAAGAGGGGGGTTGGCTGTAACAAATGAAATCAAAAGCAAAAATGGAAGGGAAGCTGGCATCTAAATTGACTATAAGATAATAAAGGCAGAAGTGAGATAGAAGTGAGAAGAGGGCATTCTAGACAAAAACTGGAGATTGAAGACCAGTTGGGGAACAACAAGAGACCAGATTGATTTTAATGTTGAGTTTATGAAAAGCAGTGATTGGAAACAGATCTAGAGGAGACCGCTGGCATGAGATTGCAAATAAAGGTACATGTAAACTTGCCCATCCCCACAACACACAAAATCCACTATATATAGTACCTACACTTCCAGGAAAAAGGAAACCCTCCATGGGATAGTTACTTTCATTTGTTCCAATTTTGTCAGAGTGGTGTAACCAGAATGGACTTTGTTTTCTTTGAATGGCTCAGCTTACCTCATTGGGCTTCCCTGGACACTGGGACTTGCTCTTCCAGGGCAGGAAGCCCAGCGACCATGCCAGGAATCAGAGAACTTCCTGTGTGATGAGTCATGGGGCTGGCTGAGGGGAGGTGTGTTAACCTGGTCTACGCTAGCGGGAGGGGCCAAGTCAAGAACCAATCGGCCCTGGTCGTTCAGGCGGTGCTTGATGATGTCAAAACCTCTATAAGAGGGGAGAGGACAGCTTGAAGATCCTCTCTTCCTTTTCCTGTTGGAGCCAGAGATGCCTACAGCCGAAGCTGAGCTGCCGGTAGCAGAGCTGACTGGAGGCTAGTGGGTAATCTTCTTACCGTAGAGGGGAAGCATATATACGATTTTGCCTTATACCATCTTGCTTCTCTGTGGCCTCCTAGTTACCCTTGTGAGGCGGACTTATTGGGCCTGGAAGCTTTTGATGAAAATATCAAAATGGGGACGCTGGTTTGTGGGCTTGTTATTGTGGAGTGTAAATATATGCTTTAGTTCTCCTGCCTTCTGCCTAGGGAATTCCTTGTATCTTGCGGTTCCGGACCTTTTAGGCACATATGAGATTCTCTTTGAAATCATAAATTCTGCCTTCCTAATATAAGTGGTCAGTGTTCTGGTCACAGGATGAAAACATTAAGAGTTCTGTACATGCTATTAGAAAAGTATATTAAGGTTATCTCTTTTTCTGGAGTGATAGTAAAGCAAATTTCTAAACGAAGAAAGCTCTTTCCTGACACGTATTAAACATCGTGGAACTCTTCCCACTTATTTCTGAAATACAAAACTAAAGGAAAAAGAATGCTTTGGAGAGTCCTCCCAGTGTCCATTCTTGAGACCAATATACAGAAATAAAATTTAGATGAAAAATTGGCCACCTCAGAAATACTTGAGGCACATATGTCTCTAAGGAAAACTCATATTTGCTCTTATTTTTATTTTTTAAATTGCATTAAGTCAGTATTATATCAGCATTGCTGTCTCTGCATGAAAAGGCATGGGGAAATCTAATTTCCAGGGGATTTAAATAGATTGTGTTCAATTATACTGTCATTAATTCTGGGTATGATAAGAAAATCAACTTGCATTTTATTTTATGAGAAATGAGTATTCTTTCTTTATACAAGTACCCAGATATATTAGGAAGGCAGAATTTATGATTTCAAAGAGAATCTCATATGTGCCTAAAAGGTCCGGAACCGCAGGATATAAGGAATTCTCTAGGCAGAAGGCAGGAGAACTAAAGCATGTATTTACACTCCACAATAACAAGCCCACAAACCAGCATCCCCATTTTGATATTTTCAATAAAAGCTTCCAGGCCCAATAAGTCTGCCTTATAAGGGTAACCAGGAGGCCACAGAGAAGCGAGATGGTATAAGGCAAAATCATATACATGCTTCCCCTCTACGGTAAGAAGATTACCCACTAGCCTCTAGTCAGCTCTGCTACCGGCAGCTCAGCTTCGGCTGTAGGTGTCTCTGGCTCCAACTGGAAAAGGAAAGGAGGATCTTCAAGCTGTCCTCTCCCCTCTTATAGAGTTTTTGACATCATCAAGCGCCGCCTGAACGACCAGGGCTGATTGGTTCTTGACTTGGCCCTTCCCCCTAGCGTAGACCACGTTAACACACTTCCCCTCAGCCAGCCCCACGACTCATCACACAGGAAGCTCTGGTCCTGCCCCGGAATAGCAAGCCCCAGCGTCCAGGGAAGCTCAACGAGGCAAGCTGAGTCATTCAAAGAAAACAAAGTCCATTCTGGCTACACTCCACCCCTCACAATGTTCTAGGATGCACAATCCAATCATAATTCAAATCAAATTATATATCCTAGAACATTGTGATCCAATTATGCAGGAAACTAAAATATCATTCACAATAAAGCAAAACATATCATTCAGTGACATTCACAAATATTGGTTTATGATTCAAATGTGATCCACCCCTAGATCTCAGCCAGATAATCTCTTCAATCAATCATCCCAAAATAATTATTAATAATTCAAATGTCCGCCCCTAGATCTTCGTATCCATTACATAGGATCAATAATATCATAACAATAAAACAATATAGCAAGGATAACACAAAATAAGTACACAGAACACTATCATCATTCCCCCCCTCAAACAATTGGGGCTCAAAATCTTGGGGTAATGGGTGAAGGTCTCATTTTCCATAGCTTCTGCTTGCTGAAATTGGATGTAGAGGTGTCCCTGCTCCAAAGAGTCCCATTCCAGAGTTCAGTTCTTTAGCGAGCTGGCAGGAATTCCAAGAATGCTACATACTTAGGCAGTCACCGGAAACTGCAGGGTGCTTAAACCTTCAGGAGACAGAACTAGCGACAAGGTTAACTAAAACAGAGAACAAAAAAAGTAGGCAAGTATGGGCTATTATCCTTTAAATAAAATCATCTCCAGTTTAGTTGAAATTTCAGTTATGCAGAGATCCAATATCAGAGCCAAACTCAGATGGGAAATGTTTCTTTTTAAATGGAACACAATGAGGAAACTAAGCCAAGAAGATCCCACCCTAGATGGAGACCAGGATTGTCCTCCCAGCCTTTCCCCAGATGTACAAGGGAAACCAGGAGGATCCCATCCTAGATAGACTAGGATTGTCCTCCCAGCCTTTCCCCAGATGTACAAGGGAAACCAGGAGGATCCCATCCTAGATAGACTAGGATTGTCCTCCCAGACTTTCCCCAGATGTACAAGCTTTCATCCGTTAATCACACAAAGTCACCTTCCCTCTGAGTGGCTTGTGTCAATTACCAGCATCAGCCATACCTGTGGGGTCCGTGAATCTAATATTATAGCCCTATTCACGGTAAAATATATGGTTCAGGGGCACGATTTGGTAATTATCTTCCCCTGAATAGACAACTGTTACAGTGTTGTTCTTCCCATGGGCTATGACTTCTGCAGCCTTTGGAATATCATCTGGCTTCCGTTTTACCCATACCTTAGCTCCCAACTTTATTCTATCAATGGAGCAAGCCCCTTTTGCCCCTCTAGTAATTATTTTGGGAGGAGGGTCAGTTTTCACAAAGGGTATTTTTTCACAGGGGATAATAATCACTTGAACTATCCTATCATTCCTACCAAATTGTACAGGTTTTTCACCCAAATTCTGGAGTGTCACAACAATTTCTTTTTGATAATTCGAATCTATCACTCCAGCCAATACATGTACTCCTTGAGCTGCTAATCCTGGTTTAGGTAATATCTGTCCAAAATGATTCTTGGGGATTCTCATACATACTCCAGTAGGGGTTTTTCTTATCTCTTTCCTATTCAACCTAAAATTCTCTATACAATGTAAATCATATCCTGCCAAACCAGGTGTTCCTGGACATGGTAGGGGGACATCTTCCCTCACAGTCCAAAATTCAATATTTTGGATCTCACGTGTTTGCTGTTCTCTAACCTGCAAATTTGGGGTCATCATTCTGGCTAGAGGTGTACTCCCCCCTAAAGGCCTATTATTCAAATTACGTAAGGCAATAGACAAATTATCCTTCCAATGTCGATATGAATTATTAGAGCTTAATTTTCTCAGCTGTTCTTTCAACAATCCATTCATTCTTTCAATCAGCCCAGATGCTTGTGGGTAATATGGAATATGATATATCCATTCTATATTGTTCAACACGCAATATCTTTTCACTTCTTTGCCCTTGAAATGTGGCCCATTGTCACTTTGAATCTGCATTGGGGTTCCATAGTATAAACTTACAATATCTAGGGTTTTACAGGTGTTTTTCTGAGTTGCGTCCTTATAAGGACAAGCCACTAGTACACCTGAATAGATGTCAACACACGTACATACATATTTACATCCTTTATCCTGGGGTAGTGGGCCAATATAATCTATCTGCCAAATTTGGGCTGGAACTTTTCCCCTTGCTATTTCTCCAGTTACTATCCTAGGAAGAGTTTGTTCTTTTTCTAATTGACATATACAACACCCCTCTGTTATTTGTTTTAACAACGCATGAGAGATACTGATACCTTGATCCTGTGCCCATCGGTGGGTGGCCTGGACCCCTAAATGGCCGGCGGTCTGGTGGACCCATCTTGCTAAGGCTGAGTCATCAGTTGGAGTTGGAGTAGGGACAATACATTCAGTGGCAAACTTTGCTAGTCGATCCGCGTGTGCATTGTACTCACCCTCTGGTGTGGTCAGGGTCGCGTGAGCATCAACATGAAAAACTGACAAATCCGTAACCAAAGACATGTCCCATATATTTTCCCATAACTCTTTACCCCAAACTTGTTTGCCGTGAATCTCCCAATTCTGATTCCTCCATATAGGCATCCAAGTAGCTAATCCATTAGCTACCGCCCATGAATCAGTAAATATATGACACTGTCCTCCCTTCTCCATTCTGATGGCCTGATGTACTGCCATCAGTTCAGCATATTGGCTACCTCCCCCTATCCCAGAACTTTCCAGAGTTCGCCTAGTACAGGGGTTATAGGCTACTGCTTTCCAATGTCTCTTCTGTCCTAAATATTTTGCTGTCCCGTCAGTAAACCAAGCGTGTTTCTTCTGTTCTACACTTAGTCCATCATACCCATTATTCCATTTCACTAAGGATGGCACCATCTGTTGCTTAGATTCAATGGGTTTTTCATTTCTCTCAGTGCCAATGTTTGCCACCGATTCATGTAAAGCAGAAACTCCACTTTTGCCTGCTCTGGACCTATTCTGAATATACCACTTCCATTTGATTATGCTCGCCTCTTGTGCATGTCCAATTCTGTGAGAAGCTGGGGTACTCATTACCCAAGTCATAATTGGAATTCCAGGCCTTAATATCACTTCATGACCCAGGGTTAGTTGCTCAGTTTCTACTAAAGCCCAATATGCAGCTAACAGCTGCTTCTCAAAAGGTGTATACTGCACTCCAGATAAGGGCAGTTTCCTTGACCAAAAGCCTAAAGGTACACTTCGGCTCTGTTGTTTTTGCCACAGACTCCAATTTGCATAGTCATCTTGTACAGTCACTTGTAACTCCACTGGCCCATTTTGCATAGGCCATAAGTCCAGAGCTAATTGTATAGCAGCCTTTGCTTCCTCAAAAGCTCTACTTTGTTCAAGGCCCCAATCGAATTCATATTTCTTTCTGGTGACTTTATACAAGGGTTTTAAAATCTGTCCGAAATGTGGGATGTAGTGTCTCCAATAACCAAATAGCCCTATGAACTTTTGGGCCTCTTTCTTATTAGTAGGGGTGGGAAAATCCTGAATTTTTTGTCGAGCTTGTGGGAGAATTTCTCGCAGTCCTCTATTCCACTGTATCCCCAAGAATTTTACAGTTTGAGCTGGCCCCTGAACCTTTGTGGGGTTGATTTCCCATCCTTTGCTTTTCATATGGTCAGTTAATAATGCTAAACTCTCCTCCACTTCTTTTGTATTCTATCCCTGTATCATGATGTCATCTATGTAATGTGTAAGCTGTACACCAAGTAGCTTTAATTCATCCAAATGCTCAGCTACAATCCTGTGGCAAATAGTTGGGCTATGAATATATCCTTGTGGCAGGCGTGTAAATGTATACTGTCGGCCTTGCCAAGTAAAAGCAAACTGGTTCCATTGCTTGGGGTCTATTGGGATCGTAAAGAAGGCATTGGCCAAATCAATAACTGCATACCAAGTCCCTTCATGTTTTTGTATTCTCTCTATTAAAGTAACCGTGTCTGGGACAGCAGCATACAAGGGAGGAGTCACTTTGTTCAGCTGTCTATAATCTACTGTCATCCTCCATGTCCCATCTGACTTTCGGACTGGCCAGACAGGGTTGTTCCATTGAGTAGTTGTAGGGACTAACACTCCTGCCTCAACACATTCTCTTATAGTGTTGGCAATTTCATCTTGCCCACATGGCACACGATATTGCCTCAAAGTAATTACTTCAGAAGGTTCGGGCAAAGTGATTGGATCCATCTTGATTTTCTCCACTAAGACTGCATTAATGCCTATTTTCCTCACAGCAAATTGGTATTTCCCTTCAGGTAAATTTAAGGTCATACCCTTCAAAATGTCTATTCCAATGATGTATTCAGGAATAGGCACAATAACCACACTATATTCTTTCTTGGGCAACTGTCCAATTTTCATCATCAATTTAACTTGTCTGGCTGATATTTCAGTCCCTCCTAGTCCTGTGATGGTAATAGGAGTTCCATGGCTGAATTTGTCTGGATTCCCATAGATAAGGGTGGCCTCGGCCCCAGTGTCTATTAATGCCCTAGTTACTGTACTTGACCCATTTTTCCAATATATGGTCAAGTTAATGTGAGGTCTGCAATCCAGCTTACATATTTCCTTAATTTGGGCTGGGGCCTGGCCTGTTTCCTAGTATTCCCTAGCATGTGATTCACTTGGGTATGAAGGTTCACCATCTGTAGCATTTGCAGGAGCAGTTCTTATTTCCCTATCTCTCCTGTTATCGAGTCCTTTATCTCGGTACATCCTGTACAATTCATTGGTTGGAATGCCATCTATCATTTCAAAACCTACCCCTGCTCTCAATAGAGCAGTGAACATTTCTTTTCTTGTCACTCCATTTTGGCGCCAAGTTTGCTGGCTATTCACCCTTCTCTCTCGAGATCTATCCCTTCCCCAGTCTCCTAGGTCATGTAACTGTAAAATCTTATTTATCACCTCTGTAAGATGGGTCCCTACTTCCCCAAGTAACAGATTCAAAATTAGTTGTTTATAAGCAGGGGGAGCTGTCCTAATTATTAAATTCCTATGAGGGATTCCTATGGGATCATTGTAATATTTGTCTGCAGTTCCTGTCATAATAGCAGTCTTCATTACCTCCTCCTTTAGTCTCATGATACAATCTTTAAGTGAATACCAGGGTCTGTGCTCAGTGGGCCACATAGAATCATTAGTATATCTCTTATTGCATCCCACAGCAGCTAATGCCAACAGAGTAGTCCTGCTAGCATCATCTCCTCGCTGATGATGTTCCCTAAAAGCTTGCTGAACTAGAGGATTGTGGCTGATACCTATGAATCTCATACAGTCCCTCTTATCTACTAATATTCCAACGGCCCCTTGATCACTGAGCCTTACCATCCAAGATACTAATGGTTCTCCTACTCTTTGGCTGAATCTACTCAAAATATCTGTGACCTCTTGCGGTGAGAAATCTTCCTGAAATTCCCTCGTAACTAAATTGCCACCTCGGGTTTCTGTCCTCCTCCTCTCTACAGGACGAACGCTTGTCTGAGTATTTAACCATCTCCCATTCTCTGTGCGAGGGATGTCCTGAACCCTAGTAGCGTTTTCTGTCTCAGCCCCTAACACTGTCTCATTTTTCCCCCACTCGCTTCCCCTGCCACCATGGCAAGGACAAAGCAGGCAGTCAGGCTTGGTCTGGGCTGAGTTGGGATGCACTCTTGGCTTATTTGGCCTCCTGTTGCTCCTAGCCACATTAATAGAAAAATTCTCATCTGAGTCAGTGGGTTCTTGAGCAGCAATTTGTTCTCCTGCTATCTGAGATTCCCCTTCTTGCTGTGGGGTAGGAGTGCCCCCATCTCTTTCACTTAATCTCAATCTTTCATATACTAGCCGGTAGGCTGATAACACTATCCAGCTTTGCCTAGATAGTGATGCCCCTGACTGAATCCCAACCTCTTGTAAACACCTTTCCAAATCCTTAGGATCTCCTCTCTGTAGCCTTGGTTCCCAGTTTTCACAGGGTCCGGCTTTTTTAGCCAATTCCTTTGCTAAGGAGGAATAAAATGGATCCTCCCACCCTGGGATATTCATCTCTTCCTCTGAAGTTCTTCTGCTTCTGAACAGAGATCTTATATCTAGCGATCCCATCCACCTCGTCGCCAAATATATTAGGAAGGCAGAATTTATGATTTCAAAGAGAATCTCATATGTGCCTAAAAGGTCCAGAACCGCAGGATATAAGGAATTCTCTAGGCAGAAGGCAGGAGAACTAAAGCATGTATTTACACTCCACAATAACAAGCCCACAAACCAGCGTCCCCATTTTGATATTTTCATCAAAAGCTTCCAGGCCCAATAAGTCCGCCTTATAAGGGTAACCAGGAGGCCACAGAGAAGCAAGATGGTATAAGGCAAAATCGTATACATGCTTCCCCTCTACGGTAAGAAGATTACCCACTAGCCTCTAGTCAGCTCTGCTACCGGCAGCTCAGCTTCGGCTGTAGGTGTCTCTGGCTCCAACCGGAAAAGGAAAGGAGGATCTTCAAGCTGTCCTCTCCCCTCTTATGGAGTTTTTGACATCATCAAGCGCCGCCTGAACGACCAGGGCCGATTGGTTCTTGACTTGGCCCTTCCCCCTAGCGTAGACCACGTTAACACACTTCCCCTCAGCCAGCCCCACGACTCATCACACAGGAAGCTCTGGTCCTGCCCCGGAATAGCAAGCCCCAGCGTCCAGGGAAGCTCAACGAGGCAAGCTGAGTCATTCAAAGAAAACAAAGTCCATTCTGGCTACACCAGAACATTGGAGTGAGTACTAGATTGACAGCCAGGGGCTCTGAATTTATGTCTTAGTTTTGCCATTTGCAACTTGTGTGACTTTAGGCAAATCAGTTTTCCTTCTTGAGCCTGTTTCCGAACTGAAATAGTTGAAGGCCCCTTCCAGTTCTAAAGCTATCACCCTTTGAGCCTATGAGGGATAATGATTGTAATACCTTCCTACTTCTAAGGGATAGCAGAGGATTCCATTAATTTACTCATTCATTCATAGAATATTTATTATACAACAACTATGAGCAAAACAAGGTACTAAACACCAAAAGAGACAGACTTTAGAGTAGGGACAGGATGAAAAGAGAAAGAGAATGATTAACAGAGGAAAACAAGAAGGAGGGAAATACACAATAATTGTAACTGTGAATGCTATTGAGATAAGCTGACCCAGAAAACTAAAGTGGACAGTAGAATGGATTAGAAACCAGAAGTCAACAATATGTTGTATATAAGAGAGACACACTTGAAACAGAGAGACACCTACTGAGTTAAAATAAGCAAATGGAGCAGAATCTGTTACACTTCAACTGAAATAAAAAAGCCAGGGGTGACAATAACAATCTCAGACAAAGCAAAAGCAAAAATAGACCTAATTAAATGAGATAACCAGGGAAATTGCATTTTTCTAAAAAGGTACCTTAGACAATGAAGTAATGTTGTGAAAAATTTATAGTAAGTTTTTCTGATAAAGTCCTCATTTCTCAAATATATAAGGAACTGAGTCAAATTTATAAAAAAAGTAAGAACCATTCCCCAATTGAGAAATGGTAAAAGCATATGAATAAGAAGTTTCCAAAAGAAAATCAAAATTATATATAGTCATTTGAAAAAATACTCTAAATCACTATTGATTAGAGAAAAATTATGTTATGAAAAGATGTTATAATGATTGTCAACTCGGAAAGACTTGGATACTCTGATCAATATAATGACAGATGACAATTCCAAAGGACTCATGATGAAAACATGCTCTCGATTTCCAGAGATTGAACTGATAAACTCTGAGTGCAAATTAAAGTATATTTTTTTTTGATTTCTTAATATATTTGCTATGTTTTGCAATGTCAGAATATAGAAATACATTTTGCCTGGATATCATTAATATCTGTTAAGGCAATCAGTAAATGAGAAGATTCTTCCCACCCATTTGAATAGGCTTAAGGTGGGGCCCCAGATGGGGCCAACTAAGGGAGGTCCTATTAGATCTTTGCTCCTAAATTTGCCCCAAATCCCTAATTACTAGGTGCTAAGTCAATGTGGACATGAAGCCCCCAGGGTCCTAAAGGGAGGTGCTTGTAAAGGCAATCGTTAAATGAGAAGATCTTTCCCGCCCATTTGAATAGGCTTCAGGGGGGGCTTTCAGGGTCCTAAGGAGAGTGGCTAAGACTGGAGCCAATGGTAGGCACCTGAGTTCTGGTCTCTCAGATGATGTTCTAGTGACAGGATGACATCTGGCGACTATATAAAAGGAGAGAACACAGCTTGGAGATTGAGACTTAGTGGAGGCAGGAGAAAGAAGAAGCAGTGGAGGGGCAGCGGCACTACTGAAATTTGACTGACCCTAGTGCAGACGAGAAAGTGCTGAGCAAGGGCTTGAGGCTAGTGGGTAAGCTTCTTACTGGAGGGGGGAAGCAAGAATATGATTTGGCTTAATGTCATAATGCTTTTCTGTAACCTCCTGGTTACTCTTGTGAGGTGGACTTATTGTGCCTGGAAGCTTTTGGCCAGGACATCGAATTGGGGACACTGGTCCATGGGTCTACTACTTTGGAGCTTGAATAAATGCTTTAATTCTTCTGTCTTCTACTTAGAGAATTCCTTATATCCTGTGGTTCTGAACCATCCAGGCTGGATGATTTTCTATATGATTTTCTTTGCAATCATGAATTATGCCTTCATGCTATAATACCTTATTGTTTTCTTTTTAACTGGGAAAGGGGTTGAGAGGGAGAGAGAATCCCACTCAAAATTTAAATAGAAAAGAATGTTAAAAAATAAATAAAACAAAACAAAACAAATGACTAGGATAAAGACATATATGACACAGACCTGGGAGGCATTCAAAAAGCAGCACACTGAATGAAAGTCTAAATCCAAAAGAGATCTTGACAGGCTAGAGCATCAGGCTGATTCTAACAAGACAAAAACAATAACATTTTAAACAGGTTTTGTTTTTATTTCTATCATTCCTTACCAAAAAAGCAATCCTTTGTAAAGAAAAAAAAATAAAAGAGAAGGGTAAAAAAAAGCAATTCAACAAAACTCCTCAATCTACGTAGGTACACTTAGAGCATTGACTGAATATGACCAGTCATACTTCCCTCAGGGGAATTACCAATGGTAATACTTGTCCCAGGATATACCAATTTATTGACAGAGACTGATAACATATGCATTATTTTAACTCAAAATTCCACACTCCCACCCCTCTGCAAAGGAGAAATGTAGGTGAATTCTCCCATCTCTTCTCTAGGACTAGGTTTTGTAATTATAATCATGGAATATTCATGGTCATTTTCTTTTTTTCCTTTCACTTTATGTTATTGTTGTTCTTGTTCTGTTTTTTTGAAGTTGTATCAATTCTCTGAATTTTCTTATTAATTATTTCTTACATTGCATTATTATCCATAATGTATATGTACCAGATTTTGTTTAGTCTCTGCTTAGCTGATGGACATCTATTTCATTTCTAGTTCAGTTATTTTTTTTTGTTTTGTTTTTGTTTTGGGGTTTGGTTTTGTTTGCTGCTAGAAAAAGTGCTATTAGGGGCAGCTACATGGTGCAGTGATAGAGCACTGGCCCTGGAGTCAGGAGGATCTGAGTTCAAATTTGGCCTCAGACACTTGACACACTGCCTAGCTGTGTGACCTTGGGCAAGTCACTTAATCCCAATTGCCCTGCCTTCCCCCCTCCAAAAAAAAATAAAAAAATGCTATTAATTATACACACACACACACACACACACACATAGAATGTTTCTACCTTTGATCACATTGGGATGTAGCATAAAATATAATTAAGTAGGCATAAAAATGTAAAGTCTTATAATTGGATTCATGGTATTGACTTCATAGTCTTATTGGAGACATGGTTAGACAGCAATTTGTCTGAAAAATATTTTATTCTGTTCTGGCTATACCACATCTATAGTATTTAGTCAAGTTTTCCAAGGCTTGTAATGCGGAAAAGAGATTAGATTTGTTCTTTGGGCCCCAGAAGACAAAACCAGGAGCAAAAGATAGAAGCGGCAAAGAGGCAAATTTTGATTTGATATTTGGGGAAAAAAAATCATTCCACCAATTAGAAGTATCCAAAAGAAGAAAAGACTTCATAGTGAGAAAGTGTGTCAGACCTCACTAGAGGTCTTCTGGTAAAGGCTTAATGACTTTTCCCTTATGTGTTGTAGTGCAGATTCTCTTTTTCAGTATGAGTTGATTTAGATGGACATTGTGATCCCTTTCAAATCCGAAATTCTGTAACCTTGTCTTTCTATATATCCCCAGTGTTTAGCAAAATACTTGGCACGTAAGGATACTTAATAAATGCGTGTTGCCTGGATTTGACCTGACTTGATTTTATGGTAGGACAATCTAAAAAAAGAAAAAGAAAGAAAGAAGGGTGTCTCTGGTGGAGTGTTATAGGGCTCTACCCTTAACTAGTATTTAAGTAATTTTATCAGTGACTTAGATGAAGACATAGATGGCATGAATAACAATTTTTTTTCATGACATGAAACTAGAAAGCCTAGTTAAAGTGATGGATTATGAAATTGGGATCTTACAAGGTCTCAACAAACTAGAGAGATGGGTTGACCCTGAAGATCACATGCGCATGTGAACGCGTGCGCGCGCGCGCACACACACACACACACACACACACACACACACACACACAAAATCCTATCAAATAGTCCTATATTTATTAGCTTAAGAAAACTAAGCATACAAATACATGATGGCTATAGAGTAATTGAGTGACTAGGTGGCTCAGTGGATAGAAAACCAGTCCTGGAGTCTGGAAGACCTGAGTTGAAATATGGCCTCAGATGTTTATGAGCTAGTGACCCTGGGCAAATGGCTTCACCCTGTTTGGTTCAGTTTCCCATCTGTAAAATGAGCTGGAGAAGGAAATGGCAAGCCACTCCAGTATCTTTGCAAAGAAAATCACAAATATGGTCATGAAGAGTTGGCTATGATTGAAACTATTGAACAGCAACACACAGTAATTAGTTTAAAATGTCCTGGAAGTGCTAGTTGATTGGAAGTTCAATATGTGTAAGTAGTGTAATGTGACATCCAAAATTGCTGTGAGTTGAGGATGTGTTAAACAGGTCACCCCTACTCATGTATCCGTATACTTATAACTGCATATATGTTTTGTGCTATACATAATTTTAGATATATAAAGAAGTTGAGTCTGTGTCTGATTTATATAACGCTTCATGGATTATAACACAATTTATATACATCATCTCCCTTGAAATATAATCTCTAGAATGAGGGGGCTATTAGTCTTATGGTACTGATCTGGTTAAATAAATTTTGTAGTATTGTGTTTAATTTTGGGAAACACATTTTGAGATAGGTGGTGATAAGTTCATGTGTTTGTAAAGGTCAACCAGGGTGGAGAAGGGAACTGATAACTATATTATATGATGATCATTAGAAGGGACTGAAGATGCTTCTTCTAGGGAAGAGAAGGCTTGAGGAGGAGGAGAGTTTATAATCACAATGAGAAAGTCTTTGAAAGGATGTCCTATGGAAACAGAAGGATAAGACTTATTCTGCTTGGTGTCTGGGGTCAGAGTCTGAGTTTAGATGTTTTTAAAATCTCTTAATAACTAGATCTTTACAGAAATGGAATGGCTGTCTTGTGAGGTCTCATTACTGTGGGACATCAATTTTTTAGGAAGGGGATGTCATATTCAACTAAATATAATAATAATAGCAACTGCCATGAGTGTAACACTTTCTGTCATCTCATTTGATTTTCATAACAGTCCCAAGAGGAAAGAACTGAAGTTTCTATTATCCCCATTGTCAGATGGAAAAACTGAGATTGTGATTTATTTATGGCTTCAGCTAGTAAGTTTTAGAGTGGGTATTTGACCACAGATTTCTTCTGAGTCAATGTTCTGGGCTTTTTTCATTTTGCCACATTAAGTTCCTTTGTTACTTTGAGCATGTATAATTCTAAAAATAATGTATGTGAACCCATTCCCCATTTGCATATCCTTCCCGCTCCTCTTTCTCTTTCAGATGTCATGTACCCTTATGCCTTCCACTGTTCACTTAATACCTCTAATATTTCTATCTTGATATAACTTTGTCCTTCATCAAAATGACTCAGTGGTTGGAGAAAAGGTGGGAATAAAATGAACTCTCAGCATTCTTAAATATTATGCCAGAGAAATGCAATTTCTAGCAAGTTTTATCTTGTTTGTAATGCTTAACATTAAATAGACTGTATATCTGCCATCCAAAGATCAGTCTGCCTAAGTCTGGAACTTATCTGTGGAAACCTGGCCACCAATTGATGAGTTCTGTCATGACTGTCAGACACACGTCTATATCCCAAATGAGATCAAAGAAATAGGAAATTGATCTACATATATAAAAATATTTATGGCAACTCTTTTTGTGGTAGCAATGAATTGGAAAATAAGTGGGTGCCCATCGATTGGGGAATGGCTGAAAATTATGGCACATGAATGTGACGGAATAGCATTGTGCTGTAAGAAATGATAAAAAAGATAGTTTCAGAGAAATTTGTGAAGACTTTTTGAATTGATGTTGAGTGAGGTAAGCAGAACCAGGAATAAACTTTATACAATAACAATAATATTATAAATATAAATAACTTAGAAAGACAGTAATAATGACTGACCCAATAACTAATCGTGATTCCAGAGTACTTATGATAAACCATGCTCCATGCCTCTGTACAGTGAGATGATAGGCTCAGAATGAGGATTGAGATACATTTTCTTTTTTGATGTCACCAAACCAGAAATTATGTTTGTTTGACTATATAAAAACATAGTCAAATAAATATATATTTTGTAAATATATAAATTTATGTGTATGTGTATATACATACATGTATACATACACATATGTATATGTGTATACATACAAACAAATACATGCACACATAGACACATATGTGTGTATAATGTATGTGTGTGCATATGTATGTATATATATATGTGTGTGTGTGTGTGTGTGTGTGTGTGTGTATAACAGTTTGTTTTCTCAATGGGATGAGATAGCGTGAAAAGAAAGCAGACTTCTGTCTAAAATTTTTTTAATTGAATTAAATTTTAAAAGTCCTGAGGAATACTAAGAGCCAGAGGGATCACATTATACATCAGCAGAGAAAATACCCATCTTGATGTATCACAAATTGTTATGTCCCGGGAGGGAAAGGGTCTTCATATATTAAGTCTCTGTGTTTACTATGGAATAGGACTGGGTTCTACAGTAATGGAATTTTAGGCATCAGGGAACAGATACTTCTTTCTGGTACCCCTGGAGACCTATCAAGTAGACAGATGCCTGTTCCTCCAGTGTGTAGGGACAAACCTTCCTACCCTGTATGCACATGGTACTCAATTTGGAGTCAGGAAGAACTGGCAGCTAATCCTAGTTCAGACACTAGCCATGTTACCGTGGGTAAGTCACTTAACTTTTCTGTGTCCCAGTTTCCTCATCTGTAAGATGAGGGAATGAGACTCAGTAGTATCTAAGGTCCCTTTAAATCTCTGATTCTATAATCCCTATGAGCCTGACTCTCATGTGAGGGGGAAGGAACCACCATTACTATTCTACTGGCATTATCAATAGGGGTTAAACTAAAACATACTCATTGAAAGAATGGAAATACTTATGATGAAGGAAGGCTCAATTTTAATAACTGCAATATTCCCTAGGCTCTGATTAAAGTGGATCTTATTTACATTGTTATAAATCTCATCCTTTAATACAAATACCCAACTTTCCATGATGTGGCATGTGAAGTATGATGAGAATGTTTTTGAAACCTAGATGCCTTGCAGAACAGACAGCCAAGAACATAAGTCCGTCCTCATGAAACCAACAACATCCTCTGGGATATCAAGGGAAAAATTATATTAAAGATCAGAATAAGTGTCTCAAGGTCACAGACTATAAAAATAATTTCGTTGGGCCTGTGTCAGATTTTCAAACAACAGGAACAAATTTACCCAATGAAACAAGAATCGTTTTGCTTCTCCCACCCCTAGTATTATTTCAGCTGGTTAGCTATCAGAGAAATGCGTAAAACATTAGTCGCTGAACATATTGAGTTGTTGATGAGAAAGTGACACACTATCCAAAAGACTTTAGACAGTATTACTGGGTCTGATTATTGCCAAGTACTCAGGCCAGTGCATGTAAATCATGAATGCAAGAAATATTCTCCTGGGCCCAAATTATGCTTAAACAAAACAACCCACCTCAATTTTCTCTGCCTTTGTGGAAGGAAGAAGTGTGTGCTTGATGTTTAGTAGCAGAAAAGTATCGTTTGGAAAAAAAATGATAGCATGACTTTTTGTGGCAGCAAATAACTGGGAAAAAATAGGAGTTGCTAAGCAAATTGTATCTGTGCATACCACTGAATATCATAGATCTGTTAAAAAAAATGAACAAGGAATATGAAGAATTCAGAGATACATAGGAAAACTCATGTGAACTGACACGGAGCTGAAGAAAGCAGAACCAAGGTAGCAATATACAAAATGATGACAGGAACACAAATGCTGTTGTTTTTATTCAGTCATTTTACAGTTATGTCTGATTCTTTGTGACCCCATGTGGGGTGTTCTTGCCAAAGGAACTGGAGTGGCTTGCCATTTCCTTCTCCAGATCATTTTATAAATGAAGAAACTGAGGCAAACAGGGTTAAATGACTTGCCCAGAGTCACACAGCTAGTAAGTGTCTGAGGCCATATTTGAACTCAGGAAAATGAGTCTTCTTGGTTGGGCCAGGAGTTTTATCCACTGCACTACAAGGACATGAATGACAATGCTAAGAGTCAGCTGAATTCAGATCAAATACAATTGCCACCTCTGCCACTTACAATTTGTGTGGTCTTAGGTAAGTCAATTATCCTCTCTGTATTCAGTTTCTTCAGATATAAAATAAGGAAGTTTTCCTAGAAGATCCTTCCAGATCTTGATGACAAATCTTGGGACCTAAGAAGAGATGATGAAGCTCACTCCCTCCTGTCAGGAAAGAGGTGGGGGTCTAAGGGTTTATAATGCTATTTACATGACTTAGATAAGTTTGCTTAATTTTTTTTCTTTTTCTTTTTTTTTTGAAGAGAAGGTTCTATGGGCTATATTTATTAGAAAACAACAGTGATATGAAAAACCTGAAGGCATCAATAAATTACTTTTTAAAAAGAAAGTGACTATTTGAAGTTACATAACCAATAAATTCATATGTATTCAATTATAGAGCTACAGGGGATTCTTACTGTTCAAGCAAAAGAAGTATGATAGAGTACATAGCACAGGAAAAATAAAACAATAATAGTAAGGCAGTAATGTTTCCCCAGATTGTTTCTATCTGACATACATTTTAAAATATAGGAAGAAAGAGAAAATAAATGATGATGATGATGATGATGATGATGATGATGACCCTTTAAAACTTCAAACAATCATCCATGTGGTGGAGAGGTCAACTCATACTCTATTCCATGCTTTCCACTTCTTCTCCAAGAATAAGAATCAAATTAACACTATCATTCCTGGAAGGGATATCAATCCTTCGTGTGGTTGCCCCATTCCCAAAGCTTTTCACATTTACCCCTTCTCTTCCCCAGATAAATCCAACACCTTTCCAAAAAGGCCAGTCAGTGAGGAGAGCTGCCAATTGAAGATCAACTGTATTATATTGCCCCAAATTTCTGTCTCTATTAGCTTGGAATGTCTCCGATCTTACCCAGGATGTCAAGGTAAGAAGGATACCCCTATGGGGTCCTAGACCCACTTCCCTTTTCCTTTCTCCCAGAATGGGATATCCCAGAACCCACATATTATTGTAAGCCAGGAAGAAAGACACCACTTAGGTGCTTTGCCCTCTCAATTTCCCCTTGTTTGGCTTACTTGATAGCTTTGTGGATCTGCATGAAATGGAACTCAACAACTCCATTTCTTCTGAATGAAATGAAGGACCACTAGGCCTTTCCTTCTGCCCTGCATTTGAACTTTTTTTGTGTGTTGTTGCATTCAACTAGAGTGAGTTCTCTAATAGCAAGGGTATTTAGAATCTTCTAGTTGCTGTCCTATTTCTTAACACAGTTCTTGGAACAGGGAAAGTGAATAATATTAATAATAATAATAACAATATACACACATATACAGATGTTTGCTTAATCACTTTTTATACCTTATTTTTTATTCATTTTAACCTTTTCTTTTTAAATTTTGAGTTTCAAATTTTTGTCCTTGTCAATAAAAGGAAATAGCCTATTTTGGGTTGTGAATGGCACCTTCACAAAAATTGACCCTCTATGAGGGCATAAAAACCTCATGAAGAAATTCAGGAAAGCAGAAATATTAAATACATTTTCCTGATCATAATGCAATAATAAATTCAGTAAATCTATGCCTTTGAATCAGAGATTAAAAATTAATTGGAAACTAAATAACTTAATCAGTCAATCAATAAACATTTATGTTTAATAAATCAACTGTATCAACTGTATTACTATGTACCAGGCACAAATTAAAAAAAAAGAAGATAACCAAATTACAAGCATTGAAAATTTTAAAAGGTGAATTCACAGCCAATGAAGAGTAAATGAAAGCAATTTTTAGGAGCTACTTTGCCCACCTATATGCCAATAAATCTGATGATCTAAATAAAATGGATGAATATTTATGAAGTATAAATTTCCCAGATTAATAAACAGGATATCAAATACTTAAATAGCTCTACCTTTGAAAAAGAAATCAAACAAGCCATAAATGAGCTCCCTAAATAAAAAAAAATAAGCCACATATGACTAGAAGGATTTAGAAGTGAATTCTACCACACATTTAAAGGACAATTAATTCGAATTCTACATAAACTTTTTTGAAAAAATAAGTAAAATAGAAGTCTTACCAAAGTCCTTCTGTGACACAAATAGTTTCTTGACACCAAAAAGGGAATGAGTCAAAATAGAGAATTTCCCTAATGAATATTGATGTGGAAAAATTTAACTAAAATACCAGCAAGGAGGTTACAGCAATATACCACAAGGATCATAAACTATGATCTAACTGTACTTATATGAGGCATGCAGGGTTGCCTCTATCAGTATAATTGACCGTATCAATAACAAAAGTAACAAAATAATATGATGATTTCAATAGATAAAGGAAAATCTTTTGGTGAAAGACAATATTTCTGTTTTAAAAAACACTTTAAGAATCACAAGAATAATGCAGTTTGCCTTAAGATGATAAGTAATATCTATTTATAAACCAACAGCAAGCATTATCTGTAATAGAGATGAGCTAGAAGTCTTTCCAATAAGCTCAAAGGTGAAGCAAGGACATAGATTATCACCATTTTAATTCAATATTGGTAGCAATAAGACAAGATATAGAAATGGACAAAATAAGTATGGGCAATAAGAAAACAAAACTATCAGTTTTTGAAGATTATATAATGGTTTACTTAAGGCAGTGGATAGAGTGCTAGACCTGGAGTCAAGAAAGCTCATCTTTGTAAGTTCAAATCTGGCCCCAGACACTTACTAGCTGTGTAACCCCAGGAAAATCACTTAACCCCGTTTGCTCAGTTTCCTCATCTATAAAATGAACTAGAGAAAGAAATGGCAAACCAGTCTAGTATCTTTGCCAAGAAAACCCTGAAATGGGATCATGAAAAATAAGACATAGCAAAAGACCAAAGAACAGCAAATGATGGCTTACTAGAGAACCCTAGAAAATCAACTAAAAAACTAATCAAAACCATCAAAAACTTTAATAAAGCTTCAGGATATAATATAAACACACACAAATCATCAACGTTTCTGTATATTACCAGCAAAGCCAATCAAGAAAAGATAAAAAAGAGAAATTCCATTTAAAATAACTACAGACAATATAATACTTAGCTGCCTACCTGCCAAAACACATACATGAATTATATGAACATAATTACAAAACACTATTTGCACAAATAAAAAAAAATCTTAAGAATTGGAGTAATAGTAATTGCTCATGGGGAGGCCAAATCAATATAATAAATAGTATAACGCTATCTAAATTAATTTACTTATTCAGTGTCACACCAATCAAACTACTAAATAATTTCTTTATAGAACTAGGAAAAATAATGACAAAATTCATCTGGAGAAAAAAAGGTCAAGAATATGAAGGAGCTCAATAAATAAATATGAAGGAAGGGAGCCTTGTATCAGATCTCAAATTGTATTATCATGTGGTAATCATCAGAACAGTTTGTTGGGAGGCAAGAAATAGATAGATTGTGGAACATATTAGTAATATGATGATATTCAGGAGCAAATGAACATAGTAATTTCATGTTTGACGTACTCCCAAGTCCCAGTTATTGGGGAAATCTCATTGTTTGTTGAAAAATTATTGAGAAATCTGGAAAGCAGTCTGGCAGAAACTAGACACAGACCAGTACCTTATACTGGACCATGATAAGCTCAAAAATGGGTGCATGATTGTAACATAAAAGATGATGTCATCTGCAAATTAGTAGAGCAGGGAAGAAATTCCCTGTCAGATCTGTGGATAGGGAGAAAGTTCATGAACAGATAAGAGTTAGAGAGTTTCACAAGAGGCAAAATGAAGGCTGGGAGAATGCTGGATGCTTGAAACTGGTGGCAATTTCCAGGCCTCTCAGCCCAGGACAGGAGTCTATTGGAGCTATGGGAGACAGGAGCACAGTGCTTGCAGCCTCGAGAACAACTACTCCTGAGGCTTGAAACCCGCAGTCTAAAAGTTGGAAACTCACCTTCTTGAACTTCCAGGAGACATGATGGTAAAATAAAATGGCTCTCATCCCTCCCTTTCAGCCAGATAATACTTCCTAGGAAGAAATCTCAAAATAGAGGAGCCAGAAGTAGGGTATCAGTAGCCAAACAGCAGGAATTCCTGAGGTGCAGGGTGGTGGAGCCAGAAAGGGTCAACACCAGGAACCCAGAGGTGCCTTTGCACAGCCAAGGGAAGTGGCAGACACCAGGACAGACAATGGCTGAGATCACCCCTCCCCCACACCTCAGGAAACCAGAGTTTCATAGCACACAAAGCCAGTAACTAGGCCCCCAATTCCCAGAACAAGGAGCCTGGGACAGAGCCCCCTAAGCCCCAGAAGCAGAAATCCACTTTAAAGCCAGGAAAACGTTAACCAACATGAAGAAGCATTCAAGGAAACTGAGGGTGACTGATTCTTTTTATGGAGAAAGGGAAGATCAAAATACCAATTTGGAAGAGGACAGCATGGACACTATACTCACATCTGAATCCTCAAAAGGGAATGTGAACTTGTCTCAAGCCCAAAATGCATTCCTGGAAGAGATCAAGGGAGATTTTAAAAACCAAATTAGAGAGGTAAAAGAAAAAAAATTGAAAAAAATATCACTGATGAGAACAAATCTTTTAAAAGTAAAATTAGTGAAATGGCTAGGGAGATTCCAAATCTATTTAGAGAAAATGATGCCCTGAAAAGTAAAATTAACAAAATGGAAAAGGAAACTCAGAAGTAAAATGATGATAGCAATTCATTAAAAATTAGAATTGAGCAAAAAGAAGCTAATGATTACATGAGGCAACAAGAATCAATCCAACAAAATCTAAATAATGAAAAAATAGAAGAAAACATGAAATATCTGATTAGAAAAACAACTGACCTGGAAAATAGATCCAGGAAAGACAATCTAAGAATTATTGGTTTACTGGAAAGCCATGATGAAAGAAAGAGCCTGGACAGTATCTTCCAAGAAATCGTAAAGGAACATTACATTGAGGTCCTAGAACCAGAGGGCAAAATAGTCATCGAAAGAATCCACTGATCACCCCCTGAAAGAGAGCCCAAACTGAAAACTCCAAGAAATATTATAGCCAAATTCCAGATTTAAAAGGTCAAGGAGAAAGTATTGCAAAACTATAGTCAGGATCACGCAGGATTTTTCAGCTTCTACATTAAACGACAGGAGAAATTGGAATATGATATCCTGAAAGGCAAAGGAGCTTGGACTACAACCAAGGATCAACTACCCAGCTAAACTGAGCATAATTTTTCAGGCGAGGAGATAGACATTCAACGAAATAAGGGAATTCCAGACATTCTTGATGAAAAGGCCAGAGCTTAATGGAAAATTTGATCTTCTAATACAAAACGCAAGAGAGACATGCCAGGAAACTTGTTTTGTGAAGACTGTGAAGATTACCTGGCAAGATAAGGTAGCAGACCCTGAGGTCCTTTCTTGGGCTAAACTGCCAAGTATTCAAACTCTACTGCAGAGAGCTCAACTTTGATGAGTTGGTGGAATGGAAAGCAAAGTGAGATTTTTTGCTGTTGTTCTGTTTGTGTTATTCAGTTTCCCAGTCTCAGTCTTACATGCCTCTGTGCTGAGCCAATCAGACATATGCAAGTGGGCTCTAACCAATCAGATACATGCATGTGGGCTATGGTCAAATAGACATGTACATGTGGGTTCTAGCCAATCAGATGCTGAGTAGAACTGTGTATATATAGGGAGCTGGTGTTGAGAAAGCAGACATTAAGAGAGAGAGCATTGAAGGGGCAATCCAGCATTCAGAAGAAGAGAATGTGGAGAGACCTTTGAGAGAGAAAAGGAGACCTCTGAGAGTGAAGAGGTGACCTCTGATGGCAGAGACTTGCTGAAGGAGCCTCTGAACTTTGAACGTGAATAGGGCAGAAACCTACCTATGGGAAGGAGGCTGAGCTTAAGCCTCTTCTAAAAGCTGTTAAAGTGAACTGAGCTGTTATCACAGAGCCTCTGGACTTTGAAGGTAGATTGAGATGATGGTTCCGGTGGTGTGTATCAGTACTGTTGTTGCCCTGTTGAGCTTTGTTTTTCCAGAGGCAGAAGCTGGGGGCAGGAGCCCCTGGAGCCTGCTGTCAGGCAGGAGCAGGGAGAGCTTGGAGTGGAGCAGTCCCCATGAGCTGAGACATGGAGCAGGAGCTGAGAGCTGCCTACGTGTGAATCCAGGCGAGAGTCAGAGTGTCAGCCCACAAAGGAAGAGCCATGGGACTTGGAAGTCAACCTGGAGTTAAAATGAAAGACAACTTTACTTGGAAACTTGGTATTGCTTAAGGAGATTGTTCTTATGTGTGGCCTAGGGGTGGATGGTGTGGTATTTTCTGCTACCCCTTAAGGATGCATTGTTCTAGGGAAGACCCTGGCTTGGGACCTCCTGATTTTGCAGATGCAATGATATATGCTGCATAATGTGTTGTGCTAGGGAAGACCCTAGCCTGGGACCCCCTGATTGTGTAAACAAGTATTTTGAGGAATGTTATTAATGCAATGATATATGCTAGGTGCCATTTGACATACTGGGTGTTATGATTATCTATCTATCTATCTATCTAGAATGATATGTATGTTTTGCTTAAAGATGTTGCTATGAATGTTATGTTTAGTTTATTGAACAAGGTTTAGTTTTGAATAAATAAAGAGTTCATTATATTTTGTGATTAGACCCTTAAAATTATTCACAGAAACACTCCTCAGGTGTGCTGCTGTGATTGGCATTGTAGTTGGCCATGTTATTCTAATGCCAAACATATATTTGCCTAAAAGACTATTTTACAGAGAATTCACACAAGGCGAACACTTATATGGAGGTCAGAAGAAGTGATGCAAGGACATTCTCAAGGTCTCTTTGAAGAACTTTGGAATTGATTGCTTAACATGGGAGACAATGGGAAAGGACCACCCAGTATGGTGTGCCTACATCAAAGAAGGAACCATGTTCTATGAGCAAAGCAGAATTGCAGTAGCTCAAAAAAAAAAGTGAGATGCACAAATTCAGAAACTTCTCCACTCCAAATATTCATGTTGACTATTTGTGCCTGACCTGTGGTAGGGCCTTCAAAGTTTGTATTGGTCTGATCAGCCATAAAAGAATCAATAAAACAACTAAAAAAATTAAAAGGCAAGAAGGAATGCAGTTATAAAATGTTTCTTTCTTACCCAGGAAATCAAGGTACACATTGTACCTTGACTCCAACCACAGAGATATCATTTTGATCCTCTTTGAGAACAAAGGACAGCAATCAACCAACCAACTAACCAGTAACAATTTGTTGGTACGACAGCAGAAGGAAAACATTATTGGCTGACTAGAGAGACTTATATGAAGAATCGTGTGCTCAGATAGGTTTTGAGGATAGGAAGTAAGTCATAGGATGGTGGATTTAGAGCAAGAATAGACATTAGATAATCCAGCCCCTTCCTTTTACAGATTAGGAAACTGAGGTACAGCTACTTTGTGTCCGAGGAAGGATTTAAAGTAAGATCTACTTGACTTGAAGTACAGTGGCTTATCTACCATGCCATAGGGCCAGATTACAAGACAAGATAGCTAGAGGAACCAACACAGTTCAAAGACACAGGAAATGACAGAACTGGGAGATCCAGACAGCTGATAATATTAATAATTAGCATTTACATATCACTTTCAGTTTTACAAAGAACATTACAAATATTATCTCACAACAACCTTGAAAGGTAGTTATAATTATTATCTCCATTTAACAGATGAGGAAACTGAGTCAGACAGAGACTAAGTGACTTGCCCAGAATCTCACAGCTAGTAAGTGTCTGAGGCCAGATATAAATTCATGTCTTCTTGTTTGCTTATATTTTTATCCTCAAAGTTTAGCTCAATGCTTGCCATAATGAACTCTTAATGAATGATTTATTAATAACAAAATTAATAATAATAAAAATTAATAACTACATTATAGTTTAAATTGCAAAGCACTTTACATATATTATGTAATGAGTCTTATATTTCTGTGAGGTAGGTGTGGCGAGTCTTAATATTCCCATTTTATTGATAAAGAAACTGAGGTTGAGAGTAATGAAGTGATTTTCCCAGGATCACACAGGTAGTGTCAAAGCAGGGCTTGAACCCTAGTCTTCCTGATCTAGCACTCTAGGTACTATACCACATTGCTTCTCTAATATAATATGACCTCTCCAGGCCTGCTTCCTCATTAGAGCACCCATAAATTTGTGGAGGGAGACATGATTATTCTGAAGCCGACAGTGATGCCTATTAATGACAGTATTGGCAGCTTAATTAAGAAGTCTGTTAGTGATTATGTTAATAAAGTTGGCACGTTTTCAGTTCAGATTGACACTACCCAAGGGATTTAGCATAACTGATATTTTTTTCAGTGATACTGAGATAGGTCGCGGAGTGTGTGAGAGAATGCCTTATTCAGACTGGTGTGCAGAGACCAAAGTGGAAAAGCAGTATCTCAAAGACATGCTGTGAGGCATTGCTCAGAAGTGGAACAGATTGAAATGACCCTCACCAAAGGAATACGTGGCAGGGTAGGAGAGAGAGGCCACTGATCCAGGCAGTGAGAGAAACGTGCTCTGAAATGACAGGATGGTGTGCCTTCATAATTTGGCTGGGTAGCTGCAGAATGGATACATCTGGGGCACATCTGCACTGATCAAGAGAGCCAGTTGCAAGAAGCCTAATTAATGGGTCCTGCCATGTTTTATTCTGTTGTTCTTATTGAGAGAATTGCCACAGTTTAAGGAGAAAGTCTGACATGCAGTCAGGAACCGTGGCTCATGATTGGATCTCCCTCAGTGCCTAATACATTTCTCTGCCCCACAGTAAGCATATAATAATTTTTTAAAAATTAATTAAAGCTAGACAACTGAGCCATATCTTGGCTTTGCTATTAACCAGCTATGTGACCTTGAACTAGTCATTTAATTGCTATGGGCCTCAGTTTCTTCATTGATAAAGGGGCAGGATAATCTCTCATGCTCACCTTAGTCCTAAATCCTGTACCATCCCTTCACCTTATGGTACAGTGAGATGGGTAGGTGGCCTAGTGCTTGGAGTGAGGGACCAGGAAGTGGGATAGACCCAAATACAATTTTTTTCCTCAGATATTCACTACCTATGGGACCTTCACATCTCTCTGACTCAGTTTCCTCATTTATAAAATAGATATAACAATAACACCTACTTCCCAGAGTTGTTGTGAGGATAAAATGAGATGACATTTGTTATCTCATTTTGAAAACCTTAAATCACTACATCAACATTAGCTATCATCATCATTAATGATATTAATAAAAATAACAATGCAAAGAATGCAGAATTTAGAGTTAGAAGATGTAGACCAGAGGTGGGGAACCTGCAGCCTTGAGGCTTTCTAGATTCTTAAGTGTGGCCTTTTGACTGAATCCAAATTTCACAGAACA
Organism: Trichosurus vulpecula; assembly: GCF_011100635.1. Classification (NCBI taxonomy): domain Eukaryota; kingdom Metazoa; phylum Chordata; class Mammalia; order Diprotodontia; family Phalangeridae; genus Trichosurus; species Trichosurus vulpecula. Next base: position 261,775,324 of record NC_050576.1, read on the forward strand.
AATCCTTTGATTTGCAGCCTCAAGGTTGCAGGTTCCCCGCCCCTGATCTAGACAATTGGTTTTTAATACTGGATCTGTTCCTTCGCATTCATTCTTTAAAGGCTAACTTGGGCAGCTAGGTGGCATAATGGAATGAGCGCCAGGTCTGGAGTCAGGAAGACTTATCTTTGTGAGTTCAGATCTGGTCTCAGACACTTCCTAACTGTGTGACCCTGGGCAAGTCACTTAACCCTGTTTGCTCAGTTTTCCTATATGTAAAATGAGCTGGGAGAAGGAAATGGCAAATCACTCCAGTATCTTGCCAAGAAAATCCCAAATGGGGTCACGAAGAGTCAGCCAGGACTGAAAATGACTGAACAACAACAAAAGTCTGACTCGAAGGGTATCTCCTGTAGGAAGCCTTCCCAGATTCCTTCAGCCCTTAATAATTTTCATCAATATCTGTTTTGTACATTATGTTTGCACTACATTAATTATGTACGTGTTGTGGAATGTGACCATGCTAGAGTACAAACTCCATGAAGTCAGAGACTATGTCCTATCTGTCTTCCCTGGTAAAGTGTTTCCTAAACAGTGGCCAATTCGATGGAAGTGGTTTTAAAATGAGCAAGTGGGAAATCAACCTTATAACGAGACTTAGGGTAAGACTTAATAATAATATCTCTAAAGATCTATTGTGACTCTTGTAATTCTGTAAGGCATGTCAGGCAAGTGTTATCCCCATTTTTATTGCCCTTTCATAAATGGGCATTGGAGGGTAGGGGCAACTTTATGTTGGGTATATCTGAATAATTATAACCTCAATGAAATAAATAATCCTTGAAGAAACAACCTTGGTAATAGTTTTTCCATTGATCGCTCTGAATATTAAACATACCCACCTTTAAAATTTCATAGGAAAAGACAGAAACAGTGACCAATCTTGATCATGGTGGACAGACAATAAAACACATTTCCCTCTTTTAATTTGATAGGTGGAGGCCTAGGGCTACAGAAGGAGAGGAGGAGGCTATGGGTGCAGAAGGTAGCACACAATATCATTCTATGTGGCTATGTTGGTTGGTTTGGGTTATTTTTTTCTTTAAGGGACATGTCAATGAAGGGGAATATTAGGAAATAACAGTGGTTTTAAAAACAAATAAAAAGGCATTGATTATTAATTGATGGAATGCTTTTTTTTTCTTTTTATTTACATCATCTCCATTTAAAACTTTTTTTAAATGATAAAATAAAAACAAGTGACTGATAGGAACAGTAGTAATAAGGAATATTTATGTTAAATTTAACTCAACAAAACCTGAATGAAATGCAAAACATGGTAGAAAAACACATTTAGGAATTATACAAGTGCAATATGAAAAGACTCTGCAAAAAAAAAATCATTGCTATCGATTCTTAGGTAATAGTGGATTAATTACATTTCAGGTTTGCCTGAGTTCCAAGTGTCTGACAAATGCTATGTAGTCACAGGCATTTGGCAAGCCACTTTGCCCACTGCTAATGATATTATCTGTTTCCCATCTCCCCCCGCCCTCGATTATACTTGTTGTTGGCACCCATATTTCAATAAAGAAAGTGCATTTGGTTATATTTAAACTGTGTGTTTACAATGCGTATAGAATGATTGTATAATGGATGTCTGATTGAAGGCAAGGAGCTTGTACATCATTAATGCCATTCTCTTTCCTTTGTCACTACTTTTAACTATCGCTGTGTAAGACAAACATCCCCTTGCATCCATCCCCATTATGCTGCAAACTATTATACAATGAAAAGAAATGCTCGTATTTCTCTTGCTATATATTAAAAAAATAATGAAGAGGATAATTATCAAGGCTCTATTGCAATTTCACAGCCCTGCTGTCAGTTACAAACTGCTGGAGCTGCACTCTCTGAGTTCATAATGTCAGGAGAACCCTGTGATTGAAATACAGTCACTTAATTAATTTCGCTCTATTATGACTTTCCACTGCTATGCATATGGAACATGCTCAGGGATGGGGACATGGGCTTTCAGCAAATGCAAGGCCAGAAATGCTTTGGGAGGGGGAGGACAGTTCATTTTTAAATGCAGATGATGGATATAAAAAGGTTCTGAAAGCTAAATAAAAAGGAAAAAAAGAATTCCATTAATCAATAAGCACTGATTAAGTACCTACTACATCCCAGGAATTTTTAGCAGGTGGAGATAGAAAGACAAAAATGAAAAAGCCTGCCTTCAAGGAACTTCTGTTCAACTGGGAGGAGACCACATGTGTTCATATAATATATCAAATAATTGTATATGAAATAAATTCAAGGTGATTTTTTTTGTGGGAAGGAACTAGTAGCTGGGGAAACCAGGAAAGGTCTCATGGGGGAAGTGATAATGGAGATAAGCTTTAAAGAAAATGAAGGTTTCTAAGAGGTTACAGGGAAGAGGAGGTGAATTACAGATCTGTGGAACATCTGTGGAACATTTGTTGCATGTATCTTTGAATGTCCTGGTAAATGGCTTTTCAGAAAGAAAAAAAGTCTACCTACTACAAACATTTTTTCTGTCACTGTCTTAATGCTAGACAATCAACAAAACAATAAGTCAAGCCCAGACTTGTAGCAATTACTGGTTTCTGAGGGGCGAATATTCTTATTCTGTATTTAACAATCAACTCTCATGAACCAATATGAGCTCACTAAAAGCACACCCCTGGATGTGTCTGTTCTTTTAGAGGGAGTATGGTGGACTGGGGTAGATGTAATGTTGGATTCAGTCAGTCAAGAAAACCTAGGTTCAAATTTGCTTCTGACACTTGCTCCCTATATACTTGTCACAACCTCTCTGAGACTCAGGCAACCCTCCAAGACTATGTTAGATGAACTGAGATGAAGGCAGCTCCTGACACTGATGAAATCACAAGTCTCGATGTTATATGTCCTTGTAGGGGAATTTATCTTTGACCAAACTCCAGCTCTAAAAATTAGTAATATAATCACTTTTCTTTGACAAAATTAGGGGAAACAACCACATTAGACAATTAAAAATACATATGATTTTTCATGGTTGTAAATAGCTAAGCCTGTGGGCAGCTACTTACTTGGAAAGAATTCAGGGATTGGAATCTTTTTTTTTTTTAAGGAGATCTTTGCAAGGGTTGGAGAGGATTAGTCTTTCTTGCTTTCCACCATTGGTCATGGTATACTAGCAGCAATTTAACCGAGGGAAATTTGCCCATCCAGTACTTTGAGTTTATTGATGTGAGAGAACTCAAGACCTAATTGAGAGATCAGAGATACTAGCTCCATACAGACATGAATACAGAAAGGTTGTAGCAATGGGACTCCTGGCAGCAGAGAAGAGAGTCAGCTATATAGAGGAGCAGAATTTGGGAACCCAACTGAACAACCCGCCCAGAGAGATATTGCAATCAAGGGGAGATGTGTAAATACTATTGGAAAGGAAGGACTTCCAAGGCCTGCAATACCACGGGTTGCAAGTTGACTTTGTCACATGCATATCTTACAAATATGCTTTACTGCTTATGATGCCTTTATCATGTATACTGTGTGTATTTGTTGGAAAGATTACCTCAGGTTTACAGGAAGAATGTATTATAGCTATTGCTTTTAGTATTCATCTTACTAAATTCCCTTTGTAAAAGCTAAGTGTGTCAACTCTTTGGTTATTATTAGGAAGCACCCAGAGGAGGCTCATGAGCTAGAGTGTTAGTTGAGTCATTTCAGTCGTGTCCAACTTCATGATCCCATTTGGGGTTTTCTTGACAGAGATACTGGAATGGTTTGCCATTTTCTTCTCCAGCTCATTTTTAAAATGAGGAAACTGAGGCAAACAGCAACTTCTCCAGGGTAACCCAGCTAGTAAATGTCTGGGGCTGGATTTAAACTCAGGTCCTCCTGACTCTAGAGCCGGTGCTCTATCCACTGTGCCACCTAGCTTCTCAGAGTGTTAGGAGCATAGTCAAAAAAAGATTACTCCTGTAAGCCAAGATATCCTCGGGAAGCTCAACTCTCTAAGAGCAAATTGGGGAGGTGTTTCAGAGGGGTGCTACATAGTCTTAATATCACCTTACATGGATAATCTTTTCTTTGGTGTGGGTAACCTGTGTTGTGGAAACTTCTGATACTAATCCACAACTTATGTCTTGTGCTTTTAGAGGTCTGCCAAAGCCAGAGAAGTTAAGTGAATTGCCCAAGGTCATGCAGATGAAACATGTCAGAAAAAGTCCTTGAACCCAAGTATTCCTATTCCAAGACCAGTCCTGTATCCATGGTGTCAAATTGTCACTCTAATAAAATATTGATGAAGTTTTGCTAGTGTGCCACTATGTGTTATCTCACCATTTATTAGCTCTCATCCGTGCCAAGAATTTGCTTCCTACACATTCATTTCAGTACAGCACCATGAGTTACAACTGGCTTTAAAATAAACGACCCATTTGCAATCATTGACTAACCTCACCAAGCTATGGTGAGATTCAAATGAGATAATGTGCCTCAACAAATATAAGCCTCTTGAGGTCAGGGATTGTTTTGGCTTTTTCTTTGTATCCTCAGTTCCTAGCATAATACTTGGCATGCAGTAAGTGCTTAATGAATGTTTGTTGATTGCCTGTTTAAAGTGCTTTGTAAACCTTTAGTTCCCACATAAATGCTAAATAATGAAAAGATATGAATGTTATTTGAACATGTGACACACTTTGATTTTACCACTGGCGTTGTTGTTTTTACATATGCAGTACAAGACTACCTTTCCTTTTTCTTTGATGTTTCTAAATAGTCTCCTGCTGAGAATATTTTCAGCTCTGGATATGATTGTCGTATCTGAATGTGCCACTACATTTATCAAGTACTGTGCAAAGGGTGTCAGTTAAATAATTGTCCAGCACAGATTTCTGGCCTCTTTCCTGATACAGATTCCTTAGAACAGGGAAACTTTTCTGAGCTGTGAAGACTTTATATTTAAAAGCAAACAGTAAAACTTTGACCAAGCAGTACTATTTTAATGATCCATTAGAGGCAAAGGGCCATAAGGCAATTTTTATAACAGTTTGCAGTCATTGATACAGGTTGGGGGGGAATATTATTAATATCCATAAATAATAAGGTAGTAAAAGTAAGGGATCAAAGTTGTAATAACAATTTCTCTTTCTCTTTTATGTTATTCCTTACGGGGTCACAGTAAAGCAAATCTAATATATGTGCCATCTAACCATGGTAACAGCTGAATTGTTCTTTCAGATCGAGCCCTTGATTGCGTTTGAGAACAAAGGCCCCAATTGAGAATGATGATGAGAGTATAATCTCATAAGAGTAGCTGGCAGTATATATAGTGCTTTAAGATTTGCAAAGTACAAAATATTATCTCATTTGATCTTCACAACTCTGGGAGGTAGGTGGAATTATTATCACTTAGTCACTTATTCAACAACCTAGGTTAAACACGGAGGATTCAAAGACAAAAATAAAAAAAAATCTGGTTCTCAAGGAGGTCACATTTCACTCAGGGATCCTAACAGGTAAGGAGATAAGGAAATGGAAGACATTTTGAGGAAAGAAAAGTTAAGAAACCCTTCAAGGAGGTGATACCACCTGAACTGAATCATGAGGGAACCTTAAGGTTCTGACAGGCAGAGTCTGGAGAGAAGCATATAGCAGTAGGCCCTTCATTTCTGCCAAAGCACTAGGAATGACATGGACTCAAGCTCAGGAAATCAGCACTGGTATTGTTATTATCTTCAGATTTCAGCCGTATAACTCAACCACCACAGTGGCTCCTGCTCATCTTCCACACTCATTCATGACCTTCGATGGGGCACTAAAAGGTTTTCCCCAATTTGATTCTGCATCTTGTGCTGCACCGTAATCTCTTCTGCTAGCCCCAAAGCATTGCCTTCCCGAACAGAAACTTAATCATACTTGGTCTTCTCTTTATTTGTCCTTTCCTGTTTTCTTCATGCTATTAGCCTCATCCATTTTCATACTTTCAACACGTTTCCATTGCAACAACAAATCATCCTAATATAGTCCTGCTTGCCTATGGGATTTCCAAAAACTCACATCCTCAAACATGCAGATACTTTTATGAATATATTTCTATTGACCCAAACCCACTCTGCTAATGATTCCCAATTCAAATGCAGAAGAAAACATTTAAGGTCATAGATTTAGAGTTAGAAGGTAACTTAAAACCATCATTTTATAGATAAGGAAACTGAGATTAGGAGATTTTAAATAACTTACCCAATTCCATCTAGGTATCAAGTGGTAGCTATAGTAGTTGAATCGATGCCCTTCAAAATGAAATCATTCAAACTTAAGTCAAAGTTTACCTGCTCTCCTGAAAATGTAACATGCAAAAAGAAAGCAAACTAAAAGGTAGTTATGACAACTAAAGTCAATGTTTGATTTCACTTTTATTTTTCTTTTATAGAAAAGGATGGCATATTTATGTTGGTTTTTCAACATTTTTTTTGCTATACTTTCTAATGAAAAAGATCTCCAACCATGCTTTAAAGATGTCCTAAATATATTTCTCTTTATTGCCAATTATTTTCTCTTTATCCTTTCCCCCTGCATGATTCTACTAGTTGATCTTCAATGCTCTCTCTCTTAATGTCTGCTTTCTCAACACCAGCTCTCTATATATACACAGTTCTACTCAGCATGTGATTGGCTAGAACCCACATGTACTTGTCTATTTGACCATAGCCCACGTGCATGTATCTGATTAGTTAGAGCCCACTTGCATATGTCTGATTGGCTCAGCACAGAGGCATGTAAGACTGCGGCTGGGAAACTGAATAACACAAACAGAACAACAGCAAAAAATCTCACTTTGCTTTCCATTCCACCAACTCATCAAAGTTGAGCTCTCTGCAGTAGAGTTTGAATACTTGGCAGTTTAGCCCAAGAAAGGACCTCAGGGTCTGCTACCTTATCTTGCCAGGTAATCTTCACAAAACAAGTTTCCTGGCATGACACCGCTATATTGTCCAGGTTTCGCAGGCACACAACTATGAGGTCAGCACAGTGGCTCTGTAGACCTTTAATTTGGTATGTAGTCTAATACTTCTTCACTTCCACACTTTCTTTTGGAACCTCTCAAACACTGTATCAGCTCTGGCAATATATGCATCAGCCTCATCATCTATGTGTATATCCCTGGAAGGTATATAACCAAGGTAAGCGAAATTATCCACAGCATTCAATATTTCTCCATTTGTAATTGACGGCCCCACATATGGATGGTGCAGTACTGGCTGGTGGATAACCTGTGTTTTCTTGGTGTTAATTGTTAGGTCAAAATTAGCACAACTAGAAGATAAATGACCCGTACTTTGTTGCATCTTGGCCTCAGTTTCTGCACTGATGCTAATGCCTAGTCATCTGTGAACAATAACAACAACAAAAATCATGGACAAACTCTCCCTTCTCTTTAGTTTTGGCTTGTAGCCTTTTGAAGTTAAGTAATTTACTGTCACTGCAGTAGCTGACCTTAATGCCTTTTTCATGCTCATTGAAGGTGTCTGATAATAGTGCTGAAAACATCATGCTAAAAAGCATGGAAACCAAACACAGAGCCCTGCTTCACTCCACTGGTGATTGGGAAAGTGCAAGAGCATCATCCATTATCTCAAACTTGGGCAAACATGGCTTATATCACAAGACTTGTATCACAAAAGGTGCAAAGCATGATGAGATCTATTAAATGTTGTATCTCAATATGACTAATTGTTTTTTTAAAATTTATTTTATTCTGAACTTAAGAAATAAAACAAGTATTTCCATAACATAGTAAAATAGAATATATTTCAGGTATTTGTGATAAAAAGACCAAAACTCAATGGAAAATTTTATATTTAATGTCCAGAAGAAATATGAGGAAAATATTAAAGATCAATTATAAGGGACTCAACAAAGTCAAGCTGTTTACTGTTTGCAAGCTGTTTATGTGAAAATATTATCGGTATTCTTAAGACTGTCTCAATACTTGGGTAGTTTGAAAGAAAGGTTGGGGCAGAACTGAGTATGGTGGGGTGATTATAAAAAAAAAGCCAATTTGGGTAGGAACAGATAAAAAAGAGCCATTATCTCATATAAATGAGTCATGAAAAGAAGAACAGCAGAAGCAGATGGGAGTGAAGAGCTCCTAGTTCTGGAACCTTACTCTCATCAGGATTTGGGTTAAAGAGGGGACAATATAGACATCTAAAAGGGATAAAAGTCTGTCAACTTAGAAAGAAATAAGGGAGAAAGGGGACAGAATAAGGGAGGGACTTTTAGAAGGGTATGTAGATCAAGATTTAGGAGGATGGGGGGGAGAGGATGAGGGAAGGACTCTTAGAAGGGTGGGTAGAATAAAGAATAGGAGGGCAAGGGGAGAGAATCAGGTAGGGATTCTTTAAAAGGGTATAGATTGGGGAGGTAGTGGTTAGAAGTAAACTAGATGTGTAAGCAGGGGTAGGATGATAAGAGAGGCTGAGAAGAACAATGATGAGGAAAAATCGTAAATATAACTTTAAATGTGAATATGATGAACTTACCCATAAAAACAAACCAGGTAGCAGAATGGATTAAAACTCAGACTCCAACAAAATGTTGTTTCTAAGAAACACATTTAAAAGTGAGAGATATGCGCAGAGATAAAAGAAAGGGCTTGAGTAGAATATATTATGCTTCAGCTGATGCAAAACAAAAGCAGGGATAGCAATCGATTTCAGATGAAATTAAAGTTAAAGTAGAGGTACCATAGACAATGAAGCAATATCAATACAAACCTATATCACAAAATACTATAGCGTCGAAATTTTTAAAAGTTAAATGACTTATAGGTGGAAATAGATGGTAGTCTAACAGTTGGGGACTTGAATCTTCCCTTTCAGAACTAGATAAATATAACCAAAATAATAAATAAGAAAGAAGTCAAGAAAGTGAATAAAGTTTTAAATAAGATCTATATGATAGCTATCTAGAGAGAACTGAATAGGAATAGAAAGGAACAGACCTTTTTCTCTGCAGTTTATGGTACCTTTACAAAGACTGACCATATATTAAGGCATAAAAATTTTATAGTTAAAAGCAGAAATATCAAATGTAACCTTTTCATATCTTAATGCAATAAAATTATATTTAATAAAAGAATCACATAAACATAGAAAAAAATTGGAGACTAAACAACTTTATCTTAAAGACTGAGTGGGTTAATGCTTCATTATAAGAATTCTAATACTAGAGTCTCAAAAATGTTGGCACTTGTGCTGAATTGGGAGATTTTAAAATGTTGTATATATACATACATGCATATATATACATCATATACAATTATTGGATTAATCCATTATTTTGGCCATCATATAGAAATATCCTCTGATTCATGACTTTGAGTTTACCAGTTTGATAGCTGAATTGGTGAATTTTACTGTTTTTCATTTTTGTTGTTTTGTTCTGAAGAATCATGGATATGAAAGCAAGAAGAATGGGAGAGATAAATCTCTGAAAAAGAGTATTCATTCACACTATCAGATTAGAGTTAGAAACTTTCTGGTCAACTTACTGAAGCACCTAGAAGTATGTTTCCAATGCCTCAGTGACTCTTCATCCAGGTATTGCTGTTAATATCCTATTACTGATATCATCTTAATAGGACATGTTTATGATCACCAAAAAATCATATTCCTAAATATCTCTAGACTGTCCAGAAAACACCATTCAAGGAGCTTTGCATAGAAAAATATTCACCTGGCAAACTTAGTTCTTGATTTCTTTCTTAGAGCCATGGTGTTACTGGGATTGTAAGTCCTCCCCTTTTCCAAAGTTAAACCCACAGTTGGTTTCCAGGGTGTGCCTTGAATAATTCATTCAAACTTCTTTTGATCATGCTTTGCCTATACGTTTCTCTGCACATGCAGACTGCTGTAACCTAGCTATTTCCATTAACAAAGCTTAGAGGGACACAGGTTTCCATATAAACTTGGGAAAATTGGACTAGGTTTTCATTCCACTGGCTGTTGTAAGAAAACTGATCTATGCTTAATGGGAATTTCTCCAGATTTGAATTTTGAAGAGGGAAAAATAAATCACATTTAGTTACTGACTTCTCTTATATTCATGTAAAAAATTGGAGCCCTCCAGTGGTCAAAACACTTTCTATAAATACACAAATCCATTAATTAAAGTATTGTCATCACATGAGGAGGAATCTTTTAATCTTCAAGGATAATTTCTTGAAATTCCATTAAATCCTTTTTAATATTTCAATTGAGTAACAGCTATAATCACATTATATCTCATTTAATTTTTACTCCTTTATTTTAACCTTAAGCAGAAACACATATATCCTGTGAAGTTTAAAGGGAAGAAATTGTCACATTTCTATACATAGTGGAACTTGACCATTTTCTAATACAACTGTCCTGGTATTTGCAGAGATTTATAATAAGGCTATGTATCTTCTCAAAAAACTGAAAGAAGAAACAGTTCTGTGCTAGAGGTTGCAGTCATCTGTGTTATTAACAGAAGAAAAGATTGTATGTGCCCAGTGAGTCATGAATAATATGCTCAGTGTGTTCGTGGAACTTATTTTTTTTTTATTTTTTAAGGCATGGCAGACACATTTTTTTGGTCCTTTAAGACCTCTGTTCAGAGAGAGCAAAGAATAAGCCTACTTTAAGGAACAAAGTTTCTATATTTCCTTTCCCTCATATCTTTTATTTCAATAACTGAGTGTGTTCTATTAGAGTTCTATATTTAAACTTTAGAAGTTGATATTAGAAAGTGAAATTTATCTACGTTCCAGGGAATAGACAAAACAAAGAATGGAGATTATTTAAAATGTGCCAATGACATACTATTTGATTTCTTTAGAAACCCAATAGATTTGTTGTAAGGTACAAATAGATTGTATAATAGGAAAAGAAGATGGATAGGTCAGATGATGTGGGTGAAAGACAACATACCTAGTTTTATACTGACATCCTTATACTGTTAGGAAAGAGCAAGAAACATTCCCAATGCTTGCTGGGTAGACTGTTTGTGGTGAGCTTTTGAGAAAAAGTAGATGAGCCATTGAGCATCATGGCCAGACATGGAAAGGTCATCATCCATATCAGTAGAGAAAAAAGCCAAATAAGTGAGAACCCATATCTATTTAAGTATTTAGCCATAAGAATAAGATAGGACATGATCTGGGTTTGGGTAATCTTTTCCTTGCTGCATGTATGCTGGTTCAGTTTATCAAAGATCTTATCTTTTAGTAGAACTCTCTCTTGAGGAAAAAAAATCACTGTGATCTACTGAAAGCACAGGGCAAATTCAATTCAATTCAACAAACATTTATTATATTCCTACTGTATGTAAGGCTTAAATACCTTTACAACTAATTATCAGAACTAGCAAAATTACCCTGATTTATCAGGTATCTATAGTTGTGCTTCTAAATTGAAGCAGTACAATAGGAAGCCAAATTGATCTCATAAAATTTAAAATAAAAAGCAAACTAAGAACTTATCTACTGAATAATAGATGAATTTATATCTGCCTTGGCGGATGGAATTCTCACAGTGGGAGTCACCATTCTTACAAAATAATCGATCCTTCTTGTCCAAGTATATTGTATGGTATGGTTTTCGAAGAAGTAAGCAAGCAAGTTGTCTGCCAGTATGCGTGTGTTCATCATAAAACGAACTAAAGCAAGCTATAATACAGGGTATTATTGATCTATAAAGAAATGGAGATTGAATGATGGTCAGACGACTGTTAATTAATGAACCAATCAATCAAGGATTAAGTGCTTACTATATGTTAGGCAGTGAGATACAAATAAAAAGCAAAAACAATCCCTCCCCTCAAGGAACTTACATTCTATTGAAGGAGACAGCATGTGCATAAATGGGTCCATACTAGAGAAAGAAGACATAAGGAAGTGAATGGGAGCGAGGAACAGAGATCTGAGAGGCAGCTGAAGCAAGAATAAGCAAAACTCCGGACTACCTGGGAAGTGGTTACCAAAAATCAGGTAGGGAATAGAGGGGGTAGGAAATAGAAAAGATAGAAATGAGGGCAGGGGAAAGAAAAGTGATCAAGGTGAGGACAAGGCCTGATATAATAAAAAACAGCAGGAATTGGGAGGTGAAATAGAGAAAATTAAAAGAAATAATCAGGATTCTAAGATAGGAAGACAGAAACAACAGATGATAAAAAAATTCCTGAATAGAAATAGAATGGGTGAATGAAGAACGGGAGAAAGATGCAGAGAGAAAAAGAAAGGATTGTAGGCAAAAGGCATGAAGGGAGGCAAGAGGTGATTGATAAAAGGAATAGAAAAGGATGGGAAGTGAGAATCAAAAGGGAGGACTTATGAATATGATAGAGAGATTCAGTGGAAATCACATTGGATTTGGACTCAGAGAACCCAGCTTCTAATCCCAGCTCTTTTGCAAATTACTTATATGAACCTTCAATCCACAGTCATTTATTAAATACCTATTATGCTTTTACTGTGCTAGGTGGTGCACAAAACAAGATACAAAAAAATGAAACAATCTACATAACCATATGCAAAATAAATACTAAACAATTACAAAGTAGTTATATATAAAATGAGAGAGGCCAAATGGACCTAAGCAGTTGAGAGGATCAGGAAAGCTTCTTGTAAAAGGGGGTGATTGTGTTGCACCTTCACATAAGAGAGCTATATGAAACTGAGATGATGAGCAAGCAAATTTCAAGAGTGAATGATAGTCAGTTCAAAGGCAAAGAGATGAGAGATGGAATGCAACGTGTAAGGGACAGAGCAAAGGACAATTTGATTATAAATTATGAGAAAGGCATAATATATAAGGAATCAAGGGGGAAAATAGTTTTGTGTCAGGTTTTCAAGGGTTTTAAAAGTCATAGAGACAAGTTTTTATTTTAACCAAGAGGTAATAGGAAACCACTAAAAATTATTGAGTAAAATCCTTTCATTGTTAGATCCACACTTTAAAAAAAAACTCACTTTGGCAGTTTATGACAGTAGGTAGATAGCTATAATCATTTATTAAGTACTCACTATATGCCAGATACAGTGCTAATGTTGGGAATAAAAATACAATAAAAAAGACAGCCCCTACTCCCAAGAAGTTCACATTCTAATGGTGGGAATACTAGGGAGAGACAATAAATAAAAGGCAGCTTTAAATGGGTGTATGGGAGAACCATTGAAAAAGTATTACAGTGAATCATGGGCTGAGTGGGCACTTCCTGTATTGGAGGTTTGGGGGATAAATTCACCCATTAGAAGAGAAGGGAGTTGGGGCAAAAAGATGAATCAAGAGATTCATCTAGTCGAGAGGGGAAGAGTGCTTGAACCAAGAAGGAGGCTGTGTCAGTAGAGAGAATAGTTGAATGTTGTGAAGGTAGAAGCAGAAAATTTGGCAGCTGATTAGCTATGAAGAATGAGAGAGTAAGAAGTCTAAGTAGAAAGTATGAAGTCTAAGTATAATTCTGAAGTTGCAAAACTGGAAACTGGAAAAATGGTGGTGCCCACCCTTGAGATGAAAAATTTTAAAAGAAGAGCAGGTGTGGGAAAAGTAATTATGAGTTCTGTTTTGGACAGGTTGAGTTGAAGATGTTCCTGGGACATCCAATTTGAAATATCTAATAAGTAGTTGCTTTCATGGGACTGAAGCTCAGGATAGAGAAGGTGGGGCTGGATATCAGTGAATCACAGAAACATAGTAATTAAATCCACGGAAGCTGAAGAGGTCACCCAGGAGAGAATATAGAGAGATAAGTTAAGAGGATTCCTAGATAGGGCCCTTCCTTAATAGCCACAGTAAGGTGACATGACACAGATGATGAGCCAGCAAAGAAAACATACAGAGCAGTCAGATGAGCAGGAGGGGGACCAGGAAAGAGTTGTGTCAGGAAAACCCAAAGAAGAGGCAATATGCAGGAGGAGAAGCAGTGTTAAATGTTGCAGAGAGGTGAAGAAAGATGAGGCCCAAGAAAAAGGAATCATTTTTGGCAGTTCACCTCCTGGATCTTAGTTTCTTTATCTTTAAAAGGAGGAGGTTGAGTTAGATATCTAAGTTTTCTTCCAGCTCTATTTCCTATAATTCCAAGTTGAAAAATGTCACAGAGAATCAGTCCAGTAGCACAGGTATATGGTGTAGGCTACAGTAAATGTATAGAAAAGCAAAAAAGGAGGGGAAGTGAATGGTTGAATGGTCTGAAGGTATGAATGTAGGGCTCATTTGAGCCCTTGCCCCAACCTTAAATTAAACACTAAACTACTTTACCCTGCCCCCCTCAGGAAAGAACAAGCAATCAATCAATCTGTGGATCGGGGTGTGAACTAAGACATATACATCTATAATTTATAGGCTTTAAACTGTGTGAAAAGTCCTTGATCGATTTAAAAATACTCGAAAGCCATTGGATTAAACAAAATGAAACCACATGGGAAGGTATTTCAGATTGGCTGAGCATCTTAGTCATATCCTAGGGAACTTGTATAAAACCAGCAAGCTTGTTTTGAGTTGGTAATATGTACATCTGGAAGTTTAGGGTAAAAGTCTTCAAGTTAAGACCTTAAAGAAGGAATTGCTTGGGGTAGGGTATGAAATTTCTTGCCCTTGGTCCTGAAATCAGTCCCAGTTTCACCCACAATTTAGGTCTTAGTCCTGTCCTGAATTGCCCTCTGAATTGGCTGGATCAGGATCTTGTGAACTTCAAAGAGTGTGGAGGATTTTGGAGTTGATATCAGCATGCTAGCAGCATCTCTGTAATAGCTGGTAGCAATGTTTGCATTGGAGACAAGGCTAGTGTGGATGTGATGGGAAAGGATTGATTTAAAATTCCACAACAACAAAAAACTACACAATGCTTAATGGGAAGCTCATGAGGACCTAACAAAGAGGAGAAAAGGACTTATGTCAGTGAGAAGATATGAATTATGACTTTGCCAACTATGTTCTCTTAGCCTGAACATACTTTCCCCTGTAGCCTGAATAAATTGTGGGAGAGTATGCCATTGATACAGCCATTACAGTAAATACTTTTGTAAAAGCTAATTAAATATGGCTAACTATTGATAATAACTGATAATTGGGAGGAGTAAAAATCATGCAAGTGGGAGGTTTACAAGCCATAACATAAAAAACACCCTTTCCTAATTTCCTTAGTGCTAGCACCAGAATCTTGAGCAGGGAGGTAAAAGCTGTTTTCTGAGATCCCAGCTTACCAGTGAGAATAGGGGGGTGGTGGTGGTGCAGTTAGAGAGGAAGTCTAGAGCTACAGAAGCAAGAAAAGAAAGAAGCTAAGTAGCAAAAGGGACATAGAAAACAAAAACTAAATGCAAAATATGAGAAAAGTAGGAAAAAGTTAAGGGCAAACAGACTATGTGGTAGAGTTGAAAAAAGGAGGTAGGATGAGTGTTGGGAGCTAATATAGTTTCATGTCCAAATTTATTTTTACCTAGAAAAAAATCTTGAATTGAGTGTGTCAAATTTGAATTACATAGGCTTGGATGAAGCTAAGGCAGTGAGCAAATTTGCATTTCATTCAAACAAAATAATTTTTAACCTTCTACTTATTGGCATTCACTGAGCTTTCTTAAAAAACATTTATTTTGAGATGCCACTTTGTGGTTGGCCTGATTATCAAATATGTTTAATGTTATGAATGCAAAGTTTGCAATGAATAGTTGTGAATTAGTAAAAAGAGAGATGGTTACAATATTGTAAAATAAAAGATAACAAAGGTAAGGCTTTAAAACTAAACAAAAACTTTGAACAAATATAGTAAACCCCTATTGCAAGAGCATTGGTAGAGATTTACCTTATAGCCATGTTACATAGGTTTACCAAATTTGTTTTAGGACAAATTTTTCCTGAGTTGTGTTTATATAATAAAGTGTTTTATTTTTAGTCCACACTGGATACAATGCCTGACTCACCATAAGCACTTTATAGATGCTCTCAATTGATTGATTATAGGGATTTCCATTATGTATATATATATATATATATCATATATATAGCAAATGTAATATATGTAGGTATTCTTGTTATTCTTTTAACACCATAAGAGTCTTCCTCTTCTAGTTTTTGTCTTTTTGGGGGGAGGGGATAGAGGAAAAAGGGTAAGGATAAATGATTTTGTTACTTGTATCTTCTATACTTGCTATAATGGTTTAACTTTCTTGTGTTTCTGTTGTCTACTGTATTTACAAAGCGAATAATCTGCTTATATCTTTTTCCCCCTTTTTTCTTGGAGGCATCTTAGATGTCACAGTGGGTAAAATGCTGGGTCTAAAGTCAGAAAGACATGTATTGAAATCTGCACTCAAATATTTAATAGCTATGTAACTGTTGGCAAGTCACTTAATCTCTGACTGCCTTAATTTTCTCAACTATAAAGTGAAGTGATAATAAACACCTCACTCCTGGGTAGTTGTGAGGATCAAATGAAATTATATTTGTAAGGTACTTAGCATGGTGCCTGGCATACAGTAGGCACTTGATAAATGCTTTTTTTCCCCTTGTTTTTCAGAATGGTTGGATCCATTGACAATAGTGCACCAATGTGGTTCTTTTGCCAGTCTCTCTAACATCTGGCATTTTATTTTTTTCTTCATCTTTGCCAATTGAATGGCTATAAAGTGGAAACAGAATAGTTTTAATTTAATTTCTTTAATTATAAGTGATAAGAAAAAGTTACCTATCAAATCTATGAGTAGAGAAAATGTTTGTGATCAAGCAAAGGATAAAAAAAGATCACAGAAGAAAAATTGGATAATTTTGATTTACACACAATTAAGAAGTCTTGGAACAAAAAAAAAAATCAGTAAAGCTCAGATAAAGGAGATACAATTAACCAGAAGCAAAAAATCATCACACCAAGTTTCTCTGACAAAGGTTTCATTTGCAAGATATTTTTTAAAAATGCAAATTTACCTAGGCCACATGTGTATCATTATGTATAACCCTTCCATAATACTCATGTTGTGAAAGACTAACTACATTTTGCTCTTTCCCAACCCATCCCGCTTTATTGAATTTTCTCCCTTGACCCTGTCCCCTTTCCAAAGTGTTTGTTTTGATTACCTCCACCCCCATCTGCCCTCCCCTCCATCATCCCCCCCCTTTTTTTTTTTTTTATCTTCCTCCCTCTTCTTTCCTGTGGGGTAAGATACACAACTGAGTATGTATGGTATTCCCTCCTCAGGCCAAATCTGATGAGCGCAAGGTTCACTCATTTCCCCCTCACCTGCCCTCTCCCCTCCTCCCACAGAACTGCTTCCTCTTGCCACCTTTATGTGAGACAATCCACCCCATTCTATCTCTCCCTATCTCCCTCTCTCAGTATGATGCTCTCTCATCCCTTAATTTCATTTTATTTCTTTTAGATATCTTCCCTTCATCTTCAACTCACCCTGTGTCACACATATATATACACATAGATATATACATACAGGGGGGTGATAGAGGGGAGGGCTGACTGGGGAACAGGGCAACCAGAATATACGCCATCTTGGAGTGGGGGGGGGAGGGTAGAAATGGGGAGAAAATTTGTAATTCAAACTATTGTGAAAATCAATGCTGAAAACTAAATATGTCAAATAAATAAATTTAAATTAATAAAAAAAATGCAAATTTACAAGAATAAGAATCATTCCCCAATTGATATATGGTCTAAGGATATAAATAGGTAATTTTAAAGGGAAGAAGAGCAGGCTATTTATAGCTATATTAAAAAAATGTTCCTGTGGTTTTTCATGGGTGCAAAATAGTATCATGTTATTCAAATTATCTTCATTTCATATTTGGAAATCTTCCTCCTAGTCATTTGCAGAATATATTGTTTGTCATTGAAATTGTTCAATTTAACCGTTACGTGTCTTAGTGTTTGTAGAATACTCCACTTTTCCCCTCACATCCTCCCCAGGAGATATGCAGATTAATTAAATTAGTACTTTGTTTTCTGTGATCAGATGTGAGGAGCAGTTTTGTCATATTAGTTCTTACATGATTGTGTTCGCATTTGGGGTTTGAACTGTCCTTCTAGAATGTCTTCAATACTTAAGTTGTCTCTATGCATCCTGCCTTTGAGATTGAAACATTTTTTTTCTTCTGTAGAAACTATGTTCTTTTAATGTTGCATTTTGCTTTTCTTCTTCCAGATTGTCCTTTACTTCTGTGCATTTGTTATTTACAATCAGTTTTTCTGTCTTTTGGTTCCTTGGAGAGGTTTCACCACTATGGATTCAAGTTTTTCTATTCTGCCAATTATTTCTTCTGATCAAGTCATACATTCTGCTTTTGTTATATTTCTTTTTCTTTTGAACCATTCAGGGATACCCTGTTGTGGTAAAGGATATAAATTGAGTATAATCTTATAGAGGAAAAATGGATTTTTAACATAATAGTGCACTTCTAAGTAATCCTGGTTAAACACACATATGCACACACGCGCACACACACACACACACACACACACAGAAACACACACTGGAGTTTAATAGAAACTTTGACATATCAAGAGAGGGGTAAAGAGAAACCTATACAGACGTATGTGAGCAGTCAAAAATATCTTTATAAGAAGTATTTGCATTTTAATTTGTGAAGTGACTATTAAAAGCATCTCATAAGAACCATAATGTTATCAGAAGTCTCAGAGGGAATCGAGTAAGTGAAAGTGCCTAGGGGAGATTTTTGTTATGTTTTATTATCTTAAAAGGATAAAGGAAAGGAAGGTGAAGGAAGGGTTACACTAGGTATGAAAAGGGGGCAAATGGGGGGGCAGTTATCTCACATCATCAAGGATACAAGTAGAACTCTATACCAATAAGGAAAGGGTGAGCAAGAAAGTGTCACTTGAGCCTCACGTTCACCTGAAATACTCAAAGCACAGCTGAATACACAGACATAAAGAGTCTGGTGTAGAAATACATTGCTTCTGTACATTTAGAGCCTATATCAAATTACACACCATCTTGGGGTCGGTGGAGAGTAGAGATGGGGAGAAAATTTGGAACTCAAAATCTTATGGAAGTGAATGTCAAAAACTAAAATAAATAAATAAATTAAAAAAGAAATACTTTCATCCAAAAACAAAAAAAGGGGAGGGACAGGGAGAAAGAAAAGGAATAGTAGGAAATCTAGGGACAGATTAGAGAAGAAAATAAAATTAGTTTAGAGAGGATATCATGAAGAGAGGTTTACAAAGGAAGATCAATCAGAAGAACAAGAAATTGAGGTCTAGGTGTAGAGAAGAAAAAGATGTTCCATCAAACAGAGAGCATTGATCCTGATCACAACATTGTTTCACACCCTCTTTTGCCCTATGTAAAGAGGGGATGAGGAACACACAGAAGGGGAAGCACATTAGGATGGAGAAAAATATTTAAAATGGAAAAGTTTTAGTTTTGTTTCATTTTAGTTTTACAGGTGAATGCAATACAGGAAAGATTACATGGGAAACAGTTAACTGAGCGGGGTGGGGGGGGATCTTTGTAACAAGATTCTCTGATTAAAATCTCATTTTCAAGATACATAGGAACTAATTTGAATGTATAAGAATAAGAGCTACTTCCTAAAGGATTGATAGAAGATATGAACAGGCAGTTCTCAAGGGAGGAAATTATCTATAGAAATATTAAAAAATCTCTAAATTACCATCATAAATCCACAACTGCTATAAGAAATGATGAAGATGATTTCAGAAAAACTTCGAAAGAATTGATGCAGCGTGAAGTGGGCAGAACCAGAACATTGTACACAGTAACAGCAATATTGTACAATGAACAACTGTGAACGACTTAGCTATTCTCAGCAATATAATGATCCAAGAAAATCCCGAAGGATTCATGATAAAAAGTGCTATCTGCCTCCAGAAAAGAGAACTGATGGAGTCTGAATACAAACCTCCTTCCTCCCTTCCTCCTTTCCTCCCTTCCTCCTTTCCTCCATTCCTCCTTTCCTCCCTTCTTCCTTCCTTCCTTCCTTCCTTCCTTCCTTCCTTCCTTCCTTCCTTTCTTTCTTTCTTACTTTCTTTCTTTCTTTCTTTCTTTCTTTCTTTCTTTCTTTCTTTCTTTCTTTCTTTCTTTTTTTCACTTTTTTGGTTCTAGTCTTCTTTTACAAAATGACTAATATGGAAATATGTTTTACCTTATTGCACATGTATAACCTATATCAGATTACTTACCATCTCAGGGAGGGGAGAAGGAAGGGAGGGAGGGAAAGAATTTGGAATTCAATTTTTTTAAAAAGGGTTAATAATTTATGTGGATTTATTTTATATCCTACAAATTTGCTGAAAGTGTTCATTGTTTCAACTAGTTTTTTAATTGATTCTCTAGGGTTCTCTAAGTATACCATCATATCATTTGCAAAGAGTGACAGTTTTGATTCCTCACTGATTTTTTGTTCCTTCAATTTCTTTTTCTTGTCTTGTTATGGCTAGTATTCCATGTATTGGAATTCAATATTCAATATTGGATAATAGTGGTGATAATGAACATCTTTGCTTCACACTTGATTTTATTGAGAAGGCTTCAAATTAATCCCCACTACAGATAATGTTTACTATTGGTTTTAGATAGATACTACTTGTCATTTTAAGAAAGGCTCCATTGATTCCTGTGTTTTCTAGTAAGTTTGTTTTGTTTGTTTATTTTTAAGAGTATGTGTTGTATTTTGTCAAAGACTTTTTCTGCACCTATTGATATAATCATATGATTTTTATTGTTTTTGTTACAAATATGGTCAGTAATGTTGATAGTTTTCCTAGTATTGAACCAACACTGCATTTCTGATATAAACCCAACCAGGTTATAGTATATGATCTCATTGCTGTAATCTCTTTACTAGTACTTTATTTAACATTTTTGCCTCTGTGTTCATTAAGCAAATTTATAGTTCTCTTTGTCTATTTTTTGTTCTTTTTGGTATAGGGATTCAAGCCATATTTGCATCATGAAAGAAATATCCTTCTTTGGACTCCTTCTTTGCTTATTTTTTTTTTCAAATGGTTTATATTGTATTGGGATTAATTGTTCCTTAAATGCTTGGTCCAATTCACTTGTGAATATGTCTGGTCCTGGGGATTTTTCCTTAGGGAGCTCATTTATGGCTTTTTCAATTTCCTTTTCTAAGATAGGGTTACTCAAGTATTTTATTTCCTCTTCTATTAATCTGAGCAGTTAATATTTTATAAATATTCATCCATTTCATTTAGATTGTCAGATTTATTGGCAAATAATTGGGCAAAATAACTCCTAATAATTGCTTTAAGTTCACCTTCATTGAGGGTGCATTCACCCTTTTCATTTTTTATAATGGTAATTTGTTTTCGTTCTTTCTTTTTTAATCAAATTAACCAATTATTTATCTTTTATTGTGTTTTTTCATAAAATCAGCTCTTCATTTTATTTATTAGTTCAATGATATTTTTAACTTCAGTTATTTAATTTCTTCTTTAATTATCAGGATTTCATTTTGGTGTTTAATTAGAGATTTTTATTTCTTCTTTCTCTAGATTTTTTTTTAGTTGCCAGCCCAATTCATTGATTTGCTGTTTCTCTTTTTTATTGATGTATCTAGTTAGAGACATAAATTTTCCCCTAAATATTGCTTTGGCTGCATCCCACAATTTTTGGGATATCATTTTATTGTTGTCATTCCCTTTAATGGAATTATTGTTTCTATAATTAGTTCTTTGACTCACTCATTTTTAAGATTAGATTATTTAATTTTAATTAATTTTTGATTTATGTTTTCATGGACTGCTAAATGTAATTTTATTGAAGTATGGCCTTAAATGGGTGCATTTAATATTTCTGCTTTTCTGCATTTGGTTCTGAGATTTGGGTGCCATGATACATGGTCATTTTTGATGAAGGTGCCAGATATAGCTAAGAAAAAGGTATACTGATTTTTATTCCCATTCAATTTTCTCCAGATGTCTATTGTATCTAACTTTTCTAAGACTGTATTCATCCCTTGACTTCTTTCTTATTTATTTTGATGGTTAGATTTATCTGGCTCTTAGAGGGGATAGTTGAGGTCCCCAACATGTATAGTTTGACTGTCTATTTTCTTCTGTTATTCTTTTAATTTTTTCCTTTAGGAATTTGGGTGGTATGCCATTTGGTGCACATATGTTTAATATTAATATTATTTCATTGTCTATGTGCCTTTTATCAAGATGTAGTTACTTTGTTTATCTCTTTTATTAAGTCTATTTTTGGTTTTGCTTTGTCTAAGCTTATGGTTGCTACTCTTGCCTTTTTTATTTTACTTCAGCTGAAACATGATAGATTTTGTTCCATCTGCTTATTTTAACTCGTGGGTATCTCTCTGTTTTTATTTTAATTTTATAAACAACGTATTGTTGGATTTTGGGTTCTAATTTAATTCTGCTATGCTCTTCCATTTTATGGGTGAGTTCATCTCATTCACATTCACAATTTTGATTATTAACTGTTCATTTCCACCCATCCTATTTTATTCTGTTTAGCCTTTTCTCTCTTTTTTCTTGCATTCCTCCTCTAAGGTCCGTTTTGCTTTTGACCACTACATTCACATTCTTTTGTCATTTTTATCTCTTATAAGCTGCCCCTCCCTTCTCTTATCCCCTATACCTTCTACTTCCCTGTTTGGTAAAATAGATTTCTTTTATCAGTTGTCTGTGTGTGTATGTGCGTGTGTGTTCTGTCATTGTACCAATTTAGATGTAAGTGAGGTTCAAACATTACCCACCACTCCCCACAATTTTCCCCTCTACTGTAAAAGCTCTTCCATAATCACCTCTTTTATGTGAAATAATTTTCCTTATTATTCCTCTGTCTTCCTCTTATCCCAGTTCATTCTACTTTCTTACCTATCCATTTTTATATCATCTCAACATAATTGTCTCACTCTCATGCCCTCTTTCTACATAGAATCTTTCTAAATGCCCTAATAATGATAAAGACCTTAGAAGTTACACATATCACCTTCCCATATGGAAGAGTAAACAATTCAACCTTATTGAGTTTTTTTTATTATTTGTCTTTCATGTTTACCTTGTTATGCTTCTTAAAGTCTTGTGTTTGAATATCAAATTTTCTATTTAGCTCTGATTTTTTTCATTAGGAATTTTTGAAAGTCTTCTATTTCATTAACTATCTTTTTGTCCTTGAAGAATTATACTGAGTTTTGCTGGGTAAACTATTCTTGATTGTAATTCGAATCCTTTTGCCTTTTCCAGGTCCCTTATTGCTTTAATATGCTGGCTGCTCAATCTTGTATGATCCTGACTGTGGCACTATATTGTCTGAACAGTTTCTTTCTAGGTGTTGTATTTTCTCTGACCTGGGAGCTCTGGAATTTGACTTTAAAACTCCTGGGAGTTTTCATTTTGGGACCTCTTTCAGGTGGTGATTGGTGGATTCTTTAAATTTCTATTTTACCCTTTGTTTCTAGGATATTGAGGCACTTTTCCTTGATAATTTCTTTAAATATGATGTGTAGGCTCTTTCTTTGATTATGGCCTTGAAGCAGTCCAATAATTCTTAAATTGTCTCTGCTCAATCTATTTTCTACTTCAATTGTTTTTCCAACGAGATATTTTCACATTTCCTTCTATTTTTTTTCATTTTTTGACTTTGTTTTATTGTTTCTTGATGTCTCATGGAATCGTTAGCTTCCCTTTGCCCAATTCTCCTTTTTAAGATATTATTTTCTTCAGAAATTTTTGCCCTTCTTACCAAGCTGTTAGTTGACTTTTCATTATCCTTCCTTTGCTTTCATTTCTTTAACTAATTTTCTCTCTATCACCCTTATTTGATTTTGAAGATTGTATTTTAGCTCTTCCAGGAATTCTTGTTTTGCTTGTATCCAATTCACATTTTTTTCTTTAGAGCTTTGTGTGTAGCTATTTTGACTTCATTGTTTTCTTCTTTGTCTCTTGATCTTCCCTGTCACCATAGTAGCTTTCTATGTTCAGATTCTTTTAGTTATTGTTATTGTTTGCTCCTTTTCTGAACATATTTCTTGATTTTGAACTTTATGTTAAATTCATGCTTTGTTGATAGTGTGGAGGTAGTAATGGTAGCGAAAATATACTCTCTCAAACTTCAAGCTTTTTCAACTGCTGTTTCAGAGCTGTTGGAGGTGGGAAGGCTAGGTTTCAATGCTTCCAAGGTAGTTTGATTTGGGAAAGTTATGATCACTGTTCTCCTAGTCTGTACTCTGGTCCTTATCCATAAAAAATCCCCTGATCCCTTGGTATTGCAGTTGAAACTGTTCCTCATGGTCCCTGATCCTTTGGGACCCAAAGGGATACTTTTCCTCAGGGTCCCTGATCCCTTGTGCCCACAAGTGATACCCTCCTTCTGGGCTTCCTCTCCTTCTTGATTGAAAGTCCTCCTCTCCACCCTTGAGCAATGACCTAGAAGTAGGTATAGGCAATTTATTTGCCCACCAGCGTCTCGTCCTCTGTCCAGTGCTAGCATAGGAGTCCCCATTATCTTTTTCTGATGAGATGCCAGGTTCCCTTACCATCTCTGGCTTGAGACCTCCTGAAGCTGCTGCTGCTTCTATCACCATGACCTAGTCCCACCACTGATGTTTCATCCATGTGTGCTGAGGCCAGCCTCCAGCCCTATGTCACAGATCTTTCTTCCCCTCTTCCTAAGTTGCCTTAGGCAGGAAGAAAGACTCACCTTGACCTTTTAGTGGTCCTGCCATGGCAAAATTAGATTTGAGCTGTAATTTTAAAGTTGTTTGGAGGTCAATGTTGGGAGAATTCAACTGAGTGCTTACTCTACTCTGCTGTATTGGCTCTCCCTTGTTTCTTTCATTCCTCAGCTTGCTTGGTCCCATCAACATAAAGTCTTTCCAGATTACTCTAGCTGTTAAAGCCTCTTTTCACTGAAGTTTACTTTTTTCTTAATTTATGTACATTATATACGTTCTTTTTTAGGTTTTTTTCCCTTGATATAATATAGGCGCCTTGAATGCAAAGACTTTTAGGTTTTTTTGTTTGTTTGTTTGTTTGTTTTATCATTGTCTTTTCAGATCCTGGAATAGTTCCTGGCATATAGCAGGCAATTAATGAATGATTATTGATCAAATGATTGTATATTTGTCTCATCTCCTTTCTAAACTTTAAATTACATGAAGAGCAGGAAAATGTTGTATCTAATGTTTTTTTTTTATTTTTCTTGGCACCAACACATTTCCTCATACACATTAGGGAATTTAAAATGTATTTGTTGTATTAAATTGAATTCATCAAATTTCTTTTCAAGGGCTTTGTGCCTAGCACTATGCTGTGGAGAACTGCCCAGGCAGTATAATACTTGAGTACTATCTCTTGAATAGAGTACAAAGAATTTACAATATAATTGACCTTCAATCTCTTAAAGACTTAAGTTATTTGATTAAATTTGTTAAAGAAAAAAAAGAAAAAAAAAGAAAAGAATCTCAGAGACATTCAAACATGATCTTCTGGGCCATTCTATTTTATATTGTTTAGCACAGTTTGCATTACATAATACAGTATTCTGCTTGCACAAAATATATTTCAGGTTACTGCAGTGACTACAGACAGGGCAGCAAACACATGTTGTGTGCAGGACCCTGTGGTGCTTTGCTTCTGTACAGAGCACACCAATGCAAATATTGGTATTTCCTGTTGGAAAAAAAGGCAATTTTTTATTAGATTCAGAAAGTGGGGGAAAAAGAACATACAAGTAAGGCATGAACAAATACATAGCTTTGCACACCCAGCTGAACTTTCTCAATATAGTATGTGGCTTGTTCTTCCATAAGATAGCAAATAACATGATAATTCCACCATACTGCCAATAACAAAGTAGCCAAGATATTTTTATGCACATCAGTTTTATGTTGTCTTACACATTTGAAAATAGTATCTTCAAAATGCTCGCTCTTAATTTACATTTTATCCATCACTTATTTTATTTCCACAGATGTATGAACAATTGTTCTGTTAGGGCTCTCTGCTCAGCCCACAGATGTCTCTCCAGCTGCTCTCTTTTCCAAGGGGGAATTTTTCCTTGGAAGCAGCCATGTAAGGTTTTTATAGTTGGAAAGCTTTTTCCCTCCTCCTCTCGGTGCCCCTACCCTCAAAAACCACTGTCCTAAACTAACCGACTAATTGAAGGACCTATACATTATATCAAGAATGACCAGAAATGGGGACCATAACTGTAGGAATCATTTATCTCATTAAATGATTTGGACATTGCTAAGTTTTGGGAGTATGCTCACCAATGAGCTTTTCCCTCATTTCTATCACTAAGTTGACATCCTTCAGCTGGGTATAAACTGTCATAATTCACTCAAGAAGAAAAAGAAAAAAAAACAGCCTAGGCAAAATTCCTCAAATAGGAATACAACTGGAGGGATTTGAGTGCATTGTTCAAATTGTATATACGTGATCTGAATTCCCTAGAAAATTGCAAACATCCCTCATTAATTTGGGTTGGGGAGACTAGACCCTGTGATCAAAATAGCTTAATTCTTGGCTTGTGTGAGGCTCTGTTTTGCAGCACCATTTCAAGGACATGAGATTGCTTGTGTCACATAGCAGACTGTGTGTGGCTCCCAATGTAATGCAACAACGGTGATACACTGGAAAAAATCAAAATTCTTTAAAACTGCATTGCCACTATCCTCTGTTAGCACTGAAAGTGAGGGGATGATGGGAGCATTATACTGGGGACCAGAAGAACTCATATATTGTAAGTCAGATAGTTTAAAAACGAGATTGACTATTAAGTGAATACATGTGAAGTACATCAAAATTCTAGATACGGTGAGTTTAGTTTATTTAAAAGGGAATTGGTAATATACATTTTTTCTCTCATACCAAGAGTTTCCATCCATAAATATTTTGAGATTTGAAAGGGAGAAGACAATCCAGGCCAAGCAAAATGCAGATTCCTGAAATGAAGCGTAATTGTGCATTGTTTTGTCGTGTATGGCAGCTGTATGTGGTGCCTGGATGTCATGGTGATAGGCCCCATAGAAATATTCTAAGAGATGGTTTTAGAGTCAAACTTTTCTTATTCATGAATGAACTCAAGAATGGCCCCCCTTTCACTTCCTGAGCTTGTCTATAAATCTGGAAACCCTTGAATTGGGCTCTTGTTGCATTGACTGACAGTTTTGTGGATATGACACTGAAGAACTTAAGTCTGTCTTAATAACAGCTTATCTGGTGATTGTTATTTCTCACATTAGAAGCTGGAGGCTGGTTTATGGGCTTTGTTTCTGTGCCACATAATTTGATCCTTAAAAATTCAAGAATATCCACCCTGTGTGTGGGCAGAATGCAGATAAAGGAGATTTTTCTGACATATCAACTTAGCCTGACCTGGATATAAAGTCTAAGTGTATTTTGATGAGCAGTGTCTGTGTGGGCAGTTTCAGATCAAGGGATAGGATGGATATGGATAAGTAATTGTCTGAACTAGTGTTTGAGAAGGTGATCTTTACTGAGCTGCAATAAGAGAAAAAATCATGTCATTTTTCCCTCCTCCCAATTAGAGCAGAATCACATGGCACACTTCTTGTAAGTTAGCATGAGCCAATTTTTGAGAGCGATTTCCCTGACTGCTCTTTCTCTGATTGCTATTGGAACAGTTTTGTTAGAAAGGCATTAGTGTACCAAAACAAATGCTGGAAAATTTTGATTGATTTGAAGTCCAAGGTCTCAATTTTCAAAGGGGAGTTTCCTTGTGACTTAGTCTTCCATAGTGTGACAGCTACAAAAGCTATTTGCACATTTCAAAGGTTTTACGTCCTCAACTCACAAAGTAGGAGTCCAGTGAAACAATGGCTCCAGATAGCCATGCTTTGATTACCAAAAAAGCTTTCTTTTCTCTAGTATTCTCCCTCCCACCTTTTGTACACAGGTATAAGTACACAGACAAACAAAAGGTTTAGAGACAGTTTCTCTAGAATTGATGTAAAATCCTAACACCTCCCAAGCACTACCTTAAAACTCTTTTGATTATCTTGGGGAGGTGTTTGCCCCCCCCCATTCTTCTCCTTAATTGTACAACAAATTAACTTCCTAAAGTAGGTGATAGATGTTATCTACACGTAATCAATGAGCAGTGGGAAGTCTGTTTAACCAGAAAAGTGCAGACCTCTGGCAGAAATATCAAAAAGGATGAAATAGAGATTTATGATAATTAAAAAATACTGTTTTCATATTGTCCATGTGAATAGTCTGAAATAATTAACCTGCTTATTCTCTATGAGGACTGGGCCTGCTGTGACTCCTGTGTGGAATTGGTATTTTTATTTGTTCCACCAAATTTTATTCCAAATTGCAGGAATTTTACTGTTACCCTTTTCTTCATAGAAAACTTCCCCCCTCCTAAAATGTGTAACTTGGATACTAGGTCCTTTTAATGAAGCTTTTGAGTCTTACAAAATATGATTAATCTGATTAGTGATTCAGGCTCCTTTTATGCTTACACTAACTAACACAAAGAGCCCCCCTACAGGTTAAAGTTTAAATGTGGATTACCAGATAAAGCTGGTCCTGACGAGGTTTCTATGGTGCAAGGAAAAATTGGATTTGCCTTTCACCTCATTTCAGCCTCTGTCATTCTGGTTTTTGCCCTGTTCTCTTGTTCACAGTAAGGATATTAATTTTGCAGTAAAGTCTTTGAGCAATTATGCAGATAGCCCTGAAAAAGCAACATACAAACACAATAAGAAAAGCTTAACTGAAAAACATGGACCCTCTGATATTCATTAAAAACAGACGGCTACACAGCAAATAGTCTAACTTCAACTATTTGTGTTAAACTGCTATTAATCTATAGAATATGAAGGGAAGATGCTAGTGTTCAGTGGAATGTTTTACTTCTACATTTCGATTAGAGAGTAATATTCTGACCAATATCTATCACAACAGTCTATTTGGAAAGTGGTCATGAAAGGTTATCATTAATAATGAAGCAAACTCTTGGAGCCATCTTGGATCAGCATTTGGATAAAGCCAAATACACCCTAAAATTACTGCTTGCTAATTAAAGTTGACTTGGAAAGGAGGACAGTATTCATATAAAAGGGGTGACATCAAGTTTGGTCATTTTTAGAGAGGTAAAACATGGCTCAAATATTACCCAATCTAATGTTAGCTCTCATTTATCATCCGTGAATCAGTTTTGAAATTCTTGGTATTTTCCAATGAAGTTTGTTATGAAATTTTGATATATTTTCTCCTTACAGAAACCTAGGGAGAAGCCATTAATAATTTATGTTTGTGGGCCTGAAATTAATATTTCCCCTTTTCTTACCTTTACATTTATTTCTAAAGTACATCCAAATATCAAGTAGAACTTATTGTGAACATATATTTGATTTCTAGTTGTTATATTCTGTAACGGTATTAGCTTTGTGGACATCTTCATAAGTTTTTTGATGATTCATAAGCTGAATCAATTTCTAAATTATGTAATACTAGAACTAGGGTTGGTAGTCTCCCATTTTAATTTATCTCTTCATTTGAAAAGGTGATGGGAAAAGAATGTTAAATTTAGTCAAATGGCATGGATTTCAATCCTAACTCTTTCCTTTATAACTGACTCACCATTGACACTACTTCCTCTTAATCTGACTCTTAAGGCTGTCTCTGGCATGGCACAAAATAACAGCTTCTTTTTTATCCCCTTCTTTTCCCTTACTCCAAAACGATAGCCCTTACTTAATGTAATGACATTTCTTTTTTTGTTTGTTTGGCTGTTTTTTTTTTTTGGATGGGGGAAGGCAAGGCAATTGGCATTAAGTGACTTGACCAAGGTCACACAACTAGTAAGTGTGTCAAGCGTCTGAGGCAGGATTTGAACTCAGGTCCTCCTGATTTCAGAGCTGGTACTCTACTTACTGTGCCACCTCGCTGCCCTTGTAATGACATTTAATAGAAGGAAAAGAAGATATTTTGGTATAGATGATGTATAGCACCCAAGGGACTATCTTATATATGTGTCCCCCTGAAAGAAGCTTCTGGTTCAAGGCACATTTTAGTGTAGGTTAACATCAACTTAGCCCGTAGCTCAATGGCCCCCAATGATGTATTTCTTTTACTAGACAGCCAGAGGATGCATTAGTTTAAAACAGAAAAAAAAATCACTGCAAGATAAATAACAAGAAAGTGATTTCCCATACACACAGTGATATACTGTACCACAGGTTACTCCCCACACTTATCCCACACATCACCATTGGGAGAGAGAAAACATATACATGTACGTATGCATATATATGTATATATATACACATATGCATGTGCATATACATATATACATATACATGCACACGCACATGTGCATGTACACATATACATATACATACGTATGCATACACACATATACATGTTTACATATGCATATACATACACATGCATATATAGCATGTGCACACATATACATATATGTATATACGTATATACATGTGTGTGTGTGTGTGTGTGTGTATCACAGGTGAAAAAGGAACATGAATGGTGAAGTACATTAGTAGGGGACACAAATCCAGGACAACTCACACCTTCAGTGTCATGGAATCACCAATAACTTCTGAGGAGGCCATCTGATTTTATCCACTAAGCAAGGTTCTTCTGCTGGTCATCTCCACCAGTTTTGTCCTTTGCTACCAAGTGCTGATCTTTGTTTACAATAAAGCCTCCTTTGATTATCTGAGAAACTGTCTGCAGCTGAAGGAGCAATCTAGCTGTTTTGTGATGCAAATACTAGTCACCAAACTGAAGAGATCCTTAGGCATCTTTTTC
Organism: Trichosurus vulpecula; assembly: GCF_011100635.1. NCBI lineage: Eukaryota > Metazoa > Chordata > Mammalia > Diprotodontia > Phalangeridae > Trichosurus > Trichosurus vulpecula. Next base: position 261,806,119 of record NC_050576.1, read on the forward strand.
TTTTGAATTTACCTCTTCTTACTTGTTTCTTGGATTCTCTTAGTCTAACTAGATTTATGATCAGAAAATTCCTTTTATTTATCTGTAGTCTTGGTAAATGATTCCCAGGGACTGTTTTGCAAAACCATCGTTATAAGGTTGTTGTTCAGTCATATCCAATACTTCATGACTCCATTTTTGGAGGGTTTTTTTTTGGCAAAGATACTGGATAGCTTGCCATTTCTTTCTCCAGCTGATTTTACAGATGAGGAAACTGAGACAAACAGGGTTAAGTGACTTGCCCAGGGGCACACAGCTAGTAAGTATCTGAGGTCAGATTGCCAGGCCCAGAACTCCATTCACTCTTCCAGATAGCTGTCCCATTGTTATAATTTAAAGAATTAATTATCTGTAATATTATTTCATTAAACTGAGCAATCGAAAATTCAACATGAAATAAAAATTTTCCTTCATAATAAAATTAAGAAAACTCATCATTATGTAATATAGGTGAAGATGGATGATAACTAGATAGAACAGTGTATAATACTAGAAGGTGTATATAATGAAAGAAGATAAAATAAATAGGACACAGAAACATTTGTCCATTTGTATATAGGCAAACATATATGAAATGATGAGATAACTATTCAGGTCATTCAAGTTATTCCAAAAATCAGATCTTTTGTATAATTATGAACTAAACTATCTTCAGTATTTCAAAAGGCCTGTGAATTTCATCATTGTGTATACTATCTTCACTGAGGCAAAGGCCAACCAATCTGTATCTTGGTGCCAGTCACTCTTTATCATCTGGTGGTTAGGCTGCTTGTAATGAGATAATTCTTATACATGTCAATCAATTCCTAATCTCATTGATGTCAGAACTCCCTTCATTGCCACAAGAATAGCCCATCCATTCTTTCTCAGGCTATGCAATTCTTAGCCTTGTCTTTCCATAAGCCCTCTAAAGAATCAGGAAAGACTTATCCAATACGATGTCTGGCTTTCTCTAGGTCTTTTAACATTTCTTGTATAACAGTGTAACATGGAGATGGTTTGCCTTTTGTCTCTTGCTCTCTCTACATAATCTGCCCACCATTTCTTGTCATATATGTCCTTGATGATGTGTTTTATATGTATACTTGTGCTTCCCAGTAGATATTTGTGGACAGGTCCTTAAAGTGAATAATGAGTTGGACCTAGAATAGAATGAGAGCATAGGAGTAGGTTTGATTGCATTTGGGAAATTCACTTTTGGTGATCCCATGGAACAGCCTAACCAACAAATTTTTTTTTAAAAGTCAACTTTTTCATAACAAAACGTGTTTTTTCCTCCCATATCTTCAGTGTCTTTTGGGGTACAGTATACAGGAGTCTTAAACTTGTCTAGGTGCTCCTGAAGGAATCTGAGTTTTTATTACTCTAGGAATGTGGGTATGTGGATTTCAATGGAATAAACTTTGGCAGGAAAGCAGTACTGGGGCTCCATATTCACCTTCCATACTATGTAGCTTTCCGGGGGCCTATTTTTGGAGACAATTTAATATGTGGTCTGGAATCACTGTATGTATGTATGTATGTATGTGTACATAAGTGCATGCATGTGTATATACAGGTACACATATTTATATGTGTGCATCACAATATATATGTATGTGTACACATACACACATATATAAACTTATATATGTGTGTATATATGTGTTTGTGTATATGATATGCAGACTAAGTCAATTGGATGCCCATATAACTGTGAGTCATAATCAAGGCAATATGTATTCTTCATTGACTTGTTTTTTCTTACCTAGTTACTAGACCAATCACTTGTCAGAGACATGAAACTTCCTGAGTAGTTTCAGTAGTCATTGATGGCTTGGTTCAATCAGTACAATGTCATTTGCAAACCAGAACATCTGGTAAAATTCCCCATCTATAAGAAAATTATACTTTCTACAGGCTCTGAAATCTCTTTCTCTATAAGTGGTAAGTAAAATAACAAATTGGCAATAAAATCAGTCTTTCATTTCTCTTCCTCTGCCCCAGCCTGCCCAGTACCTACAATCCATGAGGCACCAGAGAGTCCGGAAGAGCACATGCCCTGAGGATCCCTTTTTCCCACCCTTCTTGCCAATCCTCCCTTCTCTTTTCCCCTTCAGGATACATGCAAATCCCCATCCCCATGGGAGGGAATCCAGAGACCCCAATCCGTTCCAACCCTCAGGACCTTTGGATAAACAGAGTTACCAATCATAATTCTTCCAGCAAGATGGAAGACTACTGGGCCCTACATCTGCTTTGTCAGGATCACCAGACCTTATTCACCTTCCTGCTTTGTCCTCCAGAAGGTCTCTGGCTCTGTTTTGCCATGTATCCAGCTACTGAAACTCTAGAAAAATCAGTTTTTTTTTAATCTAACTCCAACTGAACTGTCCTATACATACTGTTGCACCCAATTACAGTGTTAGCTTTTTGAGAGAGTGGGGACTGTCTCGCTTTTCCATTTATATACTCAAAGCTTAGTCCAATGTTTGATAAATAGTAACTACTTAATAAATATTAATCCAGCTAAATGAACTGAAGTCACCTAGTGCTTTCAAGGTACAGTTGGCTTTGGAGTAAGAGGACCAGTGTTCAAAATCTGCTTCTGGCCCTTACTACCTTGGGCAATCAATTTAACCTTCGTTGCCTCCAGGTCTGTGAGATTCCTGATACAGTTGTCCCGTCCATACCGACTTTCCCCACTACAAGGCCTAAGAAGTTAAAGGGAATTTGGGGGGAGTTTTATGGAAGTCTCAGATGACACACAAAAGGCCAGAAGATGACACCAAAAACGTCCTTTTTCATACAGTATTTTTACTTAACATTGACCTACATACAGCCTGTGACCAAATACTTAACCAAGATTTTGTAGTAAGGTGCTGTAAACACCCCACAAAAGAAAAAAATTCATACTTTTTCTGCGGTACGAAGGAAGGGACAAAAAAATTTATGCAGAGGGGTAGCGGTCACACGCCTAACCCCTGTGATGTGGAAGGGATAATTGTAGTTTTAGATCTCCAAGCATATGAACCTATTGAGAGGCCAAGTTGAAATTACATGAGGTCCCCATTGTCTCAATAATGGATCTAGAGATTTATATGAATGGATGGCAGAATAGCTCCAATAAGAATTTCAACCAAAATATCTAAATGAATATATACACATACATACACACATATACATATATGCACACAATACACATATGTACTGAATATATATATGTATGTGTATACAGATCGTATGTGGAATATATGTGGTATGATATATATTGTAGAAATGTAACATGTGCACATATGTATGCATGCATAGGTATATGACTAAAAGTTAAATTGGAATATAAACTCTTCTCTCTTGGTGAGTATAGACATAGTCAAAATGTCAAATAAGGCATTTATTTATTTGAAAATTACTCCAGCTGCAATAGAATAGGCCAACATTTTGTAAGAATTGAGACTCAAGTAACTGCTACTCTTCCCCCATCAAACAAGGGAAAAGTAATATTTTTTGTAAGATTAAATTTTGTTTTTAAATTTGTTGCTATCAACTTTTAGAAAATTTTACTCAGCTAATTTTTTGAGGAGAGGCAGAGGTTGAGGGAGGGGATGTTAATACAGGCTTAAAGGGAATTCTTGTGCCTGAGTGCAGCCTATGATGGACAGTGTGTCTGTTATTTGTGAACCAACCCAGCTAAATGTGGAGATTATTTATAAATTTTGGAGATCTGACCAGATTGAGGGATGAAGTTATTTTTTAAGTCTATAGCAACACTTGATAACTATCTACTAAATAACATAAAGGTTGCAATCTTCATTGATGGAGGGATCACCCAGGACAGTGAAATTACAGATTACTGGAAAAGCATTGAAGAGTCCCTCAGCCAGTCAAAATGCATTAATTAAGTACTTCACTTCAGATACAAAGAAAGTCATAAAAAGCTTTGCCCTCAGGGAATTCACATTCTAAAGAAGGAAGACAAGACAGCTTGTAAATAACTATGTGTGTATGCACATGCATGCATGAATGTATACATATATATGTATGTGTGCGTGGAGGCAGAGAGAGAGAGAGAGATTGAGAGAGGGAGAGGAAAAAATTGAGAGAGAGTAGAAGAAACGTAATCTCAGAAGAAAGGGACTAGGTGGGGTGGACTGGCAAAGGATTCTTCTAGAAGGTAAAATTGCAGCTGAGAATTGAACATAACTAGGTTACCTAGGAGGGCAGTGGACAGAGAACTGAACCTGGAGTCAGGAAGACTCCTCTTCCTGAATTCAAATCTGGCTTCAGATACTTATTAGCTATGTGACCCTGGGCAAGTCGCTTCACCCTGTTTGCCTCCTTTTCTTCATCTGTAAAATGAGCTGGAGAAGAAAATAGCAAACCACTTTAATAATTTTTGCCAAGAAAACCAAATGAAGTCATGAAGAGTTGGACATGAATGGAGCAACTGAACAAAGACCCTTTGAGAGAAATACCCAAATAGGATGGAGCCAGAAGAAAATTTGTAGAGATGTTGCTCTAACAGGGAGCCTGAAATGCACATGCTCTATAGTTCTTTCCAACTTCATAATTCTATAATTCTCCATGTACATGAATAAAGCACAAACAGTATGGGTGAATAAAATTAGTATCACCTACTATAATGATAATCAGGGAAGGACTTTTTTTTGCTGTTCTTCCCTTTGGGATGCTAAGGCTATCAATTACCTTTAATGAGTCTCACCTTTGTTTGTATCATAAGTGGACCCCTTTTCGTTTTGGAGTGTTTTTCAGCACTAAGACAATGGGGAGTCATTGCTTGGAAACAATGTATATGATGTGGTAATAGTGATTGCAGAACTTTCCCACACCCTAAATTCTAAGTTGTCCCCAGCCCTCAGGGTCCTGAACAGAGTATATGCGTTGGAAGGTTACCATTGCACTTTTTGGGGCACACTCATTGAAAGACTGTGGGTGATGAGACTCTGGACAAGCTGTTGAAGCAGCCCCCTCACCCAAGCTTTGAAAACCCAGATGTTCTTTTGGTAACTATGTATGTGATTGGATCAGGCAAGCTCTATCTATTGATCTGTTTGTAATTTCTGTTTGTATTTGCCCTGAAGTTCAGGGTGTGATCTTTCCCCCCTAAACTAAGTTAATGATATATGCATGTTTAATTAAAGTGAGATTGTTAACCCTTTAAAGTTGCTTTCCTTAGAAAAGCAGATGAAAGAATCTTTGTTAGCAGCCCTTCTGTGTGCTGGTGTTATTGGTCTTACACAGCCACAGTAGCTGCTAGCAACCTTGTTGTTACACCTATACACTATTAATGCCTTTTCAATTCTTGGTTATTCAAATGAAACTATTAATAAAATTCCATTTAGGTAACTTGTAAAGGACTGTCCAAATTGTTTGGGCATGCAAGTTTGCTATATGGAACAGTATTTGTAATAAGCTAAAAATTTACTGGAGTTCTGAAACCTTTCAATTGCAGAGACAAAACCTTACTTCAAAAGAGAAGCATTGTAGAACAGTGGATTCAGAGTGAGCAGAACTGGCTTCAAAGCCTAATTTTGCATTTAGTATCCATGTGACCTTAGCCAAGTCACCTCCCTTCTTTGACTTTTAGTCTGCTCATGTTGAATGAGGATAACTGAACTAAATGTTCTCCAAGGTCTATGATCCTACCCTTGAATTATTCTGTTGTGGCCATCTAGGAACTTGGGCACTGGGACTATAGCCTGATGGCCACTGGAATTCATATCCTTTCCCACATGTGGGTGCTTAAAATATTGCTACCATTTTTGTTACTGTTGCAAATCCTGCTGCTTCCTAGGATACACCCTTCTCACATTGAAGAATCTGCATATGTCTATGTTATGGTGCAAGAAGATACCTCCAAAGTTAAGAAGAAGAAAGAAAGTACAGGAGGTAAGTTGAATAGGGCTGCAATAAATTGGGCACAATGATTCCCTGCTGGAACTATGAATTTGTCCTGTCATTCAGGAAAAAATTTAGAACTATGCTCTAAAAGTTCCTATAATCTTTGTGCCCTTTGACCCAGGGATCACACTACTAAAATATATAGATATAGATATAAATTATATAGATAGGTATAGGTATAGTTATAGATATAGATATAGACATAGACATAGACATAGATATAGACATAGACATAGATAGTGATAGATATGTATCTCAGCAGTTTTTGTAGTATCAAAGAACTGAAAGTTAAAAGAAAGCCTATTAGCCTTGGGGAATGGCTTAACAAATTATCATATGTTGATATCATAGAATGCTATTGTGCCATAAAAAATGATGAAAAGAATGTTTCAGTGAACTCTAGAAAGAATTATATGAACTAGTGCAAAGTGAAGTGAGCAGAACCAGGAGAACATTATTTACAATTAAAAATATTATAAAAACAGACACAACTTTGAAAGCCTTAAGAACTATGATCAACACAAAAACCAATCATTATTCCAGAAGATGGATAATGGAGCACGCTCCCTATCTCCTGGCAAAGAACTGATGGATTCAGAATACAGAATGTGACACATTTTCTTTTGCACATTGATGGTTTGTTTTATTTGACTATGCATAATTATTATAAGCATTTTCTTTTTCTGGTTTTTTCCCCCAATGGTGATAGTTGAATGTAAAAGAAAATTTAGGTTTTTAATTGAAAATATTAATTAACAAAACAAATCTATAGAGGCAGAACTACTGATAATCAAGGGGACAGAATGGAGGAAAAGCATTACTGTCACTCCTCCAGTTCCAGGCCACGTCCGGCATCCTCAGTCCTTCAGCCATCTCTATAATCCCCAATCCTAGTTCTTCTCTATGACAAAATGCTCAAGAAATGCACTGTCTGGTTCTTGAGTACCTCTGTAATGCAAGTGAGACCTATTTTAGTCCTGTCTGTACAAAAAGCCCCACTACTTTGTCACTTCAGAATGCTTTCCTTTCTAGCCCTTCCCCTTTAGAATCTCTGAATTCCTTTAAGACTCAGCACAAATCCCACTTCACTCACCTATTAACTTTCTCCTCTAAGGAAATCTTCCATCTACTCTGCACTTATATGCACTGCTTTATGTATAAGTTGTCTCTCTCATTAAAATGTAAACTCCTTGAGGATAGGGACTTTTTTGCTTTTTCTTTATATCTCTAGTGTTTGGTTCAGTGTCTGGCATGGAATAAATGGTTATGGATTGATTGATTCATTAATTAACTATCATTTCCTAAAAGGTTTCAACTAAAATATGGCAAATGAGTTGGGGGCATTGCTTACCCTTTGTTTCAAATTGTCAACAGCTGTAAAGTAAAATAAAAATCAAAACATTGAAAATTTTAAGAAAGATGTGTTCTCATTCCATGGGCAGGGCAGGAGGTAGGAAGCCTCTCTATTACAAAGTAGTTGAGTAGAGGAAAGAGAATTTTGCTTCAAGCAATATGTGGTAGCACTGGGAAGGGAAATAGATGAGAAAATAGGTGGGACACTCAGAAGTAAAAATGAGTGACAGGGAACCAAGGCCTGAACTGAGAATTGCTTCTCAGATCTTACACCAATAGCAATCATTATGGAGGAAGTTGAGTGACCTTGGGTGAATAACTTCTGTTCTCTGGGCTTCAATTTCCTCCTGTCTAAAATAAGGTATATTGCAGTCTTTCTGCCTATGGATTCTCTAACCTACCATTATAAGTACTGGTTTATACTGCCTCAGAGGTATCATGAACATGCTTCTAGGTTGTGTCCTGGGGAGCTCTGTTCTATGCACTGCATGTTGGATGCATTTCCCTCTAGGGATCTAACCACTTTATTTCTAAGGAAGATTCATTCTGGGTTCCAAACAACTGATCTACCAAGAAATCCTTGGAATACAACTTGTCCCAAAGTTGAGGACTCCCTTTACAAAAATTCTTTCTCTCTTCCTTCCTTCCTTCCTTTCTCTCTTTCTTTCTTTCTTTCTTTCTCTTTCATTCTCTCTCTTTTTTCTTTCTTTCTCTCTTTTGTTCTTTCTTTCTCTCTCTTTCTTTCTCATTCTTTCTCTTTCTTTTTCTTTCTTTCTCTCTTTCTTTCTCTTTCTCTCTCTTCTTTCTCTCCTTTTCTTCTTTCTCTCTCTTTTTTCTTTCTCTCTTTGTCTCTCTGTCTCTTTCTCTCTCTTTCATTCTCTCTCTCTCTCTCTCTCTCTCTCTCTCTCTCTCTCTCTCTCTCTTTCTTTCTTTCTTCCTTCTTTCCCCCTCCAGTGGAATTGGTCATAGACCAAGCAGAAGAAACCCTGTGCAACAGGTTCGCTTATCATTATTCCTATTTCCTGAAAGAGGAACATGAAGCTTTGGATGCTCCTTATAACTTTCTCAAGGATCATTTAGTGAATACATGAATAGGTTGCTTCTCTGAGTTAGGCATATGTTTTTAGCTCTATCTCCAATAATGAGAATTACAATGAATCAGCCCCAAGTACCTGTGAAAGTATTTACTGGGGCCAAAAGGACAATAAATATCAAAATCAATCCACTTATTTTAGAAACTGTTCACTGGGGGTAAAGGAACAATAAAAATCCATGACCAGGGAATAAGTGCTTTATAAAGTCACCTTGAAGGTATTCAGATGAATATTAGCACAATGGCCTTACCAGTTCGTTAAACTCAGGGACCCACGCTTTACCTACAAGCATGAGATCGTAGTGTAAGATCTGGAAGGACCTCAGGGGCCAAGCCCTTCAAGATAACCAAGCCCTTCATTTAACAGATGGTGCAAATGAGGTCTAAGGAGGTTACAAGAGCTGCCCAAAGTCACTCAGGCAAGATAATCAAATCAGATTTACACTGGGAGAGGAACTTAGAGATCACCTAATAAAACCTTGTTTTACAGATGAGGAAACTCATGTCCATAGAGACAAATGATGATATATGACTTTGCCAATGCCACAGAAGTACTAAGTACCAGAACTTTAAGATTGGAATCCAGATCCCTTGACAATATTTTTTTTCATACACAAAATCATAAAGTTCTACACAGGTGAGTTATGATTATGACAATTTAAAATGTTTACATATATGAGTAAATGCAATGATCATCCCTAAAATAGGTCTACCAAAATTATAAGTAAAAAAACCCTTAATTTTAAAGAATCATCAGTTTTAATTTTTTTAAAACTATTTCATTTTAGTAGGATCTGAGAGAGATGAGGACTTGTTCTTTTACGTAGAGCTTAGCTTAAAAAGGCCAAGGAATCCTACTGCATCCAGGGCCATTTCCAGTCATCCTGATCTACATCTTGCCACCAGGCCCAGATGGCTCCAGAGGAGAAAGTAAGGCTGGTGACTTTGCATAGCCCTCCCTCACTTAAATCAAATTCACTTGCAAGTCATGGCATCACCTTCCTGATATCATGGTCCTTTTTGAGAATGAAGGACAAACAACGATAACAAATCACAAGTGTTTAACTCTGTAAAGTTGAGTCAAACATGAAGTCAACCTGAATTTCGAATGTATACAGTACAGTCACAAATCCAACTTGTGGCTGTTTACTTGGTAATTGGAATGAAATGGAAGTGGGAAAATGGAAGGGGGATCACAAGATCCTGGATGTAGAGTTGGAAAGAGGATAAAGGCATTTTCTAATGAAGTCAAAGAAAGGAGAATAGAAGTTTTAATTTTTTGAGGTATGCATTTATCATTACATCATGGTTGTTTTTAATCTCAGGGTCAAAATATGTACTGGTGAATATGTGAGTTTTGACAAGTTTTGCCAGTTTGCATATTTGTATATGTTAGTTGAAAAAAGTACTGAAATGCTTAACACCTATATATGCTGTGCAACATATAAAATATACATGTGTGTATATATAGCTCATACATATGTATGTGCATATGTATATCATATATATGTATATTTACATACAATATATACAACATATAAATTCCTCAATTTCATTAATATACTAAAAAAAATTCACAAGAGACCCAACTTTCACTATCTCCTACTTTGTATTTGAGTAGTGAATGAATGACTTGTGGGATAAAAAAGCATTTATTATGAACTTACTAAGTACTAGGGATACAAGTACAAAAGTCTCTGCCCTCAAGGAGCTTACACTCTTGTAGGAGATACAGGCTATCTAAAGGAGCAGTTTATATGGTGGGATGTTGTAGTTTAGGAGTCACAGGGATGGTAAATGGTGCCATAGAGATGGGGATATACATTGTACCTGTGATTTCATTGGTAAAGCAAACTCCCTCTACCAATGCAGAGGGAGACCTTCTATAGACCTTAAAGTTTTGGAGAATTGACTGGAGGAGTGAGGTTTAGGGGTTTGCCCAGGGGTCTCCCAGCTAGTCTGTATCAGACACAGAATTTGAACCCAGGTCATCCTAGCTTTGAGGCCATCTCTCTATGGCAGTATGTTATGCCGTATCACAGTTGATATACCCTTTCTAGAAACAATGGTCAAAACAAGGGATCTCTTTATTCTTTGCAAAGCAAAGGGTGGAAAGTGGGGCGGATGGGTGAGAGAGAATTTGGGTGAGGGCAGCATGGCAGATGCCAAGTTGCCCAATGTGAAACAAGGGTAGATTTAGCAATTGAAACTCCCATGATCACCCATATTTCCCTTGAGATTTCCTGCCCAGTGGTTTGTGAAAAACAGCACATTTACTCCTATTTCCAAGAAATGATTGCTATCTCCTACTCTCTGTGGTGTCAATTTTAGGTTGGTTGGAATGATTAGACTTATTTGGAAAATGGCCTTTTCATTTAGAACAACAACAATAATAAAAAAAGCAAGGTGCGAGAAGATTGTCAATCCTTGCTGAATTGACTGTCCTCTAATACTTCCTATCACCTTCAAGAATTTTTTTTGTTTTAATGAAAAAAAGAGAGACTACAAATATAATAATTAATTTGTCATAATTATAATATAGCAGGAGCAGAGCTGAGCATGGGTTCTCCTTCCTGAGGGACATGCAACTTGTGATAACACAGGGATCTCCTGATGGGCATGTCCAGCTTCAGTGCAGGAAGGAGGAGGGTTGCCCAGTCCAGCCAATTAGGGATTCTCCTGATAAACCTTATTACTATTTCTTATTTTTAATTGTACTTTTCATTTATTGTAGGATGGAATTTGAGCGGTCAGCTATTTTATCTCCTGTGTAAAAGTGAAATTCTACTGCCACATATATATGTATACACATATATATGTATACACACATATTCCATTAAAAATAAAACCAAACAACAATCCTCTGGAGCAAGACATTCATAACCTACATCCATATATAAAAACTTCTAGGAGACTTTTCCTTATGGCTAACTTAAATCCCTCATGCTTCCATTTAATCCAATTTCTCCTGGTTCATTACATAGTAGAGATAGAGGACAGCTGGTTGCTATTCTCCACATAAGGCTCTTGACAATTCTTGAGTGTTACTAAATCAACCCTGAGCTTTTTCTTCTCCTAGCTGAATGATCCAAGTGCCTTTAACTTTACCTTAGAGCAAAAACTAATGGTTTTATTTTTTAACCCCAGTGTCTAACACATTTCCTAGAAAAATTAGACACTGAATAGATGTTTGCTTTTGTTATTAGTTCTTAATTTTCAACATCCCATTGTTCATCATGAAACAAAAGTGTTAAAAGCTATAAGATTTCAAAGTTATGTCCTTTTATCATGTGTATTTTCTCAAATTTATTTTTCTAATACATTTTTAAAACATACTTTACCATCTTTAAGTCAGAGATTTTAAAAGCTTTTAAGAAAAGAAGAAGAATATTTGGGGAAAAGGTGAGGTCTGAATGGAAGAGGTAATTTTATAACATTTTATAACATATCTGCCAAATAGCAAGCACTTCCATGTTGCTAATATGGGATTGAAAAGTTCTAAAGCTATTCTTCTTCTGTGAGCATCATCTTTTATATTGATTGCCATTGTTTTAAGCATTATATTTCATAGTATTCTCACAAATTCATATTCTCACAAATGTAGGAAATTATCTTTATTATCTCTTTCTGTTCAGGTTGATGTTTGCCTTGAGATAAATCATCATATAATACTAGATGCTAAAAAAAACCCTACCATTCTAGTACCTTTTAAAAAAAAACATACAGGAAAGTATACTAATTCAGTGCATTTCATAAATGAAGGGTCTCAAAGCTTGGCACAACATAGCAACAATTTTACAGGGTCTTTTTCCCCCAGGCAACAGCCATAAAATGTTTGTGATTTACAAAAATGATTTTCAGATAATTAGAGCCAAGTTGTTTATAAGTACAGTTGCCCTCAGCCCAGACAAACAGCTCTTTTTCCATAACTTTTAATATTTTCAATAATCCTGGGCTATAACTGACAAATATTTTCCAATATATGGTTATGCATATTTGCAATTAAAACTGTACTCTGGACAACCTGCTGTTTTTCATACCCAACTGTGGGAAAGTTTGATAAAACAAACTGCAATGCTTGCAACTTAAAAGCTTAGCCCTCCCCCAGCACTCCCCCCTCCTCCCAGCATGTTGACCTTGGTCGGGTCTGTTCTCTTCTGATTGTTTGGAAATGCATTCCCCTTCATGGGATGATGATTTCTTATTAAATTATTTATTGACGTGGCTGACACATGTTGAATAGATCCATTAAATTTCACAAGTTGTTGGAGTCTCTAGTTCACTGGAAAAAAACCCTCTTTAGACTCTTTAAAAGACAAAAAGCGTCATGTTTTTTGAACCTTTTTAAAGCATTTAATAAAGCATGAAAAGATATGACATCAGTCCTACTAAAACACAAGGGAAAATGAATGATGTTACTGTAAATCTTTACATCAATCACACCCAATACTTGGGAAAAACAATATAGTTTTGTTTGCATTTCACAAGTGACAAACAACTCTTGTGACTGGCTTAACATAGTCACTTTCCATTAGTCAAGTCCAGAAGCAAGTCAGAATTGAAATGTGGCCCTTTGTTGCTAGGCAGCCGAGTTGTCTTGACATGGTGGTTAGTTTCCTTTTCACTGAATGACAACAGTGAGAAGAAAGAAGTTTTGAAAAACTTGATAATGGTTTTCAAAGAAGGAGGATAATTGGTGGTGCTCTGGTGCAGCGCTGTGTGGAAACTTTCAGGCTGCAGTGAGAGGAGACTGTCACTAAAAATTTAAACTCTTGTACACAAACGTGACCTAGAGTCTTCTCCAGGTTTCAGCAGTCCCTTTTACAGAACTCTCCTCTGAGCCCAAGGGGTGCTGGGATGAAAGCATGAAGACAGATGGGTAAAGCCCCAAAGGAAGAAAAGAATCAATAGTTGTGATTTAATCCATCGGTGAAATGGAGGAATTAAGTAAAATCTTTAAAATGGAGAATGTGTAAAAGACCTTTTGAGAGCACCTATAGCAAAAATATTTTAATTGCACAGTTGTTCCCCACATTTGGATGCAAAACTAAAGAATAGTCCGGGCTCTCCCATAAACTGCGTCAGGAATTAAGCACTTTTCCTGCTGTTATCATTATTTTTTTGGATACCCTCTAGCCGATAGCTAATTTAACCCAAACAAATTTCCCCAAGATGATAAAAGGCAAGGCATCACCAAATGATTGCGGTGTCAGCTTTGGCTGCCAGAGCTAATAGTATAAAATGGTAAGAGTTTCAGAGAACTCATCTAGTCACCCATGCAAAACTACGTAAAGCTTAACTCTCTCTTCCATTAATTTGCTTGGAATTAAAAAAAAAACTGAGCAAAATGGACTCATAATGAAAGAAGGGACCAATTAGTGTTGGATTAACATTCATGGTTATTTACAGTTGTTTATTTACTTGTTCTTGTGCTCTGACTTCCTAAAATTTCACAACCCAAAGATTTAGAAAAATGGGGTTGTTTAGAGGCACAGGGCAATGAGGTGGTTGCCGCTATTGTGAGGAGGGACACCACCTCTCTCATTACACCCTCTCAATCAACACTCTGCACACAGGAAACCACACTAAAGCCCATCTGCCACGGTTAATCTGCAGGCAAACCCACACCCATGTCTGTGCCCGTTCCTCTCCAGCCTTATTATTCTCAGATCCAAAGCTTCATAAGGGATCAGCCAAAGTCCATTAAAGTAAATAATAGCTAGAAATGACAGGCTTAGCAAGGATTGGGAGGAAGTTGAAGACCAATCTGAGCGGTGAGCTCTGATTAATAGAGAAAAGCATTAGGAGAAAAGGGGAGAAAAATGACCTCAGCCCGCTCCAAAGAATTCCTGAACCTTGGTTGTTAGGGCAAGTGCTACCATCTGAGACGTTAGTGATCCTTGAATTTCCTTCACTTTGATGCAGCTCAAATGGGAAAATTTTGAAGGTTCAGCAAGGCCCCAGACCTCAGCTGGAAAGCCGTCTGGAGTCAACCCTGTCAAAATTCTCTTGTGTAAAAAGAAAGCCTTTATTAGCTAGTTTGCAACAACATGACCAACAACAAACACCACACCACAGACCTGAGCAAGATGTGGATTTTGCTGGAGAGTGCATGTGTATTTATTATTTGCTGTTAACAGCATTTTTTCAAAAGGAGATGCAAAAGCTGTGTGGTAAAATAAAATTAGATTATGTATACATTTTAAAATAAAGAGCACCTTTCAACTCTTAGTTTTATGTGTTGTTTTCATTAATTGATTTTAACTCTTTTTGGCTCCAACTTTATTGCTTGGATTTATCTCTGGGTAGAAATGTCACTTCTCATATCATAAAATACATTTTAAGGCTTTGCAAAGTTGTTTATTCTCTATTATTTCAGGGACATGTGAGATACTTATAAGGAAGCCAAATCTTAAACTATTCTGAGATAAGAATTTCTCCCCACTCTGATCTGCAAAACTTCTAAGAAGAGTCTGAACAGAAATGACAAATTGCCCAAAGAAAAGATACCGTGCTATTTAAAAATGTGGGTTCACTTTCCTCCCAAAAAACATACTTGATCTTCGCTGAATGATCTGGGATTTGACACTAACCCTGCCAGGCTTTCTCAGTCCTTTACAAGGTATACCTATTTGGGGTTAGGGAAGATTGTCATTATTAGGTTATTCTGTAGTATAAAAATAGTTTACCATGAAAAATTCTTCATATTGGGCTGGGTGGAAATGAGCACTGGAAATGAATATGTGGGCCCCTTATAAGAAAACTTGAAAAAAAAAGGAAAGAAGGAAGGAAGGAAAGAAGAAAGAAGGAAGGAAGAAAGAAAGGAAGGAAGGAAGGAAAGAAAGAAAGGAAGGAAGGAAGGAAGGAAGGAAGGAAGGAAGGAAGGAAGGAAGGAAGGAAGGAAGGAAGGAAGGAAGAAAAGAAAGAAATAAAGAAACAAAGAAAGAGAAAGAAGGAAAGAAAGAAAAAAAATTAGCATCTTATTTGTCAGAAACCCTTTTCTAGGACAGGCAAAAGCAGAGACAAGCATCTGCTCCAGTCATTCAGGTATTGGACAAGCCTCGGTGATTTCTTAGGAAGATATTAATGATCTGGTTGAGGACTTGATGTCAGGCAGGCTCATCTCCCAGCACATTCCTCCTGAAAGTTTATATTGCAGCATGCAATTTTCATAAATAAAATGAAAAGGTAATGGAGAGAGCGGTGGCTAAAATGATGGTTCTTCAAAGATATTGCTGATAACTTGGCTAATGTGTTGTTGATGCGCACATGGGGCAATTTTCATATTTTAATCTTAAGTAGAACAAGAAATGACAATTATGAAAAGACAAAATAGATACCACCAACAGCTGTAATTGCTATCTAGGCTGCTCGAGGATGGGCAAAAGACACAGTAAATCAATATTAAGTTCTCCTTATATGCAGGTATCACAACAAGGACATCATATAACATCATTATAAGCAAATTCTAATACAATTTGGACAGTTCTAAAGAATACGAGGGGAATGTGGAACATATGAAGGTGATGAGTGCTCTGTATTTTCAACTGGTATATTAAGAGAAAAAAAAGCAATTCCCAAGAATCATGGTTATGTACTTAGTTAAGAGTGAAAATGCTATTGGCTTTGCTAAATAGGAGCTGATTCTCTTTTGTATGTGTTGGGATGGCAAGGTGTTCAAGGGTTAAAGAGTACTGTCTGAAACTACAAGAACGAGAAATCAGGAGCTTTGCCACGTTTTAACATTTTTGTTTGCACCATTGGAGTCTGCACAATCAAACTTTATGCCTTATTAAAGTGCAGCTTATTAAAATGTATATTCAGAATTAAGGGGTACTTCTTAAAGGGCAAGTAATATCAAGACACGGTGTGTATGTAATTAAAACATAACAAAAAATGAAACTGGCCCATGCAAACCACATCTGTGAGAAATGAAGTTTGTTGGTGCTAGCCGGTTTCCTGTGTGGGATTTTTTAAAATTTTAATTAAAAAAAACTACACCAGTACCAAATTTATCTCAGAAAGTAATTTGACTATAAGAATGCAGATTAAAGCTTTGGTTTTCAGGTAATGGTTGAAGAGGGTGATAGGTAAAGTAGCTTACAGAGGAGCAAGTCTGCCTACCAGCCCTCAGAGGCATTTCATGATCTTTGTATTCCATTTGTTCTACTCAGTTAAAAAAACAAAAAGAAAATAATCCATAAAACAACTTGGAAAAAAACAGGAGTCTAAAGCAAACCCACTATTTTCTGAAAGCAACCCTTAGTTAATCTTATTCAATGCTCCCACACTTTTTCTCTATTATTGGCCCATCTCCTTTGGATCTATTTTTCTTATTTAAAGAATTTCTTAAAATTTCTTCCCAAAAAACCTTGTAACTTTATAAGATTCAAAGAAATATATACTGTTTGCTACAATATATTACATTATGTTGCATTGTGTTACAATACCTTATAGGCTATGTTAAATTATGTTACAATACATTGTTATGTTATATAAAACAGACACTTAATATTATACTATTAATACCTATTTCAGGATAATATGATATCACCTAATTTTCCCTCTTCCACCTTTTATCTCTTAGGAAAATATTGTTTAATGACAGTCAAGCATGTATCCACCCTCTCTGACCTACCCGACATCCCATACTCATCACTGAAACTCATTTTGAATTCACAGATTTTTTTCGGCATTTGTCTTACAATCAAACAAGTAATAGATGGAAGAATGTTAATAATATTTTTATAGTTTAAGAATGGTCTAAAAGTTACAAACAATTTTAAAGAGAACTTGCTTATTCAGAAAAATATGAAATAAATAATTGTGCAGAAATAATATTCTTTCAAGTGTCTCATTAACAAAAGGAACCCACCAGTTAGGTTCAAAATACTGTCTGTTTCAATGAATTAAAAAATTGGGTATTAAATTTTTAATAGCTTGTTTATATAATCCTACAATTCCACTTATATTATTTGTCCACCTCTCTAATATTTTCTTCTTTTCAGGTGGCAGATATTCCAAAATTATTTGCCGTCAATAAACTAGGTAAGGCAGTATAAATGGTTTTCTTTAAAAATGATAAATGTGAGAATCTTTAACTGTATTTATTATACATTCATTGAATTGAAGATTATATACATATTTTCTTAGGTATGCTTTTATACAACAAACTTATTTGAACATACAGACTTGAGGGCTTCAATATATACATTACAATATGACATTTAAAGCTACCTTGGAAATATTTTCATTTTGTTTCAATGGCTTCTAGCAAACATTTCACAAAGCTTTAACCAAATCCAGATTGCAAAAATATCTGGGCTGGTCATTACAAATGCTCTCCTTTAATTTTGTATAATGAGATTAAATTCTGAAGAACCCAGACATAGTCAAATTCTATAGAAAACAAGATAAAAATCCCAAGTCATTTCAATGAATCACAATGTAAAAAAATCCATTTCAGTTCCATTTGCATCTACTGTTATCACTACAAGAAGGTGCTACACCAAGTATTTACAAGCAAAAGTCACACGCGGGCACACACACATAAACACACATACGCCTAACCTCCTCCCCAACTGTCACTCAAACACAAAGGGCTCACTGTTCTATGCAATACAGGTAACTTTAAAATTCTCCTAGCTCTATTGAAAACATCTTTGGAAAGTTATAAGCTTTTTGAATAACTACAAGGTATCTCCTAGATTTAAATCCACCTGATTTTTTTTTGTTTCCATCCTCTCCCCCCACCCCATCATAGAATACCATAAAGTAAAAATGGCAACATTTTCCTTTTTACTTTGGAAAGCAGCAAACACATGTGTATATCACAGGTGTACACACAAACCAGGAGTATTTTCTGAAGTAAACAACACAACAGAACCCTAACAAACTGAATAGAACACGTGTGGGCTGAAGAAGAATTTCCAAACGGCACTGACAGACATTGTTTTTAACCAATTTAGCTCTTCCAAGAGACAGAAAGAAAAGATAGTTTCAATACTCTTTGGACACATTTTAATTGGTTTGTGTGGGATTAGAAACCCATTCTGAAGTATCTTCTCAGTTAGAAGCTTCCACTAGATTGACTTCTTGGAAACAGAGATTTCCTAACTGCCACACATGTATTTCCCATCGTTTCTAAAGACAAAAGCAATCCCAAGTCCTTTATACGTGAAAATCCTTGATCAAAATCATTTAGGAAGACCCAATTTATCAAAGATTAAGATAGAGATCATAGATGATGAGCAAGACTGATTTTAAAAATTCCAATGTAGACAGTATTTCTAAATTCGGCATGAACATATTTGTATATATAATGACATATATATATATACATACATGTGGATGATGTGTATATGCTATACATATTTATATCCATGTAGATGTGGAAAGAGGGCATGCATGTATGTATGTGTGTGTATATTTGTGTGCATGTCTGTGTGTGTCTCTGTGTGGTGTGACTAATGGGGTGCTGTTTATCTCACCATCTCTTCCCACTCTATCCCTTTGGATAATAATCACAGGACCCAGATGCTAAGGGTAAGTGATATTTTCCCACAAGCGGCTTCTGGCTTCTTGGCAGACTCTAGAGGCAGTTGTGTTGGCAGCTCTGGGGCTGCCTCTGGCTCTGTTATGTGGCTTTGCTCTTGATGGGCCGCCCTGTCCTCCTGGACGCCATTTCCCTCTGTTAGCCTTGGGTTCTGTAAAGCTCTATTCTGTGCAAAATCCCTTGTGCAATCTCTGAAGCAACTCTCCTAAAGACAAAATAGGGTTGTTGATATTGTTGGTATTTTCTTTTCTTTTCTCCAGGCCTCTCCTAAGGATCAGCTGAATTGCTAGCCCAGGTACTGGGGTGGGGGTGGAGAGAGAAAGACAATAAGCAAACCCAACTTTTTGCAGCTTCCGCCTCTTTGCTTGGGTGCATCCTGACCACATTTTTTTGTACAAGTTAATTGTCAGGATTCTGGCCAAATGATTTTGTATAAATTTTGTGCCCTGTGGTTTTTATGATGGCCTTTACATCCTTAAAATAATCCCTTTGTTTCTGGATATTCATTCTCATGAGTCATTTTCCTTTGATCATGTGTTAGCTTACAAAATGCTAATAATCATCATTATTATTGTTTAATGTCTAGGAAGGAATATAAGGGAGCAAATATGTTATATGACAATGTTAAGGGTAGTCAATATACCATTCCATGAATATACTATTTCCATGGTGTGCTTTTGAGATTGATGCAGATATAATAATTCATTTACTGCCTGTCTGGAATCCAAGTGACCTTTTAAAACATGCTTGTTTTGCACAAACAAAGCTATCCAGAAGAGCCAAAGGTGGTTCAGAGACATCAACACAATTTTTCTAATAAATAATTACCCATAATCATATGTACTTCTTATACTGAAAGGAATATCCAAACCATATTAAAAACAAATACTTCCTTGCACTAACCTTTTGGCCAGTTCATTGTATACTTGACCAAGCTCACTACATAAGGAGAACTTCAGAGAACCGCAGAGGCATGCAAAGTGTCATGTTAATGAGAATCTAGAATTTTCTAAGAGGAAAAAAAAAAGAACTTAAAAGAGAGAGTTATAAATCTTTCTCATTTCGCACAAAAAAAGTCAATTCCAATTCCACCTGGACTAACAGTGTTATTTTTTTTCTTCTCCAGTCCCGCCTTTTATCCTGCGTGCCTCAATTAACTCCAAGATTATTAATCCTTCAGCTTACATTTTAACAGGAAAATAGCATACCTGTCAAAGGATTTCCACAGAACTACAAGAGACATGATCCCAGTGTTACCTGGGCCTCCCAATGATTTCTATGTCAGCTCCTTGGGGATTTTTTTTCCATGTAGTTTTCAATTTGCCAGACACTAGAAATCTTCTGCTGTATTTTTGGAAGTATGTTTTGTAAATTTGTCATCCCAGAATTCAGCAATGAACTTTCACTAAAGGTCCAATTATCAATCCATAGCATCCCAGTGTTTAGGAGTAGTAGCAACCCGGTATTCAGAAGTCTCGTGGAATCTTGTTTTGTTTTATTTTAACAGCACACAGGGAGCCTCCTGTGAGTCCACTTTCTTATTGTACCTTGATGTTTGTAATTCTAACTCAGTCAGGAAATGATCACATTCCATTCATTCCTCTCAGAAATGTGATAAATCCATGTTCTGGAATAGCATTTAGGACTAGATTAACACTATAGGCCTGAAATAATTTTCCTCTTATCTCTGGGGGCAAAATATTTATACCTTTAGTCCTTTTTAAAAAAAATATCAGGATTAATTAACAACCATTTACAATATGCTTTTCATTTTTTTCTGAGGAATTTGTTATGCCCATATTAAAATATATTTCATCATCCTAGGGTATTGTTGCAAAATAATTAGTTTTAAAATCTGTCACCATTTTTATTTTTATAAATATGGAGTTTATATAAATACACATACATATATTTATATAAACAATATATATAGATATAGATATATGTGCACACATAAATGCCAAATATTTGCTTGATTTTTTTCCAGAAAGAATGGTTTTCCTTCTGTCCTAATAAGAAATCTATTCAAACTCCAGCTATTGTTTTCATTTCCAAAAATTAAACACTTATATTCTACAGTTGTGAAAAGTTGTTGACATTAGTTCCTGGTGTAAGAGTTTGATAGTATAAGAAGTTTGACATTTAAATAAACTGAGATGTTGGAAGTAAAGTTACTTTGTAGTGACAAACATTTCTGGTTAAAAAAAAAAATCTCCTAAACAACAAGCCAGAAGAATGAAATAAAACTGGTTTTGGTTCCGTTTCTACCAGTAGGTGTCACTGTTGAGACTATGAGGTGTTGGTCAGGGGGCAGCTAACATATTTTATTCTAAAATCTAACATGTGCAGTCTGAATAATCCAGAAGGTAATTCCTGGTCCGTGCAAATACCAAACTACCAAGTGGAAAATCTTATGTCTGTAGTTTGATCTCAGTTAAAAAAGGGAAGGTTTAAGGGGAAAATGCACAAAATAAATGATCTTACTGAAAACAAGGGTGGTAAATGGGTTTTTAACATATAGGTGGTCAAAAAGTCTTCCTAGGGTTCCTTTTAAGGGGAAAAAAGGAAAACTTATAGATTATTATAAGAGAATGGAATGATGTAGTAGGTAGTCAACTTTGATAAATACATATATAGCGCTAAACTATTAAGAAAAGTGAATATGAATGATTCAATCATGTAAGTAGAATAAAACATAATACATAAAAAAATAAGCTCTCCTTGTCACAATCATTTCCCATATTTGAACAACAACACTTGTAGGATTTGATCTATTATTATTGGATAACACAATTGCCCATTAACAGAATCACATTCATATCCTAGCATGCTTTAACTAACATTCATTGATGGTTTCAAATATTACAATTACAAATAGGCAGAATTTTAGCTGGGGCATTTTAAAAGTGAATATATTTTAAAAATCAGTTAGACTTTAATTTCTCAGTCTGTACTGCTGGCATTGTGGTAATATAGACGTGTTTTGATGATGATAAATCTAATTTTGTGCAGTCAGGACGGGGAGATTTGAAATCGGTTTTTCATTGTTCCAACTATTAAACCTAAACAAGCCCAAAAATCTAAAAAGAAAATAGACATTTGTTTATTATCATTTGTTAATTATTTTATTGTATCTAAACATGTCGATTCCTTTTTTAAAAGATTTTATATGTTACATTCTAGTGATAAATGATATGTGTATACACATAAAGAGAGATTTATATATACATATATATGTATATATTGATGCATAAACCTACACATACAGGAAATGCCAAAGACACAGAACAATTTCATATTAAAGTGCTGTTTAAGTTCTAACCTTAGAGGGGAGTACTAGGAACAAAGAAGAAAAAAGATTACCTGTTATTTTCTCGTTGCATAATCTTAAAATATCTTAAAATGTCACAGAAGTACACACAACCATCAGAGGTAGAGTAAATCTTGGACTCTATTTTCTGAAAAAGCAAAGTTAAAGACGATGACTTCAAAAGTGGCAGTACAATTATCCAGTGTTTTGTACATTATGTTTATCAGTAATCCGTTCTGTGTGCAACTTTAAGATAAAAGCTGAAAGTCATTTATTTCCCAGATCTCTTTTTTTTCTTCCAAGACAGTTCAGAATTGACTCTTGCAGCTCAAAAGACTGGCCAGTAGGGGCCTCTCTAGATTTGCCTTATGTTCATGGACCCAGTGGAATGTGCCTGGAATTCGATGCAGTTAAACAAAACTACTTGAAAAGATTTCTGTTGCATAGGGAAAAAGATCATTCTTTAATGCCCTTTTAAGTTGCAAGCTGCTGATTAATGTTGCCCTTTACATTAATGATGTTTCAAGTAAAAGAAAACAAATTTAAAATGGATAAATTCTATTGAGTATGCATTAATTAAGCAGAGACTTTACCATATGCTGTGGCTACAGTGCTTGCTGGCCTCTCTGTTGTAGTTACCTGTGTAAAATGCTGCCTGTCCTCTACATGAATGCTCCCGCTGAATAGCCATTTGAATGGAGGCTTTAGCTGGATTCGCCATACAAGGGGTACTGTGTCACTGTGTTTTCTTTCGAGGAGTCACTAAGTGATTTCTATATCTGTTGTCATGGTGATATAGCAAAGCAGGGGAAAATGGGAGCAACTTCAGTCTTTCTCTACACCCTCTGCACTAAGATGTTGTTAGCAGGCCTATAAAACATCGGGCTTTATCTGGGCCTTCTTTTTGTTCTCTGATTGTCAATAAAACTCATTTTAAGGGTAACAAGGACATCTAAATGTCATCTGTCACCGTGTTAGAGAGATTAAGTTTGTTTAGGAACTTGTGCTGGACAAAGGACACTATTTGTTCCGCAGATACAAAGCGGTGTTGGCCATCACTGCTCTTGATTTAGAAGGAGGCCCACAGAACATCTCGGAAATATCATCTCAGTTGCAGGTGATGGTGAGAGGCCTTCTTGACATGACATCATTCAAACAACATGAAAATAAATATCGCTTGAAATTAGAAACTGTGTTTCCATTTTCCTCCCTAGCTCTTTTGTAGGGTGCTATACTTCTAAAGCATCCTTCCGGACCAGAGGTAAGAAAACAGCTATTGAGGGCAGTAGGCCTGTTTAGAAACATGACATACACACCTGATAGTCCTTGAACAGATGATAAAAGGGAGAGAAGAGGGTTTTTTCCCCCAAGGAAAATCCAACAATAATAGGTGCTGCATTAACTCAGCCTTTACTCAATAATGAGGCTAAATGGGAAATACAGATTAATGAAGACATCGCCGTTATTAAAATCAAATCCTGTGGTTCATATGCTTTTCTTAATAATGAACATTGTGGCTATTGGAGAGGAAGAACAGGATTTTTTCTATTAATTTGGCACACGTCCCAGATCTCATTCATCCAGAACCTATCCACTGCAAAATACAACCCATGGCCTTCATGTTCCTCAGTTTTTACATTTTTATATCTGTGTTAATCTGAGGTGGGGAGAGGCCTTTATTTCACTAAAATACTTTAAAAGGTGATCTAGGGGCCTACATTTTAATTAGGAAATGCTGAACAGACGTGTTTCTTCCAACACAAAGGTAGATTGAAAAAAGTGCATATTAAAATGAATATATATAACCATGTTTACACATATTTATCTTCACCATGAAAACTAACCTAGGTCTCCTAGGTTATATAATGTGGTAAAGCAAAGACACATCAGACATTATTGTTTATGCATCTTTGAGTTAGAGAGAGCCCTGATGATGAAGAACCACACTGGACAGTGGAATACCAGAGTGATATAAAAGGTTCCGCTTGCTATAAGTAATATAATTCAGATTGTGGGGAACATTTAGAAGTAGAAGGTCATTCAAAGCAGACAAAGATGAATAAGGAAACCTTGATAGTTTTTTGTAGTGTTCTTGTCTTCATCATTTATTTCTAATTTTTCAAGTTCACCTTTTTTCTCTTTCAGGGGAAGGGACAGTTGTTTCCATGGGGCTAGTTTTCTTTAAAACTCATTCATGGTACTCTAAATCAGTTTTAAAAATAACAACAAACTTTTGAACGATTTTCATTCCATGCAAAAGAGGCCTGGGTCCATCTCTCAGTGGAGTATGCACAGTATGCACAGATACTTATAATAGTTTGTCTATTTGGTTGTAGTTATAAGTTTGACATGAGTTAGCATGATGAAATAAAATTTGACAATACCAAATATCCAGAAATGGTATCTGTGGGTCAAAAATAATGAGAAGGTGGTTTAGTTTCATATTTGTGGTCATGTAAGATTATACTTAATGCAAATAGCTGCCAAAAATAAATTATTTGATATCTCTTTTTTTAAAAAGCCACATATTAATTACTCTCCCTAATTCAGTGTGCTGTATTGAATGTTGGTTTGGTTTTTATGTTTGTTTTTCTACAGGTGTCAAAGTTTGATCATGCATAAACTAGGAGGAACTAAAGGATGTTTCCAAAGGATCCTTTGAGATGAGAGCAGAGTTGTTTGGACAAGATGACTTATTTTTAGTATTATAATAGTGATGTCATTTGTTATTCATTCAGCCACACACAGGACACCAGGGTGTGATGAGGGACAATACTCTCGGGGCATTTTGAGATCAATTTGTGTTTCTCTACTTATGCAGAACATGTGTTGGCTTCAGTGATGGTTACAACAGGGGAATCACAATGTACAGGGGAAGAATTATCATTTAGGTCAGAGAAGTCCATCATAGAGTTAAACTGAAATTCTGGTGCATTCACCGGCTGCTAAAATATTTCCTCTCCCTGTCTTCATTGTCCTTTGATCTCTTACTTTAGTTCAGATACATGGAAATATATAAAATAATAGGGAGGAAGTACTAAATAGAAGCAAGGTAAAACAACAAAGTGGTAATTATGCATTACTTGGAAGGTAAATGTGTTTGTATATATATGCGGATATACATATGTGATAGCTATGGCCCTAGATACATAGATACGCATATATATGCGTGTACGTATACGCACATATATATACTGCACTTTAATCAAAAGCAGCACGGCATAGTGGAAGAGTTTGCCATCAGGAAGATGAATGGGTGTGTGTCAGCTGCTTCCTTCCTAGTTATTCGACTCTAAAATTCCTGAGGAATACTGTGAATTCTGGAATCTTTCTAATTATTATACATATTTGGAATGTTGCAAAAACGGATTTGTCATAGAACTGAAGAAGATAAGCTAAGCAGGGTGATTTGTTTAATGAAGTCTTTCATCCAATACCTATTGTGACTGCTACTTTTGTTAATAAATACCCTCTTCCTCTATCCCATTCCACCTGTGATGTTTATTAGTGATAGGAGCATGGACAAGTAAATTATTTCCCTTCTCTGTTCATCCATAAAATGAAGATAATATTGCTTGTGGTACCCACCTCCTAGAATGGTTCTGAAGCTCCAAGGAGATAACGCATGCAATATGCTTTACAAACTTTAAAGTGCAGTGTAAATCCCAGTTCTTATCTGCCCGTGACTAAGAAAGTAACTAGCACACATCTATTAATTCCCAGATGCATATGAGTGAGAGTAATAAGTTTCATGCTTAATTAACTTCACTCTTTTCTTCCCAGTAGAAATAATGGTAATGGTGCCATATTTATAATTCTAGATGGTTTTAAGTTTATGTGAAAGTTGACCTTTTTTTAGCTCCATAATTTATGTTAAGAGGCAGGATTTTAAAACATTCCCAGGGAAGGAGCAAAGTATTTGAGACTGATCACCAGTCCCAAATACTCTTCAAACATCCTTAGATAAGACAGCTGCTTAGCAAAAGTAGCTGAGTAAACTTGACCAAGTTACTTAACACCCCTCATGACCTGAACTTCCTCAATTATGGGATGAGGGGATTGAAGCAGATAAGATTCCTTTCAACTCCAAAATTCAATGATTCTCTGGTAACTATCATCTCCAATAGTTACCAATAGTAACTGTTTCAACAGTACGCAAACTCTCATGCCAGTGTGCCCATTTGACTTTGTTATATGTACACATACATATGTATTTCATATGTGTGTGTGTGTGATAGATATATGTGTAATATTCTACAATGCTTCAAGTGTCACTGTGACATGTCAACTGAATTGGACATATATGAGGCTAATTGAAATGGTTATCAGGGGGGAAAAAAAGCACAAAAGTTAACGTTACAGAAAGTTTTTTTTCCGTAAAGAAAAATATGCCACCATCTTTACCCACCCCTCACAGCATGTTAGCTGCATATCTGATCAAATCAAGCCTGAGATTTTCAATGAGGCAAATGTTGCCTGGTTCCAAAGCAATCCCTTTGATTGTAGGGGGCAGAAGGAGAGCAGAAAGAAACTTGAAATTGATGCTGAAAAAAGTGAACTCTTTTTGTAAAATTCAAAATGAAGTACTTTTCAGTAGACAATGAATATAGTTACCATGATTGTCTTTTATGGCAAAAATTAGTGAGACATTGCAAGTTCCTGAAGAATTCTGGAACCCACCTAAACATTGTACATGTTTGTAATGTTGCAAAAATGGATTTGTCATAGAACTGAAGAAAATAAGTGAAATAAGATCTTTATATGAGGTCTTTCATGTAATACCTATCGTTACTGCTACTTTTATTAGAGGAATAGCTTTTTTTCTCCCTCCATTACAAATGCTGGACATAAAGTCCCCAGTGCAGAGGAGTTTCAGCAAGGTGTAATGTTTCTGCTTTGTATAGTCGCTAAATTAAGTGCTAAAAAACCAAGCTAAATGGCACTATTTTCTCTACTCATCGAATGGAAGAGAGAGAAAACTAAAAACTTTCTCATTTTTTAACTTGTTTTTGAAGATAAAATTAGATGATTAAATTCCAAATTGTAATGCTAGTCAATCTAAAGTGAAGCTTATAATAACCATCCCAATGGAATTAAAGAAGTTACTAATAATTATTTCAATAATAAAAAATGCACACAGGCATTCTATATGCCAAGGTAGTAATATTGGAGACATTATATCCCAAAATACTTTGGAACTACATATATTTTGCAAAGATAAACCTCCAAACTTACTCTGCTTTTTATTTTATATTTTATCTACATATATGCACTCAAAACCTGCCCTTTGGTATGAATAAATTGAAGATAGAGGGGAAAATTAAATGAAGACTGGTAAATTAATGAAAAGTCTGGATTAAATACAAGCATTTGAAAAATACTTTCAGAATCATGCTCTCATGGTTCTGCAATTGTTAATCATAGAAATGTGTTATCATAGCCACTTCAAAAAAAATCATTGTCACTTACGAGAGGAAAGACTCAAAAACGAATTCAGATATTTGAAGTACACTGTGTTATGTGGAATTAAATAGCAACGTGCTCTTGTCAATAGTGCTGTGAACATCAACTGTGTTCCAAGGAGTAGTTCTTTCATCAGTTTTTGGTTCTTTTAGTTTTTTTGTTTTCTCATTAAAATGCACTGTCCTTGCAGAAATGCTTTTTAATAGATTGTTACTACTATTATTATTATTAACGTGTAAAATGAACTGTATAGAATTTAACATTTCAATATTCTCAGGGAAGACAAAAACTAAACCAGTTTAGAAATATTAATGACTTTTAGTACTTAGAAATAATTTCATTTCTGAAAATATCTTCTTAATTATTCTTTGGACACCATCATACATTAAAGTGAACTGTATATCACGGAATGACATTTTAGCAAATTTCAAATTATTGAAATGAGCTAGTTGGACTTTCTGTAAGATAACAAGGGCAACTTCTTATCCCCAAGCTCCTAGCAGAAATCTTTGAGTCTGTCTATCAGTCCAGCCTGCATTCCTCATCATCTGGAAAAAGCTTCAAGTAACGCTCACTCTATGAAATTGCGTGTGTTTTTTCTATCTCTCAGTGCAGCATCTGAACAATAGATTTTTTTCAACCTGTGAAAAGAACAAAAATGGATTTTATTCAGTGATCTATCCTTGAGCTTCCAGAGCTTGAGCTTCCACTCATTTTTGGTTACTAAATTTCAATTTATGGCTCTAAGAGAACAGTGTATTATTCTATTAATTCCAATCCTGGAGCCAAGCGAATGAAATGTTATGATGATGCTCTCCATGTAACTCCAGAAAGGAATATAGTCTTTAGAGAGGGGATGGCCAAAATGGAGGATTCTGGAAAGATTTCTCAAGATCCTTCTAGATTCTCTTTCCTTCCTTTACCTCTTCCCCATGAATAGTTCAATCTCTAGGCCTTTTCCTAAAACCAATGAAAAAAGCTAACTGTTTATTAATCCGTCACATTCAGTCACATAACACAGTGAACCTACCTTGTGAGAAAAATAAGGTATTATCATTTGATTTTTAAATTAATGTACAAATTATAAGGAGCCAATAGAGGAATAAAGTTTTGGTATCCAAAAGACATATCTTCTGGATAACTAAATAAAGTTATCTGTTCACTTCAAATCCTGGTTATCTGTTTATAACTATTAAGACAGGCATTATTCGAATCATCTTGAGATGCCCAAATTTTCAGTGAAGCAATTCTGCACAAGTATAATAAAATCGAGACAAAGGAACATGATTGCAAAAAGAAAAAGTTCATCCTTTTATTTTCAGAAAATGTCTGAACGAGACTCAAGTGTCTATGAAATTCAG
This sequence comes from Trichosurus vulpecula, assembly GCF_011100635.1. Taxonomy (NCBI): domain Eukaryota; kingdom Metazoa; phylum Chordata; class Mammalia; order Diprotodontia; family Phalangeridae; genus Trichosurus; species Trichosurus vulpecula. Next base: position 261,835,194 of record NC_050576.1, read on the forward strand.
AAAAGGTTCTGATCATCTGAAATTGCAGCTCCCATGTGATGCTGGCCATGGGGATAACTGTCAAGTTACTATCTTTGCCTTTCTCCTATATTCTGACATCATTTCTCTTTCCCCTTTTTCTTCCTCCTCTTCTGGTCTGTCATTTGGGGCTATGCAGGCTTTCGGCTGATTAGAAAGAATCCACATTCCTTAACTGCACTATTTAATTTTTTCTACTTCTCCCACTCCCCAGAATGATTCTCTCTGTTTTATCATTCTTTTGGGTGTTATGATAAGCATCCCTCCTCTACCACAAAGTAACATGTTCCCCATTTTAGTTTTTCTCGGTGTTCAAATTTAGTGTCTTATGAAACCAAAGTTTAATGTCTTGTAAAGCAAGCAACAAAGAAGTCTTTCCATTTCCATGTATTACACCATTACAACAAAAATGTTTCCTGAAACATGACCCAAGACCCTCTTACTTTAATGCTATTCATAATATAATTAAATAAATCTAGGAGCTTGTCCATGGTGTTTTTATTTGATTGTTGCTTTTTAGTAAATACTGAGAGTAAATATTTTCTGATTCAAATATTTTTCAGGAAAGCCAGACAGAGGGATAAATTAAATATAGCCATGAAATGTTTGGCAAAAGACAGAAGGGCTAAAATTTGAAGAGTCTCTCTCACTATTGTTATAAAACCACAAGTGGTTATTTTTATTTTACCCTTTGTAATTTACTCCCGCATTTACCTACAAATTATAGTGAAGTAGAGGGAGGGGAAGTAAGGGGGGGGAGGTACTGAAAAAATAAAACAAAAATAACTAAATATGACTGTGTATAAAAACAACTAGCAAACATAATCAAATCATCGACTTAGAACAGATCCTAACACCAATCACCTTGGGTTAAGACTTCCCACGTTTATTTTTTTTATATTGTTCCTTGGTAGTTACATGAGATCGCCACTTTCCCTTTCTAATCTATGATATGAGGTAGATTATCCTCAAGGTAAAATGACATGTTGGAGATAAGAGGTCAGGGGACAAGCTTCTATGAGAATACATTCACTATTTTACTATTTGCTAATGTCTTTGTTGCACAAATGGGATAACCAATACATTGGGCCTCATCATGGAGAATGTTTTTGGAAAATATTCTCTCTCAAGATGTATAAGAGGAAAGTCCCAAAGAATTTGGGTCATCATTTTGTTGTCATTTTTCTTAAGCCCCCTTTCTTCCTGAACATCATGTGTTTGGTTAAGCTTTCTTGCTTTGCTTTTTGTTTTTCAGAAAAGTATAAGCATAGCATCATTCAGAATTGGCACCCTAGGGATTCATTGCCACCATAAGGGATTCCCTGGAAAATCAATTAAAGCAAAGTTAAGTAAACTAAATGAAGGAAATCTTCTTGATTGTGGCTCTCCAAATGAAATATATTAAAAAACCATACTAACTTAGTCTGTATTTAAAATTTTTTTAACCTTCCACATTCCTGATCTTTTCTTCTTTCCTAGTTTGTCCCTATTTATGCTTTCCATTATAATAATGAAACTTTCTTTAGTCCTAAAGATTCACTCCAAAAAAGAATAATAAGGGATAGCAATAGAATTTAGGGTCTCATGTCACCATATGTCCCTGCTGTTATCTTAGGAAAGTTATTCCATTTCCCCCACCCCCTCTAGAATTATAAACAGAGTTTATGGGCATATTTTTGAGGCTATAGATACAATGGCATAATGCTGGCCAACAGCAATAGTCAGATGTCTAAAAAGATGCAGCATACAAATGAGGAAAACTCAATTTCATGAAAAGCATTTTGAGATTAAAAATTAGGAACAATAGGAAAAAAGGGCCTTTTCCCCCCTTCAGCCAGAAAACAATCTGCCTACTTGTCAATTTGTTATTTAAAAATAGGTATTAGTAATGTATTTGACTTATTGTGAAGACTTGTACAATCATATCACAGGCATACCTGGTTTTTTCAATGTGAATACATGCACAAAATGTTCACATTTTATTGGAATAGGGGAGGCGAATAATATTTCCAAATTCAAATCTCTGTCTTTCATATTCTTGTGCTTTTACAAAAAAAGTGGGTGCTAATAGTAACAGAGAATGTCCTTTGAGGGAAGAAACTGCTCATCTGGGTTTCCTGAGAGACCTCTTGGAGAAAGGGAGTATTTGCTAAATTTGGTACATTCAATGACCAGGTAGGGTTAATGCTTTATATTAACAAAGTCGTCCTTGGGAAACTATTTTCTCTATTCAAAATCAAGTACTGTTTATATTGTCAGCATTATATTACTATTTCTTCACTGAACACATCATTTAGAGTTGTGTACTGAACTTGTTATAGCCTGGTAGAACAGAGAAGCTCACAGGGAGGGAATGTGTAAATAAATCATTGCTTCTTACAAAAATACAGACACTTTTAGAAAATTTCCACTGGCAAAGGAACATGTTTTGAACTATGTTTTTATTTCAAAATAAATGTGACTCTCTGGGACTTGAATTCCATAAAGTAATAACTGGGACAGAAAAGCAAAGCAAAGAAAGTGGAGAAGGGAAAAAAAGTCATAAATTATCATAGGCCTAAAATTTAAAGTAGCCATTATGTTAGTGGCCTAAATGATTTAGCTTAATTTCCAAGGCAGGAATTAGAAGCAAGGGCATTTTACATTTTTTTGTTTTCCTAATAATTTAATGCATACTATTTAATTTTTAATGGTTTTAATTATTCAGTAAGCAAAAAGAAACTTTTATTAGATGCTATTAGGTGGCTAGTTCTACTGTACTTGAGACCAGAAGACATCACTTGTTTCTCTTCTTTAACATGGAGAAAATCAGATACTTATTTGCTAATGAAAGAAATATGTCTTCTCTTAGAAAATAGTGGAATCTTTCATTTTGCCAAATTCAGTCTTTAATCTCATGTTTTAATATTTCAAAGAAATACAGGAACTTTCAATTGTCATGTTTTAGTCAATTTCAGCAGATGTTTCTTTCTCCTTTTCATTCCCTTAATTTTATGAATACTATACTTTAGGAAACCAACTATATGTTAAGGTAAAACAAATATAACCTCATTTATATGGAATAAAAGGGAAAATTGGAAGAATGACAACCTCACTAAAATTAGTGGAGAATGCTACTTGTCAATACTCATTTTTCAGGAAATGTGATATTGTTACTATAGACCATTTAAATATTTAAATTTTAAAATTATGAAAAATATTTATAAAGGAAACATGAAATCATACTCTCTAGAAATTGATAATGATAATCCTTTTGCAGTTTAAAATGATTACCTTTATAAGACACTTTCTCTTTCTCTAATTTTTTTTCTTATTGAGTGGGAAGGACTAAACTTGTCATCATTTCCTGATGAAGTCTTATTTTCTGTAGTAGTCATTCACTTAATAATAATGATTTCCCTTTGCTTGGAATCTTGAAGCAACAAAAGCCCCCTGAGATAAGAGGACTTGACATCACTACTCCTTTCTTTCATGTCCTGGATATTAAAAGGCCATATTATTAGTTAGTCACTATAAATGTACAACCTACTATAAAGATGCAACTGGAGTCCTTATTCTCTTTTGAGAGTCTATCATTAATGAACTTGAAGTGTTATAAACTGATACTTTTGATTTGGTGGCTAAAAACAATTATTTATGGAATTATTTGCGTTGCTATTTTAGATCAAAAGTTCAATGTGTGCCTAGGCATTTGTGTAAAACTGATAAAGTCAACAGTCAATTGTCTTTTAAAAACAAGCTCCATTTGCAACTTTAATTTCTCTCAGATTGGAAGGTTGGATTTTTTTGGAAGTGGAAGCTTCACATTGTGTGTGCCATTGATCTATTGAATTCCCCTTGATAATCTAGCTATGAAGGAAGGGAATGTCTCCCATTGGCTTGATAGCAGGGGCCTTGTGATGATGATGATGATGATGATGATGATGATGATGATGATGATGATGACCATAACAACAATAATAATAGAAGAAAATAGTTAGCTGTTACCTAGTGCTTCAAGGCTTACAAAGCACTTTGCATATTTTAGCTCATTTGTTCTTCATAACAACTCCATGAGGTAGGTACTATTATCTTCCCCATTTTACAGAGGAGGAAACCAAGGCTGAGAGAGTTTAAGTGACTTGCCAAAGGTCACACCATAATATGTCAGGATTTGAACTCAGGCTTTCCTTACCTCAAGTCCAGTGCTCCATCCACTGGTACCATCTCGTTTGCTCAATAGATAATTTATTGAGGAAGACAAAAAACAGGGGAACAATGAAGTCTGGAAATGCCAGCACTTCAGGGGAGTGGAGTGTGTGGAAAGAAGAAAATCAGAAGGTTGTAAAAAGAGAACCATGATATTGTAGGATTTCAGAAATCAAGGATCAGTGGACTTCAAAAGGAGGATATGGTTATGAATTTGAAATGCTGCAGGAAGGTAAAGAATCGATGCTGATTAAAGGCCTGTGGATTTAGCAAATAATTGAACTTTAATGGTGTTTCAAGACAGTATAGGCAGTAAGAGTTCACCACTCATTTGAGAGTCAGTCTCAGAGTTGGAAGGGACCTCAGAGGTCCCTTCAGAGGAAGCCCATGTATAGTGAAGCTAACATATCTACCCTTTGCTTGAAGACCTTTAGTGAAGGGGAACCTACCACCTCTAAGGCAGCCTAATCTACTGTAGGATTGCCTTGAGTTAGATTTTTTCATACATCAAGCCTTGTACAAATATTCACCTTTTCCATTTCCATGTGTTGATCCTACTTCTATCCTCTGGGACCAAGCAGAAAAGTCTAATCCTTTCCCCCTATGATTGGCCTTCAAATATTTATTTTTTTTCTCTGAGTTCTCTATTCTACTACCTAAATATCCAGAGTTATTTCAGCTGATTTTCATACGGCATGATTTCAAGACCTTTCACTCTCTTGGGTGTTTTGGATGCTTCCCAATTTATGAATATCCTTACTTGAAATGTGGCATCCAAAGTACCCAAGACAGTGAACACGATATTCCAGATGTGTTCTGAGGAAGGCACATATACCAGGACTATCACCTTGCTATTACTGGAATATTCCTCGAATGTCTTTCTTAAAACAGCTTAAGATATCACTTACTTTCTTGGCTGCCATATCTCACTGGTAACTTATACTGAACCTGCTGTACACTAAACTTCCAAGATCATTTACAGACAAATGGCTATCTGTCTATGCCTCCCAATGCTCTACTTGCAATGTTAATTTCGAATCCTTATTCAATTTCCTTTCATAATTTGGGCCTGACATTTTAGTCTATCAACAACTTTTATAGGTACTGACTCTGACATCCAGAGGATTAGCTATCCTTCCTAACATTGGCATATTTGGTAGGTACATGCCACTTTTGCCTTTATCTAAATGGTTGATCCAAATGCTAAAGTGCCCAGGGCCAATCTCTGGAGTGTTGAACATGAGAATTTCTTCCAAATTACTTTATATTACTTTCACTATTATTTTTTAATATTACCTTTTACTATTATTTTATAACAAATCCTTAAAGACTCCTCTTTAGGTCTAGTAATTAAATCAGTTACAAATCTACCTAAGTGTGTTATGATCAAGCCCACAATTTTCCATCTTGTCTAAAAGAATAGCATAAGATGTCAATGGGGCAGCTAGGTGGCACAGCGAGTAGAGCATTGGCCCTGGAGTCAGGAGGACCTGAGTTCAAATCCGGCCTCAGACACTTGACACACTTACTAGCTGTGTGACCTTAGGAAAGTCACTTAAACCCAATTGCCCTGCCTTCCCCCCTCCAAAAAAAAAAAAAGACTTGTCAAATACTTTGCCAAATCTAAATAAACATTAATGGCATTAACCTGATCTACTAGGAAATGAAGTTATAGTCATGTGACATATTCTTGATGAAGTCACGCTGGCTTTTGTAATCATTGCTTGCTTTTCACAATATTCACAATTTCTTTAATAATACTTTACAGATTTTTTACAAGGGTGTATTGGATGTTCAGGGAGGACCAGTACCTCTGATGTGAGGGTTTGCTGAGCCTTTTTTCAGGGCTGTGCATCCACGTTTGGTGTCCACCTTTCACTTAACTCTCACCTGTGGCTCCAAGAAGCTGTAGCATGTGCAGTGGCCACACCCTACTGAAACCATCTGAGCAGATGGACTAAATCAGGTTGAGGTAGCCAATAAGCCTTAAAAAATGGCAGTGAGTTAGGAGGATGTCTGCCCCAAGCATGTGAAACTTCCTCTCAGTAGAATGGGAAGATGAGAACAATTTGGTTCCAGTGCCCATGAAGGCAGGTGAAGCAGGCAAAGACATCCACTGAATCTCAGGCCATCACTAGTCATCCTGACTTTTGTCTTGCCACTGGGCTTTGATTACTCTGGAAGAGAGAGGTAGGATGATAACTTTGTGCAGCTCTGCCTCACTTAAATCCAATTCTTGATCAAGTCAAGACATCACCCTGTGATGTCATTGGTCTTCTTCAAAATGTAAGGCGAACAACAACGTAGATTTGTACGAGGAATTGAATTTGAGTTCACTTAGAAATTCACGGAGCTTACTCATTTTTTGGGGGGGAGGGAAATGGAAATAAAATATGTCCACTCTGGTTTCTATGGTACCTTTCTCACTTTCCATAATTTTTCAACTGACAGAGATTCAGCAGTCATACCTTCTAGTTCTTTCCATACTTGGATTTTAGCTTATTCAGGGTTGCCCAGTGACTTGAGCTCATCAAGTACCTCTGTGATTTCCTACTGTCTTCCAACTTAGCTTCTGTTTCAAATTCTGATTGGCACTTTTATTCCATCATTCCCAGTCCAAAGATTGTTTTCCTAAGAGAGAAAACAGAGGCAAAATAGTTAACCAGCTTTTCATTTACTTGATCACCCATTATCATCCTCTCATCCTCCCTGAGGAGAGGAGTTCCTCTCCCTTAAAAGAAAAATCTCTTTCCTACAATAGGATTATAAGATAGTGCTACCTTTTATATTTGTGACATGTGCCCTTCAACCCCCTTACACACACCACACACATACACACACACACATTCACACATCTTGGAGCATGCTTGGTCGCCATTTCAGGGAACCAGATCCCACGGAACCTTGGATGAGCCTGCTAATCATGTCTAATTTAAGGGCTGGAACTAGAAGGTGACAAAGAACCTAATAATTCATTGCCTAACCAGAAGAGTTGTTGACTAACAGCTAGTTTCTAGCTGACACTCTTTTGGCTCTGCACAAAGTCATCAGCTTCACTCTTTTCCAGAGTCATCGATGTCCAGAAGCAAGACAAAAGTCATGAAGACAGGCAACGTCTCAGGATGCAGGGGATGACCTTGGTGTCTTCAATGTCTGACCAAGCTCTAAGTGCTCCATAGCACCTACTTTAGCTGCCTTTATGGCCATTGGAACAAATTGTATTCATCTGCTGGGGGAAGTCTTCACATCCTTGGGGTAGACACCTGCCTAACTCACTGCCATTTTTAAGGCGTATTGGTTCCCTTCAGTCTGGTTTAGCCCATCTATCAGGACAGTTTACGGCTGCTGCAGATTGCTGCAGATGCTATGGCTTCTTGGAGCCGCAGGTGAGAGTTGAGTGCCAGGTAGACATCAAAGCTGGATGAACATCCCTGAAGAGAGTTCACAAAGCACTTATACCAGAGGTGCTAGCGATCCTTGAATGCCCCATATGCCTCAATTGAAGAAGTAAGGTTCTAAGGGAGTTATGTTAGGATGAATACAGGTAAAGGTGTTAGCTAAGAGGAAAGAGATCTCTTCCTTCTGACATAGAAGAAAAATGGTGAGGAATTAATTTAAGCACATAAATTTCCCCCTCCCCCCAGGCTTTCCCAACAGATGTCATATAAATTGAGACTGATTATATATTATGATCTTGATCCCATTAAGACCCATTAAGACAAATGATAAAGATTATTTTTGCCTTCTTTGTTCTCAATTATTGCCAGTTACTTGAGCTGTAGGACACATTTGGGAGATGACCTTCCAACCTCAAATGACGTTTAAAGTGCAACTTAGCCTGAATTCTGAAAAAAAAAGTTTTAGGATTTATTAATTACACTTGCAGCTATGCCTCCAAGCCTCCTTGTGTGGCTCGATGAGGTCTTATTGGTGAAATACTGTGATCACACGATCCTGGACTCAGAACTCCCAAGATGCTACTGGCTACTTCTCTTAAGTTTAAGCTAGCCTCATAGTCATTAACAGCTGAATTTTCTTGTAAATACTATGATATCTTTGTGTATCATTTTATCACTCACCTAGGGTTAGTGTGTAAACAAACTACTTTCTGGGACTCAGCCAAACACTTCTGGAAGATGAATAAACTCAGAATGCTAGAATTTCAAGTGCACTGAAAGAGAATAGGGAATATGCTGGGGAAATTGGCTAAATAAGAATTTAACCACCACTTTTCTAATAAGTTCTTCTATAAAGTATGACTAAAGAAATGAGAGGGATTTAACAAACATACCAGAACTTATAAATTCAAATTAACATTGTTCTTCAAAGTAGTTACTGCAGGGGACTGCAGCCCCTCATTTGGAGCTACCTTCAGATCCAGTTTATGAGTAATATCACATCTCACATTTAACATGATATTATTCTGTTAGGTCAGTAGTCTCCAGGCCCCAGGGAAGCAATGGCCTGATCCCAAGGAGTATGAGGCCAATAATGAGGTGGAGTGGGGTGAAATGGGTAAGATCAGTCTTATTGCCACCTTCACTGTAATAATCATTTAGGGAGGTTGTCTCCCACATAACCACACCTACTCTACTCCACCTTTCCACTCTGTCCCTGTACTATACAAGCTCCCTATCTGTCTCTCTTCCCTTTCCACATTCTGCACTGGGTGTCAGCCCCTCAGGACAGGTACCCATAGTAGTTTTGCAAGGGTTATTTAGAAAATTCTGTCCATCCTCACCCACGGTACATTAGATCAACCTATGGCTGCAGAATTATATGTTCACTGAGTTCAAGTTGTAGGGGAACCTTAGAGGCCATTGGACCCAACCACTCATTTTATAGGTGAGAAAGCACAAGCTAACATAGGTTAAATGATTTGCCCAAGGTCACACCACTAGTAAAAGTTTGTGGCCAACTCTAAACTCAGGTCTTCCTGACTCCAAGTTTAGAGCCAGCGGTCTCTGTCCCTGAGTGGGGGTTGGGAACAACCAGTGAGCAAGAGCCTAGCCTCTCCTCATTTCACTTTGTGTGGGACACTTTGGGTATCATTTAACATGAGTGGATATGGATGGATTGTGATCGGGATGACAAATGTAATCACATTATCTTCCCCTCAACCTTCCTTCCTCCAAACTTTACTGTTGCTTTTGAAACCCAGTTAGCCACATTTCACAACCTTGGTATCATTTTTGACTTTGACTTTCCTTCACGCTATATCGCCATATACAAAAAAGGGAGGGGTTGTTAGTTCTATCTCTCTGTCTTTCACATCTCTCCTTCTCTCTACTCACACAGCTACTGTACTAGTTCAGTCCTTTATAATTTTTATGAAAGTGGACATCTAATTGGTCTCTGCCTTGTTCCTTCCTCCAATCATCTTCTACACTGATGCCAAGGTTATTTTTCCATAGCATAGTTCTGACCATGCTAACACTCCAGCTACAACTCTCTGATTGACTCTATTGATTCAATGAGATAATATCTATAAAATACTTAGTACTTGCCTGGCACATAGTAGGTACTATATAAATGCTTATTCCCTTCCATTCTCCTTCCCCTTATATGATCAAATATGCTTTAATTTTCTTTATCCTTTCAAATTTCTATTTTATGTGTGTTCATAATGTTCACAATCACTACTACAGTAATTAATACATGTGTATAATTTATAATAAATAAATATATACATGTTGGGATATGATCTCTTTTCATCCTGATAGAGGTATAAGATCAAATTTGGAGATCACTAAATCAAATCAACTATCTCACTCACTAGATATAGCTTTTTACATATTTAATTGTTCCCCCGATACCAATCTAGCATCAAAGGATAGAAATTTGCTTTAAACACAGAACACTGCTAAAGTCCTACTCTGATGTCCCATGAAAGAATGGAGGACACCCTGGAAATTTATGCCAGCAGATGGAAACTCTGTCAGGTACCATTAAATTCTACAGGACTCACATATGGGCCCAATGATGGACTATGACCATTATCCCTTTGCTGGAACTTCATCCAGGTTACAGCTGCTACCCTGGTATCTCCTAAGTCTCTGTTCTGGGTCCTCTTCTCTTTTCCCTCTATTCTATTTTACTCAGAGAGCTCATCAGCTTTCGTGGGTTCGATGATCATGTCTATGCAGATGATTCTCAGATCTATTTATCTATCTCTAATCTTTCTCTGAACATCTATCCTTGCATGTCTGATATCCAATTGGACTATACAAAGTGGATGTCCATAACTGAACTGATTATCTCTCACTGTCTAACCTCTCCACACTTCTTACTACCTTATTACTATTAAGGGACCAGCTTCTCAGTAACTCAAACTTTCAACCAAGGCATCATCCGTGACTCCTCACTCTCACTCCTAGTATCCAGATATGCAATCTGCTGCCAAGTCCTTTACACACTACCTTTGTAACTTCTCTCCTATTCACCCCCTTTTGTCCCCTGAAACTGCTACCACCTTGCAGGAAGTCCTCATCACTTCGTACCCAGAGTACTATAATATCCTTGGAGTTGGCCTTACTCACTCAAATCTCTCCCCATTCCAGTCCAGCCAAATGATCTTCTTAAAGGGCAGATCTGACAATGTCACCTCCTCAATTCAGTAAACTCTAGTGTCTTCCTATTATTTTCCTCTTGCTTTTCATAACCCTTCACAAATGGGCTCCTTCCTATCTTTCCAGTCTTCTTATACATTACTCCCCTCCATATACTTTGTTTTCCAATTACATTACCCCTTCACTATTTCTTGCATAAGATACTCCATCTCTCAACTTCATGTATTTTCACTAGCTATTCCCCATAGTCGGAATTCTCTCCCCCATTGTTTATATACCCTACTTCCCTTGTTTTCTTCATGTATAAAATGAATATGATCCTGCTTGTAGACACTTCTTTCAGGATTTATATTAGACTCAGATGAGATCATGTGCATCAAATGCTTTGAAAACCTTTAAGTGCTATGTAAATATCAGTTATCAACATCATCATCATTACTGGACACAGGCTATAATGAATGAATGAGTGAGTGAAAAAGCACTTATTAAGTGCTTGCTGTGTTCCCGACCCAAAATGAAGTTCTTGGGAAACAATGAGTAAAAAGCAAGACAATATCTACTCTCAGAGAGATTACATTCAAATAAGAAAAAATAATACATACGGGACAGCAGTAGCCAGAGAGGGGTGATTTGATCTAGGAAGTCACAGGGATGGAGGGTAGACTCATAGTGCAAGAGAAACCTGAACTTCTATGAATGGTGGTGCTGACTCAATTACAGTTCAATGAGACAAAGGTCGAAGGCAGGTAGTGGGTGGTGGGAGTGAAGTGGAGGGGGAGCAGACCCATATCTGAGACTGCATATGGTGAATATGTTGACTATTATATCATGGAGCTCAAGTAAAATAAAAATTAAAAGAATCTTAGAGTTGAAAGAAACTTTGCCATTTAGTTCAACCTCTCTCTCAAAATAGGAAGCTTGGTTGAAATGTCTCAGAAGAATGCAACATTTTTTAGCAAATTTAACAAAAAATAAATACCCAATATGCATTGTCTTTCAAAGTAGTAATATAGTAGTTTTATATGTGCATACAGGCACATATAATACATAGATATACATATTCTATGCATATGTGTCTGTATATACACAAATACATACATTCCAACAATGCTTCTACCTCTGCAAATAAGGTCTTAGACGTCCTTTTTTAAAGAATACTTTCAGAACCCAAAGCTCATTTTGAGGAAAGCCTTCTTCTTCTCCATCAATATTATTGAATTCTACTAATGTGACCATCTATGTGACCTTAGGCAAGTCACTTTCCCTCTCTTGGCTTCAGTTTCCTAATCTGTCAAATTAGGGGTTTGGTTATAAAGAGTCATTCCAACTCTAAATCTAAGATCCCGTGAGCTAAATGCCAGCAGCAGGATTTGAACCCAATTCTTTCTTACTGTGTAGCACTCTATCCACTAGGCCACACTGAGTTCAATTTTTCTATATATTTTGTCACATTTTCAGTTTCTGAAATACATAACTAAAGACCAACTTGAAACAAAGGTTAAGCATTATGTGAATTTTCAGAAATAACAGTTTTCAATTTCAAGCATAAGTGGTCCTTTCAGGTTATGCCACACACGGATATAAAAATGCAATATGATAAATAAGCTTATGTTTGCTCAGCTAAACTGGAGCCAGAAGAATGAGAAAAAATTGCCTAGAAGTTTGATTATGTTCAGCAGCTAAAATTAGAATACCATGTGTGGAAGCAGTATTGACCCTTGCCCGTAGTTATTGATCAAAGAATTCTAACTTGTCAGCTCTGCATCTTAACAACATCTACAGTTAATTAGCCAGTTCAAGTTGACATCATTGGTGTTTCAGGACATCTTCTCTTCTCTCTCCACAGTCTTTCCCTTGGTTAGCTCATTTCCTGTATGTTCAATCATCATCTTCAGCCAGATGACTAATTTCCCTTTTAAACTCTTTTCTCACATCTGAGAATGGAGACTGAACATCCCTACTTGGATATTTCATTGGCCTCCCAAACTCAACGCTTCCAAAATGAGACTCATTACCTGCTCCACACTTCCACCAAACTTAACTATTTTTGATGAGGGTATCACCATCCTTCCAGGCCCTGAGGTTCTCATTCTCAACTTTTGACTCTTCTCTGTCCTTACCATGCATATCTTGTCAGTTGCCACATTTTAGCAAATCTGCCTCCACAAATTCTCTCATATTTGTCCCGTTTTTTCAACTTATACCGTGACTACACTAGTTGTTTCTCATCAACTCTTACCTAGACTGTTACAACTGCCTCTTAGTTTGTCTCTATTTTTCTACACTTCCCCTTCTCTACTCCATCTTTCACATCACTATCAAAATCTCGCTAAAATACAAGTGTGGCCATGCTACACCCCTGCTAAATAACAGCGACAACAACAAACATGGTTCCCTCTTGCCTCTAAGATAAAATATTAACTCATCAACCTAGTATTTAAAAGCCTCCACGATCTGGTTTCAACTCTCCCAATCCTATTTCATATTATTATTTATTACTATTTACTGTTGTTTATTTCAACAATTTTTCTGAATTCATATATTCAATTTACTCATATTTAGTTGCAAATTATCTTTATCACTCATGTTTGCATATTATATAAAGTGATAGCACTTGGGAAGCAAAACAGAGTAGAACGTTGAATTCTTTCATGTCCATATAAGCCTGCAGAGCATTTCCCTGAAAAGCCTTCCAGTATTCCTTCCTTTTATTTGGGGATCAGAAAATCAGGCTCATTGTCATCAAATATGTTGTCCTTTGAGCTCATGTTGCATTAAAATGAAATTTCAAACACTACTTCCTATATGACTGAAACCTGAAAGATCCTAGAGTAATTACTGAGAAGGGCTTGAACTCCTATCTTATGATTTTGGAAATTGATTTTATTTTGTTTTATGGCAGCTTGTGCTTTATGACCAGTTTTAGTCTATTAAGAGACGGAGAGACACAAAGAGAAAAAAAAGTGAGCTGTTGAAACCAGAAATCTAAGAAGAAAGGATGCAAAGAGAATGTATAATGTAACATAAACATTCATCCACCTAGGCTATCTTTCTCTATAAACTTTCTGATTGCCAACAAGGCACTCCCTTGATTGATACATAATGGATCCATCTCCTGAGGGTAGCAAGTGTTTTATTTTTGCCCATGTATCTCCAGATCCTTGCACAGTATCTGGAACACATTAGGTACTCACTCAATGCTTATTTAATGATGAATTGATTGATTGGATTTATATAGACTTTTTGGATTACATTCTCACACAAATTTTGGAGGCATAGAGCTGTCACACTTGGAGCTAGTCCTGAAAATCACATACTAGAGTGCTCTGAGCTAAGAGACTAACATAGAGCCATTTCTGAGTAGAGGAGGTTCTGAAGATAGAACTAAGAAAAAGAAATTGGAAGGAAAAGCTTATGGTCTCTAACTTCTGCCAGGATTATCACAAGGGATAGAAGCAATGTCAATACTGGCTTTAATGCTTTGAGATTCTGATAGAATGATTTTTAGTCTACTCTAAGAACTGAATTAAAATTCCCCACCACTTCTCATGGGTGACTGAGTTATCTTCCCTTTCACAGTGTTGGGTTGACAGAAGGGCTAATTAGGAGATGTTGAGACTGCCTGGTTCCCTCTTTCATGGTAAAAAGTAACAACAGAAAAGGATATGGAACTCAAAATGGGAAAGTGGGAATATATTTTGTTGTGGGAATCGGTGGAAGAATGTATCCCGGAGTGTATGTGGGAGGGATGGATTTTTCCACTACTTTACATATATTTATATACAAATGTACACACATGTATGTATAGTCTTTTGCTTTCAACCAATATTCCTCTAATTGGCCTGAGGAAATGAAAAGGAACCACAGTAGAGGCTTGTGAGCTGTGGTTTTGAATAGATATTGACTTCTTATGATTTTTCAAGGAATATAATTTTCTACAATTTAGAAAATTCCAAATTATTGTTTATGTTCACAATGCCTTCTTGACTTGCATGAGGAAGTGGCTGTACTTACAGGAAAGTTTTTTTTTTAATGACTGACAAAATGTGAATATAGAAAAACTATTTTCTAGGTCAAATTAGAATTAAAACTTTTATCCTGGGAAAGCAAGTTATAAGGTATCTGATGATGTCACTCAATCACATGACTGAAATTAATTTTCTAATGGTACTAATAAGTTCTTAACTGCTAACTTCAATGGTTTTTTTCTCATGCTTCATTCTGGCTGACCTCTCTTGAGGCTTTTGATACTGTTGCCCACCTCTCCCTCCTATATATACAATTACTACTACTACTACTTCTACTACTACTACTACTACTACTACTACTACTACTATTACTACTACTACTAATAATAATAATACCACTACCACCACCACCACTACTACTACTACTACTTCTACTACTTCTATTACTACTACTACTTCTACTACTACTGCTACTACTACTTCTACTTCTACTACTACTACTACTTTTACTACTACTTCTACTACTACTGCTACTACTACTACTACTGCTACTACTACTTCTATTACTACTACTACTACTTCTACTACTACTACTACTACTACTACTTCTTACTTACTTGCTGCTACTAGCATTTATATAGAGCTTAGTTGTGCAAAATGCTTTATAAATATAATCTCAGATCCTCACAACCCGGGGAGGTAGGTACTAATATTCCCATTTCACAGATGAGGAAACTGAAGCAAACTGAAGTTAAGTGACTTACCTAGGGTCACACAAATACTATGTGTATGAAGTAAGATTTTAATTCAGATCTTCCTGCCTCCAGTTCTAGCATTTTATCTAGTGATCCTCATAGTTGTTCACTTCTTCCTTGTAATGCTCCCCTCTCTAAGTTCTCCTCCTACCTTTCTGAACTGCTTCATTTCCATTTCTGTTCTTGGTTCATCATCTATCTCTTGCCCATTAAGTTTGGGTTTCCCAAAGGCTCTGTCTTAGGTCACCTTTTCTTTTTGTTATATATTCTTTTCCTTGGTGATTGTATCAACTAAAAAATGGGTTCATTTTTCATCTATATACAGACAACAAATCTATATGCAGCCTGATTTCTCACCTGAATATGAGCCCTATATCATCAACTGCCAAATGGACATCTCCAGATTAATTTCTCACTTGAATTGCAAACTAAGCATGTTCAAAACAGAACTCATCATGTTTTCCCCAATTTCCCCTCCTCTAATCCTCTCTATTTCTGTTGAGACTTCCATCCTTTCAGTTGCACAAATATACAACTTGACATCAAACTTGATTCTTTCTACCCTTATCTTCTTCCTGGAGTTACTTTTTATACATTTGTTTTTATACATTTATACATTATACATTTGTATATGACATGATATACATTTATACAGTTTATACATGTGTTACTTTTTATACATTTGTTTCGATGTTGTATCCTTTAATAAAGGGGTGGGGAACCTGCAAGTAGAAAGTAAACACCCTGAGGTCAGGGATTTATTTTTTTGTCCTTTGTCAATTGAATTCAATTGCCTTATTCCAGCTCTGGTATGATAAACTCAAGGCTAACACCCTTCCAGTTGTATGGATATGATTTCAAAGCAATCAATTCAGTGGAAAAAAAATCAATCCAATAGGTTCGACTGTGTGGCAATCAACAAAAAGCCTTGTTATCTGGTGGAATTTTAACTTGTTATCAAGTAGATATAATTTGAATGTACAAAAAGCTATTTCTTAGAAGTGATCTCTGTCTAGGGTTGTGTAGATATGCAGAAAACATTACTGTAATAGAGTACTTAGAAAGAATGTGAGGAGTAATGGAGAAATAAATGTAACTTCAGCATCTTAGCTAGGGCAAACGAGACCCAAGATGTGAGATTAACATTTTCTCCAACTTAAAAATACAAAGTTTTGCATTTTTAAATTAATCACACTAACTTTCTTCTTGAACTATCTGAAGCCTTTGACACTAATCAGCCTCTTCAATCAATCTTTTCTCTTTGATGCTCTTTTCTCTCTGGGTTTGCAGGGCACCACTCTCTCCTGGTTCGACTCCTACCTATCAGACCACTTCTTCTTAGTTCCCATTGCTAGATCTTAATCCAGAACATGCCTAGATGTCCCACAGGGTTCTATCCTGGGCTCTCTTTAGATTTCCCTCTATACTGCTTCAATTGTTGATTTCATCAGCTCCCATGGATTTAACTACCCATCCTATCCTAACCTCTGTGCTAACTTCCTGTCTTGCATCTCCAGCTACCTTTCAGACATCTCAAATTGGAAATGCAGTTGAAGTCTTAAACTCAACATGTCCAAAACTGAATTCCTCATCTTTCCCCCTGAACCCTCTCTCTACCTCCAAACTTCCCTATTCCTGTTGAGGACAACTCCATTCTCCCAATCCTCCAGGTTTACAACCCAAATGCCACCCTAAACTACTCACTCTCCCTTATTCCCATATCTGTTGATGCCAAGGCCTATTGATTTTATCTTTACAACAGCTTTCAAAAATGTGTCTTGCTCTCTCCCTCTTTTTCGACACTGCCCCAACCGGGTACATGTCCTTATCACATCACACTTGTACTATTAAAATAGCCTACTCGTGGGTCTGCCTCCCTCAAATCTCTCCTTCCTCCAATCCTCCAATCAGACACCAAAGTGATTTTCTGAAAGAGTCAATCAATCCCATCATGTAGCCTTCCTAGCCTGTAAACTCCATTGATACCCTATCACCTCTAGGATTAAATTCAAAATCTTCTAGTTGGCTTTGAAAGCCCTTTATAATACTCCTTCCCCTTCCTATCTACCTTTCTAGAATCCTTGTACCTTACTCTCTGCCACTTACCCTCCACAGTAGTGACACTGGCTTCCTTGCTATTCCTAGAACAAGATACTATATCTCTGAACATTTTCTCTGGGATTCTTCTATGCTTGGAATGCTCTCCCTCCTCACCTCCACCTCTTGGCTTCCCTGATTTCCCTCAAGAACAACTAAAATTCCATCTGCTACTGTAGTTCAAGAAAATTTTAAGCTTTTTGAGTCAGGGACTAAGTAATTTTTCATTATTATAAATGATAGTAGGACATACAGTGTATTTGATGCCATACCTTACATTGTTATTTCTGGTCTTTCTCTTTTCCACAATATCTCTCAAATCTGTTCCTGCTCCCTCTCAAAATCACTGTTTGCTCAGCCCTTTATTATTTTTTAAAATGTTCTATTTTTTCTAATTATATATAAAAATAATTTTCCATTTTTTAAAAATTTTAATTTCCAAATTCTCCCCCTTATCCCCTCTTCCCTTATGGATAAGGCAAGCAATGTAATATAATTTATATTTGTGGAATCATGCAAACCATATTTCCATGTTAGTCATGTGAAAGAAAACACAGACGAAAAATAACAAACAAGAAAATATAAGTTTTAAAAAGTTTGCTTTGATCTTGCATTCAGAGTCCATCAGTCCTTTTTCTTCTGGAGGTGGATAGCATTTTTTTTCGTAAGTCCTTCAGATCTGTCTTACATCATTATATTGCTGAGAATAGTTAAGTCATTCACAGTGGATCATCATACAAAATTGCTGTTACTATGTATAGTGTCTTCCTGGTTCTGTTCATTCATTTTGCATCCATTTATGTAAGCCTTTCCAGTTTTTTTTATGAAAGTAATCTGCTCATCATTTCTTATAGCACAATAGTATTACATTACATTTATATACCACAGCTTGTTCAGCTGTTCCTCAACTGATGGGTATCCCCTCAATTTCCAATTCTTTGCCATCACAAAAAGAGTTGCTATAAATAGTTTTGCATGTTGTAGGTCCTTTTCATTTTTTAGAAATCTCTTTGGAACTACTACTAGTAGTAGTTTTATAGTCCTTTGGGCATAGTTCTAAATTGCTCTCCAGAATAGTTGGATCAGTTTGCAATTCCACTAACAGTGCATTAGTTTCCCAATTTTTCCACATCCCCTCCAAAATTTGTCATTTTCTTTTTCTGCAATATTAGTCAATCTGCTATGTGTGAGGCAGTCCCTCAGTGTTGTTTTAATTTCTATGTCTCTAGTGAAGAGTGATTTAGAGCATTTTTCATATGACTATAGATAGTTTTGATTTTTTTCTTCTGAAAACTGCCTATTCATATCCTTTGACTATTTATCAACTGAAGAATGACTTGTATTCTCACGAATTTGACTCAGTTCTCTCCATATATTTGAGAAATAAGACCTTTATCGGAGACAATTGCTGTAATTCCCACCCCACCCCCCAGATTTCTGCTTTCCTTCTAATTTTAGGTGTATTGTTTTTACTTGCACAAAAAACTTTTTAAATTTAATCTAATCAAAATTATCCATTTTATATCCTGTAATGTTCTCTATTATCTTATTTAGTCATAAATTCTACCCTTATCCATAGATCTGACAGGTAAACTATTTCATGCTCTGCTAATTTCCTTATGGTATCATCTTTGATGTCTAAATCATATAATTTACTCTGCCACATTTTATGGGTGAGTCCATCCCATTTATGTTCACATTTATGATTACTAACCATGTATTTTTCACCTGTTTATTCTTCTCTCTCTTTCCTTTCACCTTGGTCCTCCTCAAAAGTCTGTTTTGCTTCTGACCACCACCTCTCTCAATCCTCCATCACTTCTAAGTTATACATGTGCAATAATGTAAAACATATTTCTGTCTCTTATTCCCCTTCTGTCTTCCTTACCTGTATGGTAAGATATATTTTTATACTCAACTGAGTGTGTATGTTATTCTCTCATTGAACCAATTCTGATAAGAGTAAGATTTAAGTGTTGCCTGCCACCCTCTTTATCTCTCCCCCACCCACCACC
Organism: Trichosurus vulpecula; assembly: GCF_011100635.1. Classification (NCBI taxonomy): domain Eukaryota; kingdom Metazoa; phylum Chordata; class Mammalia; order Diprotodontia; family Phalangeridae; genus Trichosurus; species Trichosurus vulpecula. The sequence goes on from NC_050576.1 coordinate 261,854,804, forward strand.
ACTGTAAAGGCTCTTTCACACTCTTTTAGGTGTAATAATTTACCCCTTTCTACCCTTCCTTCCCCCTTCTCTTAGTACATCTTGTTTTCTCACCACTTAATTTTATTTTTTTAGATATTATCTCATCATGGTCAATTAATACCCATATCCTCTGTCTATGTATACTCCTTCTACCTGCACTCATAATAAGTTCTTAAGAGTTACAAGTATTATCTTCACATATAAGATTGTAAATATTTTAACTTTACTGAGTCTCTAAGATTTTTCTTGCCCAGTTTTTATGCTTCTCTTGAGTCTTGTATTTGAAAGTCAAATTTTCTATTTAACTGTTTTTTTTTAAATCAGGAATTCTTGAATGTGTTCTATTTCATTAAATATCTATTTTTTTCCCTGAATGATTATACTCAGCTTTACTGGGTAAGTGATTCTTGGTAATAATCCTAGCCCCTTTGCCCTTTGGAATATTATATTCCAAGCCCTCCAATCTTTTAATATAGAAGATGTTAAATCTTGTATTATCCTGACTGTGACTCTACAATATGTGAATTGTTTCTTTCTAGCTGTTTGTAATATTTTCTCCTTGACCTAGGAGTCTGGCTATAATATTCCTGGGAGTTTTAATTATAGAATCCCTTTTAGGAGGTGATAGGTAGATTCTTTCAATTTCTATTTTAACCTCTGGTTGTAGAATATCAAGGCAGTTTTCCTTGATAATTTCTTGAATGATAATGTACAGGCTCTTGTTTTTTATCATGGCTTTCAGTTAGTCCAATAATTCTTAAATTATCTCTCCTGAATCTATTTTCCAGGTCAGTTGTTTTTGCAATGAGACATTTCACATTTTCCTCTATTTTATTATTTTTGTTTTATTGCTCCTTGATTGCTCAAAAAGCATTAGCTTCCATTAGCTCAATTCTAATTTTTAAGGAATAATTTTCTTCAGTGAGCTGTTGTACCTCCTTTTCCATTTGGCCATTTCTACTTATTAAGGAGTTTTTTTACAAACACACACACACACACACACACACACACACACACACACACACACACATATATACATATATATGTATATGTATACATATATATATACATATATATGTATACGTATACATATATATACATATATATGTATACGTATACATATATATGTATACATATATATATATGTATATTCCATTTGTCTATTTCTACTTTTTTTAAAGAGTTCTCTTTGGTACATTTTTGTGCCTCTTTTACCTTTTGACCTATTCTATTTTTTAAGGTGTTATTTTCTTCAGTATTTTTTGTGCCTCCTTTACCAAGCTGTTGACTCATTTTTTCATGATTTTCTTGCATCACTCTCATTTCTTTTCCAAGTTTTTCCTCTACCTGTCTTATTTGCTTTTTAAAATCCTTTGAGCTTTCCCAGGAATTCTCTTTGGGTCTGAGAACAATTCACAGTTTTCTCTGAAGGTTGCACATAGATGCTTTAATTTCATTGTCTTCTTCAGAGTTTCTGTTTTGTTCTTCCCTGTCACCATAGTAACTTTCTATGGTCAGGTGCTTTGTTGTTGTTTACTCATTTTCTCAGCCTATTTCTTGTCTTTTAACTTTATGTTAAACTTAGGCCCTGCTCCTGGTGTGGAGGGGGCACTGTCCCAAGTTTTAGTTTTTTCACAGTACTCTTTTCAGAGCTAGTTCTGGAGGTCTTAATTTTCGGTTCTTCCAAAGTGGTATGATCTAAGGAGAGGTGTGGTCACTGCTCTCCTGTCTTGTACTCTGATCTGTGAGTGACCACAAGCACTCTTTTCTGTCCTTGAACTTTGAGAGTCCCAGCTCCTGCTAGTGCTCCTCCTTGCCCTGGGACTATGACCTAGAACTGTTTATGGGCAACAGAGTCCTACACCAGTGCCAGCAAAGAGTACCCTGTAATCATTTTCTGACAAATTGCTCAACACCCTTACCATCTGTGGGTTGAGAGCTCCCAATGCTTCCACAGCCTCTGATTCAGTCATCTCCAAGGCCTGCTGCTGGCTTGTCTGAATGTGCCTGCACTGGTGCAGCCTGCACTGGACTGCACTACACTCTCATTCCAGTGATCCAGACTTTCTTACTGAACTTCTAAGCTGTCTTAGGCTGGAAAATTATTTCACCATTGCTTTTTCTTGGTTTTGCCACTTCAGAGGCCATTTTGAGGCATTGTTTTAACATTATTTGGAGGGGAATTTGTTAAAGCTCAGGAGAGTCCCTGCCTTTACTCCACTATCTTGGCTCTTCTCCTCAAGATCTTAATTATTCATTGCGTAGAATATAATGATAGACTCCAAATTAGTCATAGAATCACAGATTGAGAGTTGGAAGAGACCTTACAGGCCAAGTCCAATTCACTTGTGTGTTGTTTTCTTAAAATTGGCTCACCCTATCTCATTCCCAAGGACTCATTATATTGCTGCCAGATTTAGTGTAGACACATGATTGACTTTTCCTGCAAAAACTCAGAATTCCTAAGCTCAAGGAATCCACCAGCCTCAGTCTTCCTATAGTAGGTCTTACAGGCTTATGCCACTATGCCCAGCCCAAATGTTTCATTTTTTAAGGGAGGAAATCAAGGCAGAGAGAGGTCAAATGAGTTGTCCAGGGTCACAGAACTATTGTGTGAGAAAGGATCTGAACCAAAATATCCCTGATACCAATTCTAGTCCCTAGCCATTATGCAATCCTATTTCCTATATTCAATGTCTATTTTCTCCAATCCATCTTCACGTAGCTGTTAGGTCTGGCTATGTTATTCCCTTTGCTACAAAATCTTCAGTAGCCCTCTATTGCTACTAGGATAAAATACAAATTTCTCAGCTTGACATTTAAAAGCTTTCCCAGTGTGGCTCCAGTTCATCTTTCCAGACTTAATTCCTATTAATTCTGTTCACGCACTCTACATTCTTACCAAACTGGACTATTGCTGCTTCCTGAATCTGGTGCTGTATGTACTGTTACTGCTCCTTTTCATACATCTTCTTGCATAATTGAAATGCACTCCATCATCACCTTCACTTCTTAGAGTCCTCAGCTCTCTTCAAGACTAAATTCAGATCATATCTTCCATGGAATGTCTTTCCTTATTACTCACAGTTATTAGCACCATATCCATTCTCAAATTTCTCTTACTTAATTTTCTGTATATAAGTTGTGGAATGATAGCAAGGTGGCTCAGTAGATGCACTATAGAACCTGTATTCAAATCTCTTCATAGAAATTCACTTAGTCATGAGCCTGAACCACTATTTGCCTCAATTTTCTTATCTGTAAAATGGGCATAATAATAGCATTTACCTCTCAAAATTTTGTGAGGATAAAATTATATACATACATACATACTATATATATGGATGTGTGTATACATGTGTGTATACTATATAGAGTGCTTTGCAAGTCTCAAAATACTATATAAATTCTAGTTATCATTATTATTATTATTAACATAAGGTCCTTGAGGGCTGGGACTTTTTGGTAACTTTGTCTTTGTATCCCAGGCACCAAACATAATGAATTATTAAGCATTAATGAGGTGATTAATAAAAGTTTGTATGGAGTTAGGGAACGTGGGTTCAAATCCCGCCTCTGATACTAGCTATGAGATCTTTGGCGAGTTGCTTTGTCTTGATGGACCTCAGTTTCCCCATTTATAAAAAGTGGGTTGTACTAGATAGCCTCTGATGTACCTTTCAGATCTAGATTTTTGATCCCATGAGTCAATAAATTGAAGTACATCTGAAAGAGGTCTTTTTTTACAAATGCAGAACTGAATCCCAGAGAAATGGTGTGTCTTGTCCATAGCTACATGAAAAAGAGAATTCAGACTCCAATTAGGGGACTCCCTGACTCCTAGCCCAGTTCTTCTACTGCTATAACATGTTTTATCATCATATTTAAAGTTTCTATAGAATCTATGTGCCTAGCTATTCCCTTCAGACCAAGGGTTAATTATAGGAATTCTATTGCTGTGTGAAAGCTGTATACCTCTCAGTTACAATCCTACTTCCTACAAAAAACAAAACAAAACACATTCTCGTCCCCTTAATGCTAGTGCCTTCTATCTGAGATCATCTCCCATTTATGTTGTGTACATCTTCTTTGTACAGAGCAGTTTGCATATTCCCTCCATTTTTCTACCTGTCCTATTTCTTAGCTTGTTAGGAATTTGCTGGCATGTCTATGAGAGGTCGCTAAGGGGCACAGTGCAGAGAGAGCTGGGACCTGAGTCAGGAAGACATGAGTTCAAATACTTCAGAAACTTAATAGCTGTGTGACCATGGCCATGTCACTTAATCTCTATTTTACCTCAGTTTCCCCAACCCTAAAATGGGTATAATATATCACCTACCTCTCAGGATTGCTGTGAAGATCAAATAAAATATGTGTAAAGCACTTAACTAGTTCTGTGCCTAGGACATAAAATGTTTGTTTGCTTGTTTGTTTGTTTCCTTTCCCATTTTATTTTGAACCCCTTGAACACAAGGGGAGTTTTTTCCTTCTTCCTATCCCCAACACTTAGTACAGTGCCACTTATATAGTAGGTATTTAATACATGACTGCTACTTGTCTTGGCCCCCTGGAGGAAAAGTTGCCTTGCCACCCAAAAGGTGGTTCCCTCCTGAAAAATATATTCTCTTCATTTTTTCACGTCTTTCTAGTTCCTTCCCTTTCTCTGACAGCCCCATTTTCTGTCTTGGGCTAACACTGTGATCTAGACCAAATTTACTCAGCTCCCATAGCTCATTTCAACCTTTTTTCTTGACAGTTCTCATTTTCTTGGGGAAAGGGCTGACCATGCCCATAATGCTCTAGGAGACAGATCAGGCAGCATTCTCTCATGTCCCCATGGCAGCTGGAGGAGGACGTGTAAAGCTCTAGGCAGCAAGGCTGGAGATTCAGGTGGCCTCCAAAGATTGCCATAGCAAAGCCTCTCCTTACAGGATCAGACCCTTGCTAATTACACTACTAACATCTATTAACTTTTTTTTCCATTCATCATCAATTTTCATTCATTTCTTAAGGCTAATACTAATTGCAACTTTGAGAAAAAAATGCTAAATAGGCCAAGCAATCTGGGGACCAAAGAAGTCTATTCCCTTCCTGATACACATTCCCTCATTATGCACATACAAGCAGGAGGGGGGAGTGTCCCTTAAAAGAGCTTGCACTGCATGTTATGCTTTTTTCCTTATAAATTATATTTGTTATGGGTTTATTGAATATACTATTTTTTAAACCTATAAAAGTGAGAGTTTGGGGATAATCTACTTGGTAAGCAGTCTCAATGGAGAATTTAAAATGAGGAAAAACATGGCCAGCAAGAAATAATAAGGGGAGGAAAGTACTAGATCTTAGAAAGTAATCGAGAATAAACCAAAGGGACTTCTAATAAAGATGATCTTTGTTAAACTTGTTCCTGATATAACCAGCAAAAAAAAAATCAGAAATAATTTTGCTGCTTTCTCTGTTAAGAAAATGCACTGACCTCAAGCCTGATCCATGTATAGAACGCTATTTACCTTCTACCTACAATGATTAGATTGAAACCTTAACTAAGCTAAAATAAATTTATCCTAATTGGATAGAAGGCATGATACACCTTTCTGCCTGTCCTATTTCCTAGTTTGGCAGAATTTGCTGACATGTCTGGCCACATAATCAGTCAGCCTCTAGTCAGGGGAATCAGGTATTCTGCTTTCCTCCATTGAGCCCTGAGACTCTAAGGTCACAGGATGCCTTTTCATTCTACTTTAGAATTATATCTCTCCCTGACATGATACCTACCCCATCTTGCTGCCAGGGTCACAAGTTCCATCAGTGCCGCCCCCATTGGTGCCTAGTTCTGTTGAGAAAAGGAGAGAAGAGGAAAGAAGAGATGAAGGGGGAGAAAGAGAGAGACAGAAATAGACAGAGACAGAGACAGATAGAAAGAGAGCTAGAGAGAGAGAGACAGGGACAGAGAGACAGAGACAGAGAGAAATACTGTGAGGCAGACAGAAATATACAGACAGAAAGACAGAGACAGGCAGAGACAAAAACACAGAGAAAGATAGAGATGGTGAGAGCTGGACAGAGAAAATAAATATACACAGAGAAGAGAGAAAGTGAGAGAAACAGAGACAGAGAGCTAAATCAGAGACAAAAATAGAGACAAAGATAGTAGCAGAGAAAAAGATAAGGAGTAGAGGGAGAGACAGAGAAATGCAGAGAGAGTAGAGAAAGACAGACACAAAGATATTGAGACACCCATAAGAAACAGGCAACTCAGAGACAAAGAAAAAGGAGAGAGACACAGAAAAAGTGACAGAGAGAGAAAGAGAGACAAAGACAGAGGAGGCAAAAACAGAGTAGAGAGAGGGAGGTAGAGGAAAAGACAGTGAGAAAGAAAGCAAAGAGACAGATCGGGAGGGGGAGAGAGAAGACTGAGTATCTCCAAGCTTCTTGCTAATGGGTTTTCTTTCTCTTTGTATCCATTGTGCCAAGCACCCCCCACCCCCGCCATTCCCTTCCTCCCCCCTCCAGCCCCCAGTGAATTGGCTGGCATGTGGGCTGGCCTGCGCTGAAGCCAGATAAGGAGTCTCGCACACACAGCTGTATCTGTCTGGCACCCAAATGTTGGACGTCGTCCTCTCTGGATCCCCAGCTGCATGCAGATTTCATTGGGATTTACCGGGCAGTTGTTGCATAGGGAGAGGCCCTGTCCATTAGCACTAATCCTCCTCCACAATGCGCCCAGGGCTTGGCACTCAAGCCCATGTGTAGTGTCTGCTGCGACTCTCATTCACTCCTTCTCTGGCTCGTTCCCTGCCCCCACCTTCCCTGGAGCCCAGGGATTCTTCTGGACTGTCTCCAGCTGGGGACGGGGCCTGCTGGGGTCTCAGTCTGATGGCCACGGTCAGGCTGGCTGCCTCCATGTGGTGGCTCCCGGAGAGCCTTCTGCTCCGGGGTTTCCACTTGTTCTTAGTAAGAAACAAAAATATGCTTCATGACCAGGGAGAAGGAGGAGGGGGGAGAGGAGAGAGTTGCTAATGCTGGCTTTGTTAGGCTTGCAAGTGCCATTCAGGCCTTGCGTGTACCCCTTGTTCTATCAGGGGGCATTATGGCCCAGATCCGGAAATACGGCTGCTTAGCTTAGAAGCCAAAGCACCCAGGGCAGGTGTTAGCCCCCAGCCCATCACTAGCTTCATAAAGGGATTTCACTGCTTGTGAGAGAGAATGGGGGTGGGGAAGAAGGGGGGGGAAGAGAAAGGGGAGAATTCCTGCCAGGAAAGCAGGCCTGAGCCAGCAAAGATTATCTTTTTTCAGGGATCCCTTGGTGAGTCTTGAGTGTTACTCAGTCTGAAGTAGTGAACTTGACCTCGTGGTTCTAATTGGCACAGACCCTTAGACACCTGGATTTGGAGTCAAGAAAACTTGAGCTTGAATCCTGCCTCCATTCACCATACTGGCTGTGACCCTGGACAAGCCTCTCTTAGCCTCACTATGCTCCTCCATAAAATGAGATTTAATAATAGCACCTACCTCACAGAAAGTGTTGTGAGGATCAGATGACCTGATGCATTAAAAAAGCATAAAAATGTTAGCTATTTCCCTCCCTGCATTGCAGAGAAGCAGCTTGGCGTATTGGATAGTCCCTATTAGGCTTTGGCAGAGTAGAAGAAAAGGAAATCTACAATTAAGCACCTTCTACATGTCAGGAGCTGTGCTAAGTGCTTTACAAATACTGTCTCTCTTGATTCTCACAACAACCTTGGAAGTTAGGTGCTATTATCCCCACTTTACAGTTGAAGAAACTGAGGCAAGAGTTAAGTGACTTGCTCAGGATGGTATGACCATCAAATTTCTGAATCAGAACTCAGGTTTCCTTGACTCTAGTCCCAGAACTCTATCTACTATGCCCCTGTAGCTGTCTAGAAGAACTGTTGGCTGTGTGTGTACTGGTAAGTCACTTAACCTGTCAATACTGTGGGCAAATTCCTAAGGGTAGATCTTAGATCTAAAACTAGGAGGAACATCAGGGGCCACCTAGTACACATACTTTCTCTCCCTCTTTCTTTCTTCCAACTTCAGTTAACAGATGAAAAACAAAAAAAAAAAAAACAAACAAACTGAGGATCAGGTATGTTATATCATTTGCCTTAGGGAATGAGGTCACACCACTAGTCCTTTTCAGTAGCAGCAGGGTGTGAGTTCAGGTCCTCTTGACTCCAGACCTGGTGTTCGTTCCACTGTAGCATAAGGCACCCACTGGAAGTTACAGATGAGTTGCTGTCTTGTTTTGGTGAGCCTCATGCTAGGGAAATCACAGGTCTGAAATTAAAAAAAAAATTAAAGCATATTTTACTAATATTTTGCACTTGGACTGTTTATTCAGTTCCTTTCTCCTTTTCATATTTTCAACCATTTTTTTTCTTTGTTATTTGGTCCATCTAGGGAATAGCACTGAACGTATTGATTGAAAAATCTCAACAGTACTGACCTATTGGTACGTTCTACCTGGCTCAAGGCAGTTCATTCTCCACTGGTACCCTTAAGATAAGCTGAATGACCAAATTATCTTTGGCATTATGAAATTTAGAAGGAGAACCTTCAAGCAGGAGTGCTCAACACACAGTTTGGGGCATGTGGTCCACAATGCTGCCCAGGGCAGCCAGAACCAGATTAAAGTATGATTGAGAAACACTTAACAAAATAAACAAAAATACAACAAAACCCAGATAACATTACAATTTAAGACAAAGTCCATATGTGTCCTACAGGGCTTATTTGCATTTGACACCACTGCCTTAGAGGTTTTCCAGTCCAATCTCCTTACTTTATAGCTTGCTTAGATAGGTAGAACGACTGCGCTAAGGTAACACAAATAGTGTCAGAACTGAATTTGAACTCAATTCCTTTGAAATTAAAGGCAATGTGCTTTATGTTCCATTGCTATACCTTTTATGCCTTCCCCCAAAACACTTAATTTAAATATTAGGAACTGTTAGTTCCAATCAAATATTCCTACAGTTATATGTAAAGGAAAAACAAATCTAGCTTTCTTTCCATACTCATTTTTTGATATAAGACTTTGAAAATGTGTTACTAGCCTCACCATTTTGAACTGTGTTATGAATTTGTAATATGACTGACTATTCCCAGGTCTCGAATAGGTCCTTCCATGCCCCTCCCCAAAATACCCTGAAGCAGATTAAATATTTTAGTTTCAATAATGGAGGATCTTCTAACAATCTCATCTTCCCTCCAAGCCAAATGACACAAGTCAATCTAGGTGTAACTTTCAACAAAAATAAAAGTGTTACTATAAAGTAATTTGCAAAGCACAATGTGGATGCTTAATATTTATCTGTGAACTTTAACTTGATGCAAATCAAGGTCCCTGGAGATTATTAAATCAGCATGTAAATATCTGACACAATGTAAGCTGGAATTACATCTCCTTAAACCTAAAATGAGAGATTGTTATTTTTGTTACACAAGGGAAGGAAGAGGTTTTTTTCCCTTTATATTTGCCCAGCTTCTTCAAGGCAAAGTGAAAATAAGCACCAAATGCTGTTCAAAGAAAATGGTAGCCACGTTAATAACCAGTCATTTAGCTCAACTGACATCTTTCTAGAATGATCGAATATCTCTACTATACTGATTCAGAAAGAAAAAAAAGAGAAAAACTATTTTTATATAGGGGCATCTACTAAAAATAAAGATTTGGGGGGGGTAAGTTTTCATAGCCTTATCTACTACTTTCTCACTTCTTTTTTGATTCACACCAAATCTACCCCTCAAGCAGCTGCTAATAGAGGCACTAATAGACTTAACCTTAAGCAGGTGGAATCAATATCTTCTTCACCAAGAGCTGAGCCAGCCAAGTGGTACAGTGGATAGAGTGCTGGGCCTCAGATCAAGAAGAACTGAGTTGAAACCTATCTTCACATACTTGCTAGCTTTGTGATTCTGGGAAAATCATTTAATCTGTTTGCCTCAGTTTCCCCAACTGTAAAATTGGGATGATAATAACAGCACCTACCTCCCAGGGTTGCTATGATGATCAAATGAAATATTTTTAAAGCCCTTAGGACATTGCCTGGAACACAGTAGGTATTTATTAAATGTTTGTTTCCTTTGCAATCTTGAATCCTGGGTTGCACTTAAAAATATCTGAGGGAAGCTTGGAAGCCAGGGATTCCTGATGCTAGCTCCCCCTCAATCTATGAAGTTAGGCAATTGTTTCAGTTTTGGCCAAAATCCCTGAGGGTCTTCCCCTGCCAGACTGATTATTACTATTATTTGACTAGGCAAAGAGGACATTCTTTGCCTCATTTCTTATTAAGCCTCATTTACTGAATGAGTGTTGCCTCAGTCAACCTGAGACCTGTTAAAGACCTGAGCTTGAAAAGGCCAAGGTCTGCCACTGCATCCTGGAATACCTCCAGTTGTCCTGATCTGTATCTGGCCACTGGACCCAGATGACTCCAGAGGAAAAAGTGAGGCTGGTGACTTTGCACAAACCTCCCTCACTGAAATCCAATGCACTTGCATGTCGTGGCATCACCTCCCTGATGTCATGGTCCTCTTTAAGAATGAAGGACAAATAAGAAGAAGCTAGGCTCCTTCAAATGAGAACTGAGCTAAGCCTTGAAGGAGGCTCCAGATTCTGAGAGATAGTGAGGATCATGAGTTTCATTCCAGATACAAGGGACAATTTATGTCAATGTATGGAGGAAGGGGCTAGAGTGTGGAGTGTGGGGAATAGGTTATTTAATTCAGCATGTAAAAGACAGTGATAGACATAAAGATAGTTTGGCAACAGATTATGAGTGGTTAAGGAGTCTGAACTTTACCTAGGGGACATAAAAAGCTACTAATGATTTTTGAGCAGGAAGTGATGACACGGTCAGGTCTAGGCCTCAGAGCTTATTTTGGCAGCTGGATTGTACAAGACAGTGATTGGAGCGAGGGAAACCAGCTAGGAAGTTGTTACAATAGCTAGTCCAAGCAAGAGTCAATGAGTCAAGGCCTGATTCAGGGTCATGGCCTTGAGTAGGGGTACAAGATGCATTTGAGAATTGATAATGGTGGCCAAATGGTTAAGATGTGGCAACTGTTTTTTGACAGGACATTTTATCATGGAATACCCAAATGATAACTTATGTGGAATAAATAATTTATTCTTTTTGTTTGCCAGAGGTTAATAACCAACTGAAGAGTTTTCACAGATCTAGGGCTAGAAGGAATCTTGGAGGCAATCTAGATCAATCCTATTATTTTGCAGTTGAGAAAAAAAGAGGTTAAGTTACCTGACCCAGAATAAGTAAGCATAAAAGGTGGGATTAGAACCCAGGTCCTCTGGCTCCAGAATCAGTGTTCTTTCCCCTTTACCACTCTTATTTTTACATGAAAGATCAAAAGTAATAGACAACTTTTTTCCAGTGGAGATGTCTTCCATGAAGACGTGACCCTTCTCCTTGACAATGACCCTTTCTTAACACTTTCTCTTAGATTTGCCCAGAAGAGATTAACCACCTCTCTCTCTCTCTCTCTCTCTCTCTCTCTCTCTCTCTCTCTGTATGTATGTATGCATGTATATGTATATATATAATCTCTTACTATCTCATGGTTCCTTCCCTGAAGCTTACAAACACACCCACTCACCTTCTCCCTTAAAAAAACCCCTCACTCCATCTTACCATCTTTGCCATTTATCATCCTATTTCTCTTCTTTTTCTGGGCTAAATGTCTTGAGAAAGTTGTCAACTCTAGCTATTTCCACTTCCTATCCTCCTAATTCTGAACCCTCTGCAGACTGGTTTTCAACCTCATTCAACTGAAACTGCTCTTTCCAATGTCACCAGTGATTTCTTAGTTGAATAGGCTCTTCTTTATCCTCATTCTCCTTAATGTCTTAGTAGCTTTTAACACTGTTGATCACTCTCTCCTTTTGGTTGCTGTTTTCTCTATAGGTTTTCATGACATTGCTCTTGCTTGGTTCTTTTCCTGCCTGTCTGCAGGTTCCTTCTCAATGGTCTTTGCTGAATCTTCATCCAGTTTAAGCCAACATATTGTGGGTATCCCCCAAGGTTCTGAGATGATCTCTGTTCTTCTCCCCTCTTCTATAATATCTCACTTGCAAACTCATAAGCTCTCATGGGTTCAACTATCATCTCTATGCAAATGATTCCCAAATGTCTATATCCAGGCTAATCTCTCTCTCCCTCTCCCTCTCCCTCTCCCTCTCCCTCTCTCTCTCTCCCCTCAGACTCCAGTCTGGCATCACCAATTGCCTATTGGACATCTTGAATTGGATGTCCTGTAGTTCTCAGGATACTAACTGTATGTCCCTGGGCAAGTAACATAACATCCATCGGCTCTTCTTGGTTTCTCACTTCAAATTCTACCAAGTCAGTTTAAAAGAGACAAAAATGAGTCCCCGAGATATTTTTAGCACCTCAGGTTTGAAAGTGCTAATCCTGGGGCAGCTAGGTGGCACAGTGAGTAGAGCACCGGCCCTGGAGTCAGGAGTACCTGAGTTCAAATCCGGCCTCAGACACTTGACACATTTACTAGCTGTGTGACCTTGGGCAAGTCACTTAACCCTGAATTGCCCTGCCTTCTCCCCTGCAAAAAACGTGCTAATCCTGAAAGCTAGTTCAGTTCAGGTTTAGCAGCTTTAAGTTTGTTGTTATAATCTTTACTGCACTATTATAATTTAAGATAGCTTGAAATAAAAAAGAAAATAATTTTTTAAAATAATTACAGTGTGCTGGGGAGTGATGTTGCAAGCCTGTAAACCCTGATATTGAGGGAAGTGGAGGATTGTGGATCACTTGATTTTGGAAGTTCTGAACTGCAGCAGTTCTGTAGCCAATGGAGTGCCCTCACTGTCTGGCACTGTTATGGTGAGCCCCAGAGAACAAGGGGCCCACGTAAGAAACAGATGAGATAAAAGCTTCAGCTCCTTTCAGGAATGGAGTTAGCATCTGAGTCAACTACTGCCCTTCAGCCTGGGCAGGATAAGGAGACCCTGTCTAAAAATAAAAACAAACTTACACAGTTGTAAGGACGTTGGCACTGAAGTCAGGATTTGTGGGTTTGAAGTCTAGCTCAGTTACTTCCTATTTGTGTGACGTTGGTCAAGTGCCTTACTCCTCTGGGGCTCTCTTTCTTTATCTCCAAAATACAAGTGCTGAGTCCCTTCCAGATCTAAATCTAGATACTAAATCTACTCACCTTTTTATTCTCTGTAACCTACATCAAAAAAATCAGACAATAGAATTTTGAGCGGTTGGAACTTTAAAAGTGACATTTTCCATTTCCCCCACTTTATAGAAGAAAAAACTGAGATTCAGAGAAGGTTAGGGGCTTGTGGTAGCACAGCTGGGATTTGAACCCAGATACAGTGTGATCTTTCCACTAAATGATTGGCTTCCTGAAGTTGGGACTTAATCAGAAGCCCCTAAATAAATTTCATAAATTGAAAGAGGAAAGCATAGATCAAGAAATATTTATTTTAGATGTCCTGATTTTACTATGGGCTCTCTCACCCACCTAGTGATTTGAAGTTTAAAACATATATTCTTAGCAGCTGGGTGCTAATGCATTGTTCCCTTATCTTTCAGGAGAAAAGATTCTCTATTATTTTACATGCTTGCTTGAGTTTCAGTGCTATCAGTGAAGTTATCACAATAGATGAGATCCCTGTCAAGAACTTAAATCAGGTCTGGAACTTTTATTTTCTTTGGAAAATCAAGATACAAGGTGATAGAAATCCCTTGAATCTTGTACCATTAAATGTCAGGAGGCAAAACAGAAGAAAAATATACCTTTTGTCTCTGTCTTGAAGTATACTGTTTTCTTTTTTTAAAGAATGTTTCTTTTTGATTAGACATTTGCCAAGACCTTATTAAGGGCAGATGTAAATATATTAAGTGGAATAGAAACACAGGACTTGTACAAATTCATTAAGGACCTCTATTTTAACTTCTGGGTGGGTCCCTCCGCATGATATATTTTTCTAGGACCTATGTTCATCTTCAGTAAAAAGATGAGAGCAATTGTTTGCTTAGAGAAGTCTGCAGTCTCCTCCTGAGAATCTTTTGATAGGAAAGCATACATTTGGTCAGAATTAGCAAGGGAAACAATTTACCACTGTTATCTCTTGATGTTTGTTCAGGCTTTGGGAGGGGCTTTCAGAAACCTGCTTGGGTCATCCTTTTGACTCAAATGAAGGTCTTGCCATACCTAGGATTCTTGAGTTTAGATTGAGAGTTGGAAAGAACCTCAGAGCCCATCCATTCCAGCTGCATCAGTTTAAAGATGAGGAAATGTATGCATAAGGAATTGAACTAATTTGCCCAATTATGAGCAATAGTTAAGCCTCGAAGCCCAGATTGGAACATAGGTCCTTTTAACTATCTAGATTCTAGATAGGCTCTTTCCAATGTCTTCAGATATAGCCTGACTAGTGGAATTCTGCAAAAGATTAGACTACCATTAGAAAGGCAATAACTGTCCAGTTTAAAAGACTCCATGATCTCTATCTCTTGGGGCCCCTTTCTTGTTCTTCAGTATGTCTGACTCTTTGTGACCCCATTTGGTGTTTTCTTGGCGAATATACTAGAGTAGTTGGCCATTTCCTTCTCCAGTTCTTTTTACAGATAAGGAAACTGAGTGAAACAAGGCTAAGCGACTTGCCCAGGGTCACATAGCTAATAAGTATCTGAGGCCAGGTCAGATTGAATTCATAAAGATGAGTGCTCTGTTTCTAAGCCCAGGGCTCTATCCACTGTACCACCTAGTTACAACCCCTGCCCACCTCTGATCCTTAGGTTCCTTCAAACATCCACTCTTATGCCATTTGTCATGAAGCCTTCCTTTTTTTCCTTTCAATTTATTAACATTTTTATTTAAAGTTTTGAGTTCCAAATCTATCCTTCCCTCCCTCCTTCCCTTCCCCCAATCTGAGAGAATCAGATACAATCAGATCACAGATAAAGGTAAGCAATCACATACAGGTTATACGTGTGCAATTATACAAAACATTTCCATATTAGCCACTTTGTACAAGAAGACTTGAATAAAAGGAAAAATAAAAGTAAAAAATTGAAAATATCATGCTTCCGTCTGTACTCAACCAATATCTGTTCTTTCTCTGGAAGTGGATAGTATGCTTAAGAAGCCTTTCTTAATCTCTTGTCACCTGTAATGGCCTTTTTCAACCTGAATTTACCTTTAATTTATTTTAAATAAAGTATATAATCTTATATATGTACATGTATTTTCTTTGAAAGAATATAATCTCCTTGAGGATAGATGTTTCATTTTTTTCTTTGTATACCCAGCATCTAACACAATGCCTAAGCTGGAGTAGGCACTTAATAAATGTTTATTGAATTAGATTGGTGAAACTATAAATCTTTGAATTATTAGATTATATTATGATAGGTTTTGATCTGGAAAGAACCTTAGAGGCCCTCTGAATTCTGTCCATTCTCTCTCTGTCTCTCTGTCTCCCTCTCCCATTTCTGGTTGCCTCTGAACACATTATAACAGAATTGGACCATATGTCTCAGAGTCTAATTCCCCATGACTTATCTAAGTGATAGAGTGAGAAGGATGAAATAGATTTTTTTGGTTTTTATCAATATTATTTTACCAGAAATGGTCATAATTTCCTGAAAATTTGAGTCACACTAGCTAAATTAAGTGAAGCAGTGCTCTATAGCCGCAGGTGTTCTTCAGAGCAGATACACTGATGATTTTTACTAAAAGAAGTGGTTAATATGAAGGTAGCTGGATCTTACTGATGCAACCAAAACTGCAGTTCCATAAAAGAGAGCTAAAGGCTTGAAAATTCATCATCTATATTTACATCTCTATCTATCTATCTATCTATCTATCTATCTATCTATCTATCTATCTATCTGTATCTATCTACAGATATATAATTTTATAGTATAAAATATTATATAAGATATATAATGCATAAAATATTTTATAAAATATTATATAAGATATATAATGCATAAAATATTTTATCACTCTGCATAGCTTTTTAGTAGAAATCAACAACACTTTTAAATAGTATAATGTTGCCATTGTTTTATGTATTATTTGGGTGAGCTTACCCAAAAAATATCAGAGTATAAAGGATTTTATGTTGTTTTGCACACTATTTTTTTCATTAGAATGTAAGCTCCTTAAGGTTAGACTCTTTGTCATTTGTTTCTTTGCACCCCAAAATCTAGCATCCTCTCTGGCACAGGGTCATTGCTTCGTAAATGCTGGTCTGATTGAATTGAACATACTCATAAATCCTTTCTTTTGAGGTTAACGAGGTTAATAGTTATGGAAGGAAACTGAGGAGGTCCCTGACAGAACTAGCTAAAGATATGGAAGATATGGAAGACAGATATGGAAGTAAAGTCTATGTCACCAGTTCAATTTAAAGCTGGTCCAAGTGGTTTATGACCCAAAGCTGTCATCCCAGGTTATCAGTCTATGTGAAATCATTGAGTGCCTGATAATGATGATGATGATGATGATGATGATGATGATGATGATGATGATGGTGATCCTAGAGGATAATACTAAAAAACTCTGAGTTTTGTATTTGTTTATCATCCAAAGCCCTGAGCCTACGGGCTCATTGAACTATCAAACTGGAACTTCCACAATTCCTTCTCAGTCACTCCCTCCAATTGCAAGTTGAACTCCTTCCTTTGGTAGTGATGAAAATACAAATGATTCTATAAATTCAGTCTCCCCAGTCACCAATTCCACACCACTCATGATCAACAAAGAAACATAGTTTAAAAAAATGAAAAGGAAATTTGATTTTAGTGCCTATTGGAAATGTAATTTTGCTATTTCTCAGAAAGTGCATTTCATACATTTTTCACTACATGTAAATAAGACTTCTTGGAAATGAAATAAATCACAGTCATGCTTTCACAGAGTCTGAGCCCATTTTCTAGTATTGCATATAGCGATGAACATATACACCTCAAGCTGATAACAGTTTGTAGAGGTCAAGGGGAAAAAAGGATTATGAGTTTTATTTATTTTAGCATCTAGTTATTACAAGCTGTGCAACCTGATATAAATACATGCTGATAAAGTATTTATGGGATGGTTAGGTTTGGGATTATATAATTTTATTATAAACTGAAGATATATGAATAGTTTTTTTTTAATGTGATCATTCTTTCATCCAAAGTAACTTTCTTAAAATTTGTTTTGAAAAGAGCAATGGATTGGTAGTTAAAGACCTGTTTTCTTCCTGATTCTACCACCATATGTGATATTAGAATAGTCATTTAACCTCTATGGGCCTCGTTTTCCTCATTCACTAAATGAGAAGGCTGGCAACATCATTTGTAAAGTCCTTCCACTTGTAGAACCATCATTCTAATTCATATGAGGAACAATTATAAGGAAATTAGTCTTACTGTCAATGATAATCAGTTATATGAATATGTAGTCATAGTGCACAAAGCTTCTTTCATGCAGATGTTACCACCATTTAAAAAAAGATTTGGTGTGTGTTTTCTCCCAGAATAGTATATAGGCTTCATAATGAAAGGGACTTTTTGATTTTATAGGTAGATGACTTCAGTTTGAACTCTGCCATTTGTTACTTGTGTGACCTTAACTAAGCCATTAAGTTATTAATAATAGATTAATAGTAAGTTATTAGTAATAATATCACAATAATAACCTTCAACATGATAATAATAGTAACAATACTAAGGTTTTCAAGGAGGTTGACATATGTTAGCTCATCTGACAATTACAATTCTGTGAGAGAGGTATCAATTACTCTTATCTCCATTTTACAGATGAGATAACTCAATCTATATAAGTGAGCTTCTTAACCTGAGGTCCTTGAATTTTTTAAAAGGTTTAATGACTGTATTTCAATATAACCTGTTACATTTATAATCCTATATGTTTTATCTTATGCAGTTAAAACATTATTCTGAGAAAGAACCTACAGACTTCACCAGACTGACAAAGAAATATATGGCACAAAAAGGGTTAAAACCCAATTGTCCTAAAGTCTTCATTTTCCTCATTCATAAAGTGAGGGAGCTGAACTAGATGTTCCTTAAGGTTCCCAAGTATCTAGTGATGAATCTCTTTCAATTTTTCTAAGCTGGCCCTTGATCGACAGTCTGCTCCCAGACCCATGCTCAAAGCTACTCTAGTTGTAAAGATCTTCAAAATATCTTTGTACTCTACTACCATAGCCTTCAACACCCTAGAACCACAGAGGAGAACTTTAGTAGAGGAGTGAAGAAATAAGCGAAGAAGTAAAGGAATAAAGAAATAATGAGCACTTGTTAAGGGCTTACTATGTGTCAGGCAGTGTGCCAAATGATTTGGATACAAAAATAAAGGCAAAAGTCAGTCCCTACCCAAACAGTTTCATGGGACACTTGGTCATCTGACCTTATAACACTCACAATGAAAATAAGCAAAGAAACTTCCATCAAGATGATTGCAATTTATACATCAACATCCATCAAAGATGAAGTAGAGTAATTCTGTGAACCACTTGGCAAGTTGCCCCAGATTCAATCAATGTATGCCTAGAAATTCGGTGACTTCAGTGCGAAGGTGAGCATGGGAGAGGTGAATCAAAGTGAAATATTTTATTTAAAAAAAGAGTTGAGGCAGAAGAAATGAAAAAATCCAAAAGTTTGTAGAGTGATCAGAAGCCTCAGGCATTTTATATTATGCATATTTTCTTTAAGAATAGTTTCAGAAGGTACTGGACAAAAGACTACCACACAACCGAATCAAGAATTATGAATAGGTGAACAACAAACAGAACCAAAAAAATAATTAGTACAAAATTCTCTCATAAGTTTGTGGTCTTGCTGATGTAGCTATTCTTTCCCCTGGTACAAATTAAAATCCATTCAGGCCTTCTTACCTTGTATGGATCTTCTCCATCCATTGAATTCACCCAGTATACTAGAAGACTTTCTCTTGCTCTTATTACATATGTAGCCTACTTTCTTTTCTAGTCATGCATGTAGATGAAGATGTATTTTATATCATTTTGCTTATAAGTCATTTTTCATAGAAGGCTTCAGCCAACATATACCCATTACATGCCTTTTTATTTCCTATTATGTCACCTGTAATTTCGACATTGTGGTGTTTCGGGACTTGTAGTCATTTCTCAGCATCAGGAAAAAGATTCAGTGTTAAAGAAAAAAATACTTAGGACAAAGTTGAGATCATTGAAAGCGCTGAACAGTTTCCCAAACCCAAATAAATCTATTCTATTCTTATTGAATCCTATGCCAAGCTCCTTGTTCACCTTCAGCTCCTGCTCAGATATGTGCAGCAAAAAACTAAATTCGATGTTTATCCATGTCATTAGCTAAGCAATAAGCATTATCCATTTTTCCTTCACAAATTGACAAATCAATAAATCTCTTTTCGAGTGATTACAATTCTCATGTCTTTTTTTGAAAGGATTACTAAATTAATCTAACCAACGAGAATTCTGTGGATATGAGTTACCTAAATCTTAGCAAATCTTTGGAATAAAGTAGGTTTTACTTTGTTATGTAAAGATCGAAATATATGGACTAGAGCAAAGGTGTCAAAATCTCAGGCAGCTGCCAGAACCAGATTAAAATCTGAGAATATGTAACAAAATAAATAAAAATACAACACAACAGAGATAATATTAATTTGTGGTTTTCTAAGTTACTATGCAGCATGCATGTATTTGAGTTTGATAATCTTGGACTAAAAGATAACAAAGCAGATTGCTAAGAATGGCTTAGATGACTAGGCTTAAAATGTAGTTGCTAATGGTTCGATGTCAAGGTGGCAAGAGGTCCATATTGGAGTAAACCCCAAGGGTCTATGCTTAATCCTGCACTATTTAAAATTTATATCAATAAATTGGATGAAGTCATAGATGGTATATTAATTAAATTTGCAGATGATAAAGCTGTGGAAAATAGCTAAGACACTGGATGACAGATTTGGAATCCAATGAAGACCTTGACAGACTAGAGCATTAGGCTGAATGTAGCAAGAAGAAGTTCATTTGAAATAAATATAGTCTTATGTGAAGAAAAAATTCATTTCATAAATATAAAATGGAGGAGGAATGATTAGACATTAATTATTATGAAAATATCTGGGGATTTAGTGAACTGAAATCTCAATGTGGCTCCATGGTGTGACTTAACATCCCAAAAGGCTAATGCTTTCTTGAACTGAATTAAGAAGAACATCACTTTCAAGAAAAGGAATGTGATAGTCCCACTGTACCCTACCTCTATCTGGTCTTGTCAGGAGTATTATATTCAGTTCTGGGTTTAAGGACCATTTTGAGTCTTCTCTTCAGGCTAGAAGACCTGGGTTCAAGTTCTGCCTGTGTGACATGCCTAGTTTTTTTTTTTTATTTTCTAGAAATTGTCCCAAGGCCCTTCACTATCTTTTACTTTTCATGTTGTGGTCCTCTTTCGGAGATTTCCTAGTTTATCAATGGCCTTTTTTATTATTATTTTACTATGTTATAGAAATGCTTGTTTTATTCCTTAAGTTCAAAATAAAATACTTTTTAGAAATTGTAAATCCATTATGTACAACTTACTATTCCTCTTAAATATATAATAAAGTTATCATGTAACTTTCTTTTGTTTCCTTCCCTCCCCCCACCCCAGAGATGGCTAGCATTAGACACAAATATGTGTGTATATATGTATGTATGTATAAATGTATATGTATTTATATGTGTATACATGTGTATATATATATATATATATAATGTGTATATATATATATGTGTGTGTGTGTATATACATATATATAAATCATTTTATACATACTGCAATTTGTCACTTCCTTTTCTGGATTCAGATAGTGTCTTCTTTCATAGGTCCTTTGTAGTTAATTTGGGTGCATATAATAGTCAAAATGACTCAGTTGCTCAAAATTATTCTTAAAACAATATGCTACTTAAAACAATATACTTCAAACAATCTATACTACATGCCCTTGGTTCTGCTCATTTTGCTCTTTGTTATTTCACGCAAGACTATCCCTGTTTTTCTAAGATCATCAAGCTCACCATTTCTTATAGCACAGTTGTAGTCCATCATGATCATATACGACAACCTATTCAGCCATTCCTCTATTAATGAGCATCCCTGCCATATCCAGTTCTTTGCTACCACAGAGACACTCAGCCCCATTTCAAAGTTCTTTTCATTTACATTATTGTTGGCATTGGACATCTTGTTTTCACATGCTTGCCCACTTCACTCTGTTTACCTCATGTGTGTTCTCATGTTTCTTTTCTCCCCTGAAATTCTCATAGTTGTAATTTCTTGTAGCAGTGTAATAATAACAACAATAAATAATTAATATGAGAGACACCATTGAGTAGTATACAGAGATCTTGCCTTGAAATGAAGAAGACCCGGGTTCAAGTTCTGCCTGTGTGACCCACTGCTTATGTGACCCTGGGCAAGTCATATACAAGGTATATCAAAAATCTCAGTGTAGTTCTGAACGATGAAAATAAAATTGTGCTAAGACTTTTGGGGATATTATAATATACATATACATATGCATCTTTGTATACATATACATTTATATACATGCAGCTGACAATTAAAGAATTCCTTACTTCATTTTGCTAAAGAGCAATCCCCTTCCCTCCCACCCCAATTTCTGATTCTGAACATCAGGATCAGTTTTGATAAACTCAAGGAGATTTATTTATTTTCTTTTTAAGTTTCTGGTTGTCCATTTCACATAAATATCTCTGCAATAGGTACTTTTCAGGTTTGGAACCCTGAAGTTTCTATAATCAATTAGTCAGGGATCTGTTTGTTTCAGGTGATTCTTCAATTTTTTAATGATGCCATAATTCTAAGCTGAAAATCCAAGTTAATGGGTCTTTGTGAATTCTCTCAAGTCACATGCTTACATTTTATAAACTTTTAATTGATTTCCAGTTGGGCAAACTAGAAAATTAGAAACCAAGAAAATCTTATATTGTAAACTCATCACCCTTGCCCATCAATGTTTATTCACTCCTCAGAGAGCAGGAAAATTCATTTAGCTTATTGTCTTCAGTTTCTTAGCAAAATCCACATCAAAATCAATCCAGTCAAAGCACAATATTTTCCATTTGTTTCAGATCTTAATAAAACCACTAGGGCTCTTTTCTCTTCCAAAGGGTTAACTTAAGCTTATCTAAAATGTAAAAGATATCAAAAGATTAAATCTTCTGAACTCACACAATTCTCAGATACAAGTCCCATGGCCTCTATCCCTCTTAATCAATCCCTCTCCATTTCACTAAAATCTCTTGTGTTCATTCTCATAATACCTCTGCCCTTAAAAGTAATTTGTACTCTTTTCTTCTTCATTCGATTAAACAGGAACTGTGTTTGTTGAAGTACTGAACAATGATGACATTTCTTCAACAAAAAATTCAAGCAGTCAAAAATTCATGATGAGTCCCAGATGTTAAAGTTGATCAAAATGGTGGAAAAAAATAAAACATATAAAGAATTGAGGCCATGAATGATGCTTCATTTCAAGATGACAAAGCAAGCACAGTATCAGTATTTATAAGATGTTGGATGGGTTTCTTGTGAAAATGTTCAGCACATTCAAATACAAAAGATGCATGATGTCACAATATAGGCTTCTCTAAGGCCTGGTTTTTTGAAGGGGGTTTTATGGGACATGTGGATTTTGGTAACTCAAAAGGTTTATATCTGGAACTGGACCTTTTCAGAATGTTAGGTTATGAGTCTTTATACCTAAGTTGCTGTAGACTGCACAGGTGCCAAGAAGAATTTTTTTAATAAGAAAAAAGAGAAAAGAAAGGAAGAAAGAAATGTCATGACTAAAGTAGGTTTGAATAATTTTTTGAATCATTTGAGAAAATATTTCATCCAAGGAAATATCAGGCCTTGATGAAAATGAAATACATGTTTAAATCATTTTTCTATGCATAAGAGTATATTTAGTAAGTATATTCTCATAGTCTTTCCCTCCTTGAAGATGGGGACAGAAGTAATGGCAGAGAAAATATTGGTGGAGCCATATTGTCCATCAACTCCTCTTGGTTTGTTTTTCCGTTTTTGACCAGGGACTTCAAGAATAGCAGGATTTTATCTCCTCTCTCAAATAAGGAAGAAATGACTTTTCTCATCCATATGAGAAAGAAAAAAGTAAAACTAGTGTTCCCTTTTCCCTTATCTTTCCTTTTTGACTCTTGAAAGGCAAGATTTTATAGAAATGAATTCACTATACTGTTGGCCAGGGTTCGGCTTAATCAGTGGGCTGATCCAAGATAAACATTAGTACATCGAAGGGAAGAAATCTTGATATTCACTGTTTTTTATTTTTCTTTTGTTGTTTAATGTCTTTCTACTATAGAATTTACTTCTTTGAAAGAGGGTTGAATTGGCTAGGCATACCCCTTTTGTGGCAGACTAATGCTCTGAAAGCTATCTGTAATTTGGCTGATAGCCACCAGATGTCAGTGAAGCTGTTAGGGAACATAGCCAAGTTTCTTCAGGCATGATTGGTTGAGTCTCATTGATAAAATCAGATGTACTAACTTATCCTGTAAGAAATTCTGTTTTTTATTCAAGCATAGCCGTATGACCAAAATATTTTAGCCATCTAAGACATATGTATCCTTTGCAATATAATTTGGAAGGAGGCAAAGTGAAGACCATAGTATACTTTCAATAACTCTACAAACTGTTATCACTAGATACTTAGATCTTTCACAATTTCTCAGTCATAAGCATCATTTTCAATAAAGTTTACTTTGTTTTAAAATTTGTCATGCAAATCAACCATGTAAAACCATGCAAAAGATATGCCTGAGTAGCAGTGCAGCAAAATTTGCCATGTATATCTGCTATAGTTCTGTGTCTTTACCCCACTGTCATCAAAATACCAGTTTTTGTATGGGCCCTGAGCTGAGAATTTTTTGGTTTTTTAATAATTGAAAAAATCAAAAGAAGATTTATGTTTTATGTAATGAAAATTATATTAAACTCAAATTTCAGTGTCCACAAACAAAGTTTTATTGGAACACAGCTATACTCACTCATTTACATATTTCTATTGCTGCTTTTGCACTGTATAAGCAGAGTTGAGTAGTTACACCAGAGACTATCTGCCATGCTCTCATTACTTTGAACTACTGTGCAATGCATTACAAATCATAGTGACACAATATAATTTGACTGCATTTATAGTGTCATATATAACACCTACTACAATATTTTGCTTTACCAGTTATATACATATCATGTCAAAACAAGAAAAAAAATTGTTGCCAGTTTTTGAGCTCATGGACAAGACTGATATTTTTCTTATTGAAAACCTCCCTGAACCTCTATTATTGAACATTGAATGATTTTGGAAATTAGCTTCTGATTCAGACTTGATAATGTTGCTTAATGAATTCAACCTAAAATAACAAGTCAAAACAAAAATTTTATGCAAAACTTATACAGCAGTAAAGTCTACTAAATGATAACTAATGCTGTTTAATCATAAATAATATCAAACTAGTTTATATACTTACTGTGATATCTAAAATTAAAACAAGAACTAAGATCTGCATTCCCACACAGATTTGAAGCATGCATGTTTTGAGCTCAAACTACAGTTCTAGTAGCAAGTGCAAAGGAAATCTCCATATTTCAAAATCCCTTTCACTGTGCAATGTAGGAGCTTCCACATAACTTTTCATTTTAAATTATTAATCTGTAATGTAATGACATGCAAAAAGGCAAACAGGAGGAGAAGAATCTAAAAAAGTTCTAGAAATGCCTTCCCAGTGATGAATGTGTTTGATTAAGATCATATGTTCTTAGATAGATATTGGTATTTGGCAGTAACTATCTGTGTGAAAAAAACATTTTCAAAGATGAAGTATGCAAAGACTCATTACAGATTAGCATTAACAGATGACCATTTGCAGTCAGTTTTAATGACAGGGAATACTACCTTTGAACCTCAATTAAACAGAATATTGTCCCCTCCAAATATAAAGTTTTTTATCGGTAAATCTGCATTACAAAAAAATTGTACTCTATTATTGTTATTATATTTTAAATTGTATCAAAAGATTTGTGGAAATTTGTTTTTGCTCTTGTTTCATAAATACTTATGTAATATCTTCAAATTTGTCTCTTGGCCTATGAAAATATAAAATATTTACTATCTGGCCTTTACAGAAAAAAAATTGTCCACCTTTCTTTTAACCTATTTATTGTTGTTAAAATTTACATATATATTTCTGTGTCCCAAGTTATTTTGTTCCATATGTGAGAGGTAATGTGGATGAGTGTTAAAGACAGTTCCTACAATTCTCGAGAATTCTGTGCAGAATAGATGACAAAACAAAATTTGGTGGACGTAGCATCTATATCTCTCTAACTCTGGCTCTTAATATAGTTTTATCCGTATTTAAAGTAACCCTGCATGGTGTGTTTAAAATATTATTGAATATGGAATCAGAGTCCCTGGGTTAAATCCTAGTTATGATACTTATTACCTTTTTGAGTAGAAAACCTATCCTTTTCAGTAGCTCAGTTGTTTCATCCATGAAACAAAAGAGTTGCGCCAGACACTTTCAAGGTTCCTTCTGGTTCTAGATCTTATGTTCTTTTGTGGTAAGATTTGTCTGCTGTGAGTCAGAAGTTTCAGGAGTATCCCTTCCTTTTCTAATGTATATCTTCCACAACTCTAGGTTGTGGTCCTGGATTTTCTTAGCTTTCCTTATAAATCCTTAACCTATATTTATTTTGCCCTCTCTTTACCACAGGCCTCTATTTTCTTA
Source organism: Trichosurus vulpecula (assembly GCF_011100635.1). NCBI lineage: Eukaryota > Metazoa > Chordata > Mammalia > Diprotodontia > Phalangeridae > Trichosurus > Trichosurus vulpecula. The sequence goes on from NC_050576.1 coordinate 261,880,674, forward strand.
TTTAAGTTCTCTTCACTGACTAAAAGGGTCAAAACTCCATTTTTGCCTTTTAAATATTCTAAGTGTACTATGAATATACATATCATAACGTGTAAGACAGTTTCTCATGAATACTCTTTAAAGATCTGCTTTCTCTGTTAAACCATATAGGTTTTAAGCAGTACCCTTATAACAAGACAGATGCTAAAAACCAATGATGAAAATACTCATTGAGGTCATTTTGTTACCCATTCCCACCAAATTCTTTGTATCTTTGTCCAGTTTTGATTGTCCTCAGGAGTTAGGACTCTCTAATTTAGTGATAGATGACAGTTTCCAAATCTGTCACAACAAACAAATATTATGTTGTGTATGCTTTGCATTCTCAATATCTAGGGGGCTGATCAACTTGATAAGTTTACAGGTGATGAGTTTTGTTTGGGACCTAATTGTATGTGAACATATTACATTGGGAATAAATTGATTGGCTTAGGTTATTGTGGTCAGTAGAGGATGAAATACTTTGCTTAGTCTTTTGTGAGTTGGAAGCACTGCTTTGTGCTGGTTTATAAAATTGGGGTCCCTGGCAGAATTACCATCTGTATACTCTTTCCCTTTTCCAGAACTAAGTGCAGACTTGGGTCCTAAAGTGTCAAGGGATGGGAAGGAATTACACACACAAACACATACACACACAAATATATAAGTATATATTATATGTATAATTATATAATATATATATATATATATATATAATATACACATATATTATATATACATATGTAATTCCTTCACCTTTCCCTTGGAGTCACTAATGGATGCCTTGAGGCAGAGGCATCTGGTGGTTTCATGGGCTCAGTTTCATGCGGCTTGAGAAGAGAGTTCCTGAACATCAGATTCTGAAATAGAGAAGAAGAATTAGACAATGTCAAGGTCTTGGAATATTTGTGAATCCAGCTTCTAGAAAGAGAGAAGTATGAGTCTCAGGTTTGCCTTTCCAGCAACTCTGAATCTGAGAAGTTCAAAACTTGGACATTTAGAAAGAAAAAAGAAAGTTCATTTGCAACACTCTCCTCTGGATTTTTTTCATGAGGAAATCCAACTCAAAGAGTTCTAGGAGCTAGCCTGAGAGTGAGACAAAATGTTTAAGGATCCCAGGAAACACTAGACCCTTGGAAACAAGAGGATCCCAGAATCTAGACTTCCATTGAAAAAATAGCCTCAAAATCCCCCCTGAACACCTGTAAAAATGGCTCTGAACAAATTCTGGAGCTAAGGAACCCATGAAATAGCAGAGGGAAGCAGGTCTCCAGCCCAGGACAGCCTGGATGGTCGCTGGGAAGGGTCTATGGCACAGTGCTGGGAGTGGAGCGCAGCCCAGTGTGGGCCATACCAGGACAGACCAGACTGAGTATCGGTCAGCAGGAGCAGGCCTTACGGCCATGAACCGCTGAGCTGTAGCAGTTATCAGACTTCTCAACCCACAAATGCCAAAGACCGCAGAGCAGGTTAGTGGGAAAGCTGCTAGACTGGGGTGACAGCAGTCTGGCCCCACCCCTGGGGGCAGCACAGGCAGCATAGCGGTGGCAGCAGCAGCAGCAGGAAGCTCCTGTGGCTGCTTCCAGAGCTCCAGTGTTGGCTGCTTCCAGAGTCCCTGGCCCACACAGTAGGAGGAATTGAGGGGCAGATGAGAGCAGGAGGGCAGGGAGTGCTTTGCTCTGCTTGAATCTGGGTCACAGTCCTGGTTGGCAGTTCTTGGGGGAGGAGGAGCACTACTGTGGCAGATCTTGTGGTGACAGAAGTAGCTCTGAAAACAGCAGCGCAGCCCCTTAAGCTTGGGACAAAGCACTCTACTCTACAGGCAGTCATACCCTAATAAAAAGCTCAAGGGTCAAGTAGTTGACTGAGAACATAGCCAGGCAGTGAAAATGGACTCAGACTCAGATTCAGATTTTAGAATCTTTTTTGGTGACAAAGAAGACCAAAACATACAGCCAGAAGTCAACAAAGTCATAGGCCATGGAAGAGCTCAAAAAGGATTTGAAAAAGCAAGTAAGAGAAGTAGAGGAAAAATTGGGAAGAGAAATGAGAGTGATGCAAGAAAATCATGAAAAACAAGTCAATGATTTGCTAAAGGACACCCAAAAAAATACTGAAGGAAATAACACCATAAATATAGACTAACCCAAATGGTAAAAGAGCTCAAAAAGCCAATTGGGAGAAGAATGCCTTGAAAGACAGAATTACCCAAATGGAAAAGGAGGTTCAAAAGGCCACTGAAGAAAATACCACCTTAAAAATTAGATTGGAGCAAGTGGAGGCTAGGGGCTTTATGAAAAATCAAGAAATTATAAAACAGAACCAAAGGAATGAAAAAATGGAAGACAATGTGAAATACCTCATTGGAAAAACAACTGACCTGGAAAATAGATCCAGCAGAGATAATTTAAAAATTATTGGACTACCTGAAAGCCATGATCAAAAAAAAAAGGAGACTAGATATCATCTTTTGAGAAATTATCAAGGAAAATTGCCCTGATGTTCTAGAGCCATAGGGTAAAATAGAATTTAAAAGAATCCACTGATCGTCTCTTGAAAAAGATCCCAAAAAGAGAACTCCTAGGAATATTGTTGCCAAATTCCAGAACTCCCAGGTCAAGGAGAAAATACTGCAAGCAGCCAGAAAGAAACAATTAGAGTATTGTGGAAACACAGTCAGGATAACACAAGATCTAGCAGCTTCTACATTAAGAGACCAAAGGCCTTGGAATTTGATATTCCAGAGGGCAAAGGAGCTAGGATTAAAACCAAGAATCACCTACCTGACAAAACTGAGTATAATGCTCGAAGGCAAAATATGGATTTTCAATAAAATAGAGGACTTTCAAGCTTTCTCAGTGAACAGACCAGAGCTGAAGAGAAAATTTGACTTTCAAATACAAGAATCAATAATTACGTGAAAGAGTAAACAAGAAAGAGAAGTCATAAGGTACTTACTAAAGTTGAACTGTTTTGTTTATATTCCTACAAGGAAAGATGATGTTTATAATTCATGAGACCTTTCTCAGAATTAGGGTAGTTGAAGGGAATATACGTATATATGGAGAGAGAGACAGAGGGCACAGGGTGAATTGAATATGAAGGGATGATATCTAAAAAATAAAATAAAATTAAGGTGTGAGAGAGGAATATATTGAGAGAGGGAGAAAGGGAGAGATAGAATGGAGTAAATTATCTCAATAAAAGTGGCAAGAAAAAGCAGTTCTGTTGGAAAGGAAGAGGGAGCAGGTTAGGGACAATGAGTGAATTTTGCTCTCATCAGATTTGATTTGAGGAGGGAATAACATACACATTCAACTGGGTATTTTACCCCACAGGGAAGCAGGAGAAGGGGATAAGAAAGGGGGGATGATAGGAGGGAGAGCAGATTAGGGGAAGAGGTAATCAAAAGCAAACGCTTCTGAAGAGGGATAGGGACAAAGGACAAAATTGAATAAAGGGGAACAGGATTGGATGGAAGGAAATATAATTAGTCTTTCACAACATAACTATTATGGAAGTGTTTTGCAAAATTATACATGTGTGGCCTATGTAGAATTGCTTGCCTTCTTAGGGAGGGTGGAGAGGGAAGAGGGGAGAGAATTTGGATCTCAAAGTTCTAAAAGTGGATTCTCAAAAAAAGCCATTTTTGCATGCAACTGGGAAATAAGATATACAGGCAATGGGGGATAGAAATCTATCCTGCCCTACAAGAAAGTAAGGGGAAGGAGTTTGGGGGGGAAGTGGGGTGACAGAAGGGAAGGCTGACTAGGGAATGGGGCGATCAGAATTTATGCCATCTTGGAGTGGGGGAGGGTAGAAACAGGGAGAAAATTTGTAACACAAAATCTTGTGGAACTCAATGTTGAAAACTAAAAATATTAAATAAATAATTTATTTTTTTAAAAAAAGAAAAAATAGCCTCCTGGACAAAAGATCATCACCTGCATTTGGCTGTGAAGCTAAAAGAGCCTTTACATTGGGAGCAAAAGATGTGAATTTGTACCCAGCTATTGTATGATTCATTGACACAGTTCAGATGTAGTAGGAAGGAGATTACTTTTCTAGAAGCCCCAAGTTCATTTTCCTTTGGAGTGTGGGTTGGGAGTGGTGGTGATGTCCAAATCCTTTACTTAGAACGGTAATGCTGGAGGTTTATGTTTGTCCCGGGGCTGAAAATGCTAGAATGTTGTGGATCTGCCTGTCTAGAAACCCCAAATTTATTTACCTCTTGAGGGAAGTACAAAACACAGGAGTGGGCTTTATTTCTGAAAGATGATGTTGGACCTTGGGTGGAGGAGTTGGAACTTAACAAAAAGAGTTATATTAATTGTTTATGTACATGAAGGTTCATGTATTTTTTGTTTGTTTCATTTTCTTTGTGTGAAGTAGACCTCTGCTGTACCAATGAGCATTGTTACCTTGAGTTAAGACATAGGAGTTCAGGAGTCCTTGACCCATTCGTGTATAGACACATTAGTCTTCCCTGATCAATATAGCACGTAATGAATTCATAAGTGGCTAGAGCCATTAGCCATGGACAGCATACCCAACTTTGCCCTGGAGCATTTTTCCATTTCTCAGCCACATCCCCCATGTTCCTTACTTTTTTGTGGGCAGAACCACTACTCCCAAAAAGACAAGAGATTTCACATGAAGGTTTACTTGTTATTTTGGGTGACATTTTTCTGGACTCTGGGTTGAAGAAATAAGCTTTTCATTCAGATGACTAGATAAAATAAGACAATCTGAATTGATTGAGCTCCATGCCTTATTGTATTCAACCTGTTGTTGCTGTTGTAATTTTGAGATTTATTACAAGTATAGTCAGAGAAGTATCTGCCTGCTACCAAGTCCATTTTTTTTGGGGGGGGGGGGACAATCTAACACAGTTTATGTCATTAATGGGCACCTTCCCCTTCAAACATATATATACTGACAAATTTAATCTATGCTCGTTGCAGATATCCTTCATTTCTATACTATTTCTCTGGTCTTTGTAAATATGATAATATTACGACATCTGGATCTTCAGCTATGAGACTACGCACTAAATCAAAAGTTGATCCTTTGAGATTGTTGACTATTTTCTTCCTTTTGGATGTGAGTTAATCAGCACCACTGCAATTTTTCTGTGGTTTATCTTATTCAGGATTTTAAACTCCCTTGTCTCTAGGATTTCATGACCCAACTCTCTCCCATACTCTAGGTTCTCTTCTTACCTATCTGTGTTTCTTCTCAGCCTCCCTTGCTGAATTTTCATCCAGATCATGCTCATAGTGGGTGTCCCATCAGGCTGTTCTGTGCCCTCTTTTCTTCTCCCTCTACACTATTTCACTTGGTAATCTGATCACCAAGTAAATTCAACTATCATCTCTATGTTGATAATTCTTAAATCTACTATCCTGAACCTGAATCTTTCTGCTGACCTCCAGAATCACATCTACAACTGCATATTAGATATCTTGAAGTGAATACCAGCATATCCAAAACTGATTTATTATGCCCTCTAAGCATTCATTTCTTCCTATCATCTCTACTGCTGTTGAGGGCACTATCGACCTCTAAGTCATCTAAGGTTGCAACCTAGATGTCATCTTTAACTCCTCACTCATCCTTACCTTCAAGGTCAGTTTATGTTTGTAACATCCCTCCAATACACCCCCTTCTCTTATTTGGCTGTGCTACCATTCTAGCATAGACCCTCATCGCAGTATACCTGGATTACTGTAAAGCCTGCTGTTGGGTCTGCCTGCCTCAAGTCTCTCCCTACTCCAGTTTTTCATCCTTTCAGCTGACAATATGATCTTCCTAAAGTGCAGGTCTGATCTGGTCATTCTCCCTACTCTATAAACTCCAGTATCTCCCTATCACCTCCAGGATAAAATACAGAATCTTCTGTTTGGTGTTCAGAGACCTTAGTCACATGCCCTTCCCCACTGTTCTAGTCTTCTTCCACCTCAGACTGTTACTCATTTTCTATATCCAGTCACACTGGTCTCCTTGCTATTTTTCAAACAATAAACCCCATCTCCCTACTCTGGACATTTTCTCAGGCTGTAACCCATGGCTGGCATTCTCTCTGTCCTCATCTCCACCTCCTAGCTTCCCTAGCTTCCTTCGGGTTCCATCTAAAATCTTACTGTCTAAAGCAAATCTTCCCCAATTCCCGATAATACTAGAACCTTTGCTCTGTAGATTACTTCATATTTATTCTGCATGCACTTGTTTGTATGTTGTCTCCCTCATTAGATTTGGAGCTCCTCTAGGGCAGGGGCTATTTTTTGCCTTTCTTTGTATCCCCAGTGCTTAGCATTCTCCCTGGCATTTGACATGTTTATTGATGGGAGACCATTTCCCCACCAGCTGAAAGTCTCCTGAACTGTTACTGCCCATAGTGAACACCTGATTCTGACAAGTACTCAGTTTGCTTTTCATCTCCAGATGGGAACTTTTCCTCATACAATGCCGTAAAATATCTTCCCATAGTCCTTTATTTTTTCAGGAGAGTTTGGGAATATTTTTTCTCATCTTCTTTATTGAGGAATTTTTTTTATTTTTTTAAAATTTATTTAACATATTAAGTTTTCAGCATTGATTTTCACAAGAGTTTGGATTACAAATTTTCTCCCCATTTCTACCCTCCCCCCCACTCCAAGATGGAGTATATTCTGGTTGCCCTGTTCCCCAGGCAGCACTCCCCTCTGTCACCCCACTCCCCTCCCATCCCCCTTTCCCTTCCTTTCTTGTAGGGCAAGATAAATTTTTATGCCCCATTGCCTGTGTATCTTATTTTCTTGTTGCATGCAAAAACATTTTTGTTTGTTTTTGAACATCTGTTTTTAAAACTTTGAGTTCCAAATTCTCTACCCTCTTCCCTTCCCACCCACCCTCCCTAAGAAGTCAAGCAATTCAACATAGGCCACATGTGTATCATTATGTATAACCCTTCCACAATACTCATGTTGTGAAAGACTAACTATATTTTGCTCCTTCCCAACCCATCCCCCTTTATTGAATTTTCTCCCTTGACCCTGTCCCCTTTCGAAAGTGTTTGTTTTTGACTACCTCCACCCCCATCTGCCCTCCCCTCCATCATCCCCCCCATTTTTTTTATCTTCTTCCTTCTTCTTTCCTGTGGGGTAAGATTCCCAATTGGGTATGTATGGTATTCCCTCCTTAAGCCAAATCTGATGAGAGCAATGTTCACTCATTCCCCCCTCATCCACCCTCTCCCCTCCTCCCACAGAACTGCTTCCTCTTGCCACCTTTTTGGGAGATAATCTATCCCATTCTATCTCTCCTTATCTCCCTCTCTCAGTATGTTCCTCTCTCATCCCTTAATTTGATTTTATTTCTTTTAGATATCTTCCCTTCATCTTCAACTCACCCTGTGTCCTCTCTCTCTCTCTCTCTCTCTCTCTCTCTATGTATATATATATATATATATATATATATATATATATACACACACATACACACATAGATATATACATACATACACATTCACCTATATATATACATAAACATATATGTATGCATATTCCCTTCAGCTACCCTAATACTGAGGTCTCATGAATCATATACATCATCTTTCCATGTAGGAATGTCAACTAAACAGTTCACCTTTAGTAAGTCCCTTGCAATTTCTTTTTCTTGTTCTTTTTCTTGATTACCTTTTCATGCTTCTCTTGATTCTTGTGTTTGAAAGTCAAATTTTCTATTCAGTTCTGGTGTTTTCACTGAGAAAGCTTGAAAGTCCTCTATTTTATTGAAAATCCATATTTTGCCTTGGAGCATGATACTCAGTTTTGCTGGGTAGGTGATTCTAGGTTTTAATCCTAGCTCCATTGACCTCCGGAATATTGTATTCCAAGCCCTTTGATCTCTTAATGTAGAGGCTGCCAGATCTTGGGTTATTCTGATTGGGTTTCCACAATACTCAAATTGTTTCTTTCTGGCTGCTTGCAGTATTTTCTCCTTGATCTGGGAGCTCTGGAATTTGGTGACAATATTCCTGGGAGATTTCTTTTTGGGATCTATTTGAGGAGGCGATCGATAGATTCTTTCAATTTCTATTTTGCCCTGTGACTCTAGAATATCAGGGCAGTTCTCCTTGATAATTTCTTGAAAGATGATATCTAGGCTCTTTTTTTGATCATGGCTTTCAGGTAGTCCAATAATTTTTAAATTATCTCTCCTGGATCTATTTTCCAGGTCAGTGGTTTTTCCAATGAGATGTTTTACATTATCTTCCATTTTTTCATTCCTTTGGTTCTGTTTTATAATATCTTGATTTCTCATAAAATTACTAGCTTCCACTTGCTCCAATCTAATTTTTAATTTTCTTCAGTGGTCTTTTGGACCTCCTTTTCCATTTGGCTAATTCTGCCTTTCAAGGCATTCTTCTCCTCATTGGCTTTTTGGAGCTCTTTTGCCATTTGAGTTAGTCTGTTTTTTAAGGTGTTGTTTTCTTCAGTGTATTTTCCAGTATTTTTTTGGGTCTCCTTTAGCAAGTCATTGACTTGTTTTTCATGGTTTTCTCGCATCCTTCTCATTTCTCTTCCCAATTTTTCCTCTACTTCTCTAACTTGCTTTTCCAAACCCTTTTTGAGCTCTTCCATGGCCTGAGACTAGTTCATGTTTTTCTTGGAGGCTGTTGGTGTAGGCTCTTGCACCTTATTGACTTCTTTAGGCTGTATGTTTTGGTCTTCTTTGTCAGCAAAGAAAGAATCCAAAGTCTGAGACTGAATCTCGGTGCGTTTTCACTGCCTGGCCATATTCCCAGCCAACTAACTTGACCTTTGAGTTTTTCAGTGGGGTATGACTGCTTGTAGACTAGAGAGTTCTATGTTTCACGTTTTGGCGGGGGAGGTGCCAGTTCTGCCACACCAGCACTGCTCCTTCCCCAACCCCCAACCCGGACTGGGCTTAGATCTTCAGCAGGCTGAGCACTCCTGCTCTGATCCGCCACTTAATTCCTCCCACCAGGTGGGCCTGGAGCCGGAAGTAACAACAGCTGTAGCTGCCCCACCTCTGCTTCCCCCGGGGCTGGAAGCCGAACCGTGAACTCCTTCTACTCCCACAGCTTTTCCCACTAACCTTCTCCGCAGTCTTTGGTGTTTTTGGGTTAAGAAGTCTGGTAACTGCTGCAGCTCACTGATTCAGGGTGCTAAGGCCCCCTCCGCCCGGCTTCTGGTCTGGATGGTCCACGCCATTCAGGCTGGGTTCTGCTCCACTCCGTTCCCAGCTCCCAGCTCCGTGTGGGATAGACCTCACCCAGAAACCATCCAGGCTGTCCTGGGCTGGAGCCCTGCTTCCCTCTGCTGTTTTGTGGATTCTGCCATTCTAGAATTGGTTCAGAGCCATTTTTTATAGGTTTTTGGAGGGACTCAGTACGGAGCTCACACTAGTTCCTGCTTACCAGCTGCCATCTTGGCTCCGCCCCTCCTTTTTGAGGAATTTAGTAGCCATTTTCCAGGTATTCTTTATAATGTCTCTCTAAAGATACTAGAATGTTTGACCCATCTAGAGCTGCTCCCTCTGATTCTTCTGTGTCTGCCTCTCTCTGTCTCTGTATGCATGTACATATGTGTAAATACATACACATATACATATATGTCTATGTATTTGTATGTGTGTATATATATATATATATTTCTCAGATTTTTTTTCAATTATTAAGCATTTTTTCCTCCCCCTCACACTGGGAATAAAAAGAAATACAAAACCCTTATAATGGACTTACTATTAGGTTCAATATACCTCCCCAAAATTTTAAATTTCCCCTTTGACACTACAACTTTTTTCTGCAGTGATTTCAGAGCCTCCTAACAGCAAAAATCTTTGAAGATTGGGATGTAATTTAAATTTTTTACAAATCTATAAATTTAGCTACAATGATACCCTGCATAGGTAAGTTACATATATCTGTAGCATAAAGTCATAAATTTAACTTAAATCTAAGCTGTAGTGAAACATGAAATTCAGTTGAGAAGAGATAGAAGGAAGGAAGGAAAGGAGAGAGTGAAGGAAAGAAAGAAGGAAAGAAATTACTAAGGAAAAAAATCCTCCAAATCACAAACTTTCTCTTCCAAAATCAGATTTTTTTTACAGGAAAAAAATGCACCATATTAGAATATTTGTAGGAGAGCTCCCTTTAAACGGTTTGAGGAAAAAAAATGTGTGTAAGTATGTGTGTATACCCCCCCACACACACACACCAGATCTATTCTATATGAAGACCTAAGGAGAAGTATGGTACAGTAGGAGGATTTATGAACTTGTAGTCAGAAGAGTTAGGTTCCAATCCTAATCCTTATCATTTTCATAATCTTTTAAACCATAAAGTCATGAATCTGAACTGGAAAGGACTTTAGAAGATATGGAGTCCTCCCTCCCCATTTAATGGATAAACACAGTGAGATAGAAATGTTAAGATATTTAAGATTGTAAATAGTAAAGCCAGTATTCAAAACCATCTCTTTTTAGTGTAAATCCAATTCCCAAGCTTTCCTGTGTCCAAGAATTACTTTATCAGTGATATACTGTAGGCACTTTAATATTCATATTCTCTTAGATGTGAGAGTCAAAATGGTATGTTGGCTAGAGAGCTGGCATCACCACCAGGAAGCTTTAGTTTGTGTCTTGTCATTTATATCTACTGTATGTTTTGATGGATGGTAAATCGCTTAATTTCTTAGTGCTCTGGCTTGACCACTAAAAGATGCCCACCTGAATTGGTAGAGTAGTCTCTTCATCTAAGAGTTCCTCATACCAATAAAATCACTGGTCAAACCTCTCTCCCTATTCTTTGAGATGTAGTCAGACTAAGCCATTCTCTATCAATTTTTGTTTTATACTGAGAACTAATATCTATGCTTATGACTCTAGTGTCTAACATAGTACTTTGTACCAAGTAGGAGCGTAATGAATAACTAGTGAACTGAATTTGTTGGAAAAGTCCTATTTTGGAAATGAAGAGATTTGAATTCTACTTCTGCCTGTGTAACTCACTAGACATGTGATCTCTGAACTTTATTTTCTTCTAGAAGAATATTGGATCAGGTGATATTTAAAGGCTTTCTTAGCATCGGTATCAATGGTTTTAGAAGAATAGCCAGATACAAGATGTGGAGGAATTTTCTTAACACAGAATTTTAGCCTTAAAATGTCAGGTAAAATCTGTATGTAGTTCAATTTTGTGTGTGCACATTTGTGTGTATATATATGTACATGCTTGTATGTGTGCGTATTTATAAAGAAAACAGTAATATTTTATATAATGATTTGACTACTATTAACTCTAGATAACATTGTAGTAGCATAGTCATAAAGTGACAAAGATAAAATGTTTTATATACGCTAGAATTTCATGATATTTTAAAGAATTTGTGTGTTTCAATGGCATGGAGAGGGTACTAATGAAAACTATCATTAAATGGTAGACTACTTTATTTAATCATCTGGGTTCAAATATCTCTTATGTAAATTAACCGAGTGACCTTTAGAAAGTCTCTCTACTTATCCAGGCATCAATTTCCTCATCTATAAAGTAAGGAGATTTGACTCTAAGTTTTCTTCTAGCTCTGGCTCTATGATCTCACATCATTAAGCTCTCTGGTTCTCAATTTTCTCACTCTAAAGTCTAAAATCTGGTCTATGATATCTGAGGTCCTTTCCTGCCCTAAATTCTCATGATATCTTCTTGTTCATTTGTTTTGTAAAACCTCAGAGTATTAGATTAGCATGAGTTATTGATGACAGTAATTTCATTGTATTTAATATACCAGTAATAATTAATTTAAATAAGTCACACATGGGTCTCTATTTCTGTTTCTTACTTTCTGGACACTTTATGCATGAACTCCTTTATGATAAACAAAGAGGTGCCATGTGTAATATTTCCTTTCCAAATTCCCTAAATATAATTGAATAATGTAGGTGAAGCATAAAGATAGCATCAAAAGGCATCCCTAGTAGATATCGTAAAAAATGAGTCAGAGGACAAGAAAGTTTCAACGGTAGACAAAAAAAAGGAAAGGACAATAATAACTGATTTAATAATATTAACTAGTCTTTATGTAGTACTTTTTAAAGGACTGAAAGTGCTTTGTAAATATCATCTCATTGTATCCAACAATCCTGGGAATAAGTGCTATTATTAACTCCATTTTTTAGAAGAGGAGACAAAGACAGATGCTAAATGACTTGAGTAGGGTCACACAGCTAGTAAATGTCTGAAGCTAGGCTTGAACTCAGACCTTCCTGACTCTAGGCCCAGTAATCTATCCTGTGAGACTGTAGGATGTGTAGGATATTTTACAAAATCTAGTTTGAGCTTATAGTGGCCCCATGGAGGTAGGTACCATAAATAGTCTCAACCATATTTTATAGATGAGAAAACTTGTTCATAGTCGCAGATGTATTGAATCTCAGTGATTTCAAACAGGATTTGAAGCCACATACTTGCCATCTACCATTCTATTCCTCATGCCACTTTGCCTCTCTTGAGTGCAGAACACAGGGCTCTGTCTACCAGGTGGTAGAGTGCTTAAGTGGCCATCACAAGGGAAGATACACCTGAGGGAAAGCAGCACAAAAAGCATAGAGGTAAGTCCTAAGTGAGCACCACAACCAGACTTTGCCTATTGTACTTAATAACCTTGTTTAGGGTAGCAGTCCCAGTAATACTAAACCCAAATGTCTTATCACATTTACTTACATCACAAATACTAGTAAGCAAATATCTCCTCGGTCAATGTAAGATAGGGCTTTCTCTGCATCTCAGAAAACTGCCAGGGTGAGTCTGACATGAAACTTGAACCTAGGTCTTCCTGGGTCCCAGTTCTTCTCTCTAGCAATTATTTCATGCCGTTTCATGTTAATGACAACTTACTTGAATTGAAACAGCAAATGGAAATCCCTACCAAATCAGAAAGATTGTCCCTAAGGCCTTAGATTAGATGATCTGTGAAACCTTCAGAAATCAGTTCTTCTCTCTGAAATTTATAAAGTGGCCCTCCACCAGTATCAAAGCCTCAAGTATAGCGGTTTTGGCACCCTTTTTTAAAAATTAGAATTACTGGTGCCAGTCTTCAGCTCTAGCTCTGCTATTTCTGATGACTCAGTGAGTACCCTTCTTGCAAGGCCCAATGCTGTGGTATTTCGGTTCAGATAGAATGGAAAATGACTAAGATTTAAGGCTTTCTTTTGCAGCAAATCATAAAGTCCCCCTGCCTGGTTAGAAAACAAGAATGTTTGGCCAATGTTGATTCAAGGGATGAGGATGATGATGTTAACAAATTTAAAGTAGTAAAATCTCATCAAGTCCAGGGGATGAGGTGTGAAAAGTGAGTAATTAAGCATCTCTTTTGGACTTTTAAAGGGAGGGGGGAAATAAGGCATTTAATAAGCAAAACAAAGTCTAATTAAAGCAATTAGATTACACTGCCTAACAATGGAAAACATTCTTACTGTCTCATTTCAGTTCGATTTTCTTCCACAAAATGTATACAAATATATACACATGTATGCACACACAAATACACAGTGATATATAAAGTATAAGCATGAACATGTAAAAAGGTCAGAGTGATTTGAAGTTCCTTCAAAGAGGAAAATGCAAAATAACCCTTTTCTACATTCTCGTGACTCATGATTCTTACCCAGGCTCACAAAGAAATGAACTTGAGTAATCACACCATTAAAGCTCTTTACCAAGAGCCAATTCCTGTGGTCTCCCTCGGTCCAGCTGCTGATGACTCACAGAGGAAGTGGTAGAGATTAGGGTGCACAGGGAAAAAAAATCAGAACAGCCCAGAAATAAAGCAAATCAACCAAGCATTACCTTTTGTGCAGAATGGAACAATGGCCTAACTACTGAGGTTCCAAATGATCCATCTTATTTCCCTCATTTGTGTTATTCCTGTTGGAAAGACCACCAGGAAACATGTGAACCACCATGGAATACCCACTGTAATCCAAGGCACATCTCAATTAATATTCCCTTCTGACAACAGCTAGAACAATAGACAACATCAAGCCGTTTAATCTCCGGCAATAATTCCTTTTGTTGAGTTGAGAGGTTTTCCCCTTGAATTAGGTTTTAAGATCGGATTTTCAAAATTAGTTGGGTAGTCTACATATTGTAAAGTGGAGGTCCCCCGTCTCCTAAGCACAAGCATATGGCTAGGTACAGTGCTGGCTGGAGTAAAGGCGGCTAAGGGTAATTTTTCCTTTAGTCATTAACAAGTGAGTTATCTCTGAAATAAAATCAGCCCTTTATTAGCAAATGTTGTAACTAAACTGCACAGTTGTTAAAGTCTTCTTTCAATTTTCTTTAAAGTGTTAGAAATGTAAATGGATCCTTTATGTCACCCAGCAGAATTAAGTCTGATCAGGAAGATTTTTAAAAGGCTATATTATGGATTCTTCACTTAGTTACCAATGGACTAGAACGTTTCACTGTTTTAAATCACTCTAAGCTAAGGTATGCTTATGAACACAAGCTTTAGAAGAAGAAAATGAGCAGAAGAAGAAAAGAATAAGAACATTTTATTTGTTGAAATTAACAATTATTCTTTAACTGAATTAAGACATCTTTAAAATGCTGCAGATATTGCTTTATAGAAAGATTGCATATTTAGTTTATAGTATGAGCTGTTCTATCACATGATTACAGAGGGATTTGAAAAAGAAAAGGATGTTTTAGTAACAAAAATCATGACTTTTAACTTCCTTGAAATATCTATATACTTTCATAATGGCTATGGTCTTTGTTAAAAAGAGAATGTGAAGTTTGAGTTTTTAAATTATTGGGTAGGAGAAAGGAGAAAGCAATTGGAGAGAGAAGTGGATCTCTTGCAACATTTTCTCAGAATCTCTTTTAATTAAGCCTCTCAATGAAGGCTAAGAATAGTGTGGTCATACTTCTGTGAAATATTTTGTTATTTCTTTTACAGGATATTTCTTAGCCAAGAGCAGAAAAGTATGCTTTAAAAAAGAATGCATTTGCATTTTACATTATTGTGGTTAGAGAAACACACATGCCTTCCGCACTCCTGTATACTTAATTCATTAAATGATTTTCACATTTAAAAGTCACATTTCATTGCTATGATTAAAGTAATCAAAAGACTAGGCCGTCCCATTTTGCCACATCAGAAAAAAATCCAGTTAAGTTTTAATTTTGAAATCTTTGGTGAGGTACATTATTTATTGCTCAATTTTGATCTCTTGATTTAGCTTTTAAAATGAGGTTATTTAATATGATTTTTGAAGGCAGATCTGCAATTCTGACAACATGGTCTTTAATCTTCCCCTCTCACTAGCCACTGCTTAGCTCTCAAGTCAGGTCTGTATATGTATTTTAGCACCATATTTAACTGAAATATTGTTTCTATCCAACTTGCCATGGTATCTCTTCTCTGTGTAGAGATATAGTGTTGTATAAGGAATAAAAAGCTGGCCTTGGAGATAGAAAGAAATAGGTTCAAGTCCTGCTTTTGACTCAGAACCACTGTGTGACCCATTTAATCTCTCAGTGCACCCAAGAAAATCTCTAAAAGTTGATGTTGCATGAATGATTCTGTTCCACATTGGAAGAAAGACTATCCTAATTGAAAGCTCCCTATTTGAACAAAAGCATGGCTGCAATTCCATCTCATCTTTAGAGAGTTCCTCAAAAAGTGTGAATCTGGAAATAGTAGCACATTACTTGCAATATTTTCTTAAACCACAGAAAGCTGAATCTACCAAATCTTTCTTTGTCTCCAATTTGACCATGAATGATGAGGCATGTCTTAACACTTTTCTTTACTGATTGACATTGAGTCATGTGTATTCTATAACATTAAACATCCTATTTACCCTCAAACTATACAAATATGATCTCATTTGTATGAGATGCATTATCCACTATTCTAAGAGAATTCTTGACACAGTTTATCTCCCTCCACATGTACAATGGAATAAAGTACAGGAAGATAATGAAGAATCTTCTGAATCATCAATGATTAAAACATGTTTGAATAGTTTTCTGTTAAATATATTATATTTTTAAAAGGAAGTCCAGAGTATCATTCTACCAACTGCAATGATGAAAAAACCAGAACATTTCACTTCCATACCATGTGGGAATAAAAGGAAATTTATTGTCTGAATTCTCTTTTCCAGATAAAGCTATCACAGAGGACAAGGCACTTATTTTCCTTCAAAAAGTTCTAAAGTGGTTTTTATTCATTTCTTTTATTAATCCCTTGAATTTTTCTCACTGTGAAATAGATTCAGCTGAGAATTTCTATTCCTTTTTTTCTTTGTTGAGCATCTTAAACTTTTATTTCACTTTGGTTCAATTCAAGAAGCATGTAGTAGCTGTCTATTAAATGTGCAAAGTGCTGGGGATATAAAGACAAAATGAAAAATAAGCCCTGTCCTCAAGGAACTTATATTCTTCTTAGGACATGTAGCAAGTTCATAGATAACTAAATGAAAAATAATTTGATTATGGACTAGATACTAAAATTTAAAGGGTATTAAAAAAGCCTTTCCAAAGGAAATGACATTAGAGTCAAGTCTTGAAGTAAGGGATAGATTGATTGTTTCCCAATAATGTCCATTCAAGATAAAATGTTTATCTTTTTTCCATTAGTTGTCTTTCTTGCTAAATCCTATTTATATTTGTCCTATTTTGCCCATGTTACTTGATTTGCCATATTAGTTGATTTCTTTAATGCTTTGCTTGCTGGTTTACAAATATTTGTTTTGGAGGCATATGTTGAGCCTTATATCCTAGGTATTTCACTGTTTATCCTTTCTAAGTCTTGTTACACATGTAGTCATCTCCAAACTGAATAAACATTGTACTGTAGTAGGTTGGTTTATCTTTATGCTAGTTATTAAAAAATATTTATTGAAAAATTCAGAAGTTGTATTTATGTAATTCTTTAGTGAGTCATGCTTGGCAAGTTACTTCTCAATTACATTATTTAGTTTGTAGTAATTTTAAATGTAATTTTTCTATTGCTTTCTCCTGAGTTTGTTAAAGGTACATAGAAAGCTGATTTTTGTAGTTTTATTTTACTGGTTATTATTTTGATTCTTCTTTTCCATAGAATGCCTAGGGATCACTAAATAATTGCCATGTCAATTCCAAATAGAAATAATTTTACTTCATATGTGCCTATAAAGTATATTTGAATTTCTTTTTGCTTGTCATTGTTATAGCTAATATTCTAGTACTGTATTAGTTAGTAGTAGAGACAATAAGGATCACTATTTTATCCCTCACTTTAATAGGAAAGTTTCTAATTTTTCTTGATTGTGAATAATCCTAGCAGTTGTTTTGTCTTTAAGAAGGTCTTTGTTAAAGAAAAACTTACATCATATTAAAGAAAAGCCCTTTTGTTTCTATGCTTTTTAATGTAAGTAAATGCTGAATTTTGTAAAAAGACTTCTACGTCCATCAAATCATGTTATTTTAAATACTTTGCTTATTAATGTTACGCATTACTTTTTAGCTTTCCTATTGTTAAGTTGTTATTGTATTCCTGGTAATAATGAATATTTTTGTATACTCTTTGCTAATATTTTATTAGATACTTTTGCATTATTATTCACTATTAATGAAAAACTTCATGGGATAGTGAATAGAAAGCTGTTCTGGGCACTGAAACAGGATGTTCATAATGCCATCCCTTTTCCTCTTTTACTTTCTGAGGCTCTGTGGTGCTAATTGTGGTTAAAGATCTCACCCATTCATCCCCTTAATAGGCCTCAGGTGGAGCTAGTTACGGGTAGCATGATTACAGAAGGCTTGCTTGAAGGTAGGCCCACACCCTTCCACTAAGTAAGTGCTAAGCCCCAGGCCCATGCCCTTTTGCTGATTAGGTGTGAGATCCTTGAGTTCTAAGAAGGGTATATATGCCTTGAGAGTAGGCATCAAGCTCAGAGACAGAGAGAACCACTGAGAGATGGAGCTCAGAATCCAGCCCAAGGAGAGATAGAGAGACAGAGAGACAGAGAGAACTGGAAGGGCTGAGAGAGAGATGGGAGAGAGAGAGAACTACAAGGGCTCTCAGAACTGCAAGCTTTCAAAACTGCAGGAGGAGAGGACACAGGCAAGCAGACAGCTAGGATTCATCAGTGAGTGTTTATGAGAAGGCCCTAGCAGAGGGGAAGGTTACAGGATGGTTTGGCTGTTTGCTGTGATATTGTGTTTTAATTTCTTTGCTGTTACACTGAAATGGACTTACTGGTTTGGGGATACAATTACTGCTATGTTGAATTGGGGTTATTGGTTTTGGGATTTGATCCTCTGGTGTCTGAATAAATGTTTGACTTCTTCTGCCTTCTATATAGAGAGTCTATTATAGTTTGCAATTCTGAACTGTATGGGCATATTCATGTTCACCATCGATATTGTCAATCTTGCCTTACTGATACAGGCTCCTTGGTGGAAACTCTTCTCCTTCTCTCCTCTCCTCTCTTCTCCTCTCCTGTTCTCTCCTTTCTTCTCCTCTCCTTCCTTCTTTCTTCTCCTCTTCTCTCTTCCTCCATCCCTTTCTCTGTTTCTGTCTCTTTCTATCTCTGTCTCTCTCTTCCTCTTGTTTCCCTCTGTTATTATCTTTCTCTGTTTCTCTCTGTCTCCAACTCTGTCTCTGTATGTGTCTGTCTCTGTCTCTCTGAATCTCTCTCTGTCTCTATCTCTCTCATTTGTTTTGTTTGTTCTTGTATCTTCCTTGAGGTGTTTCTTATTGTTTTTGAGGTGCTAGATAAAAGAGATGGGTTTTGCTACCAACTTTCCTGAGCCTGCTTCTTGGAAGTTTCTCACCTTCCCACAAGTCTCAGCAGCTATTTCTTTATAGTCACACCTCAGTAGCTGATTTTAAAGGCAATAAACCAAGTTTTATATAAAACCAAGTTTTAAATTAACATTGAAGTCTTACCACTTTTAAAGATTTAAATACAGCCCACAAAGAACAGACCATAAACAATTCAGAGATTATTTTTGCTCTCTGATTCAATAATTCAACCTGTGAAAATGCAGGGCTCTAAAATATTTTTAAAAATTTAAAAATCAGGACAGCATAATGTAATGGCTCATGTGCTGTCCTTGGAGACAAGAAGATAAGGGTTTAAGTCCCACCTTTGACACATACTAGCTGTGTAATTCTAGGCTAGTTATTTAACCTCTAAGTACCACTAACAGTTCTGTGAGACTAAGAATTGCTAATCTTCATTGACAGAGGAAGTTCCTCACCTGGAGCTATCTACATGGATGATCCCAAGTCTGGTTAATAAAATAAATTGGGAATGAAGGCTTAGCACTATCATCTATTACTTTAAGACATGTGACTAGAAGATCAACCATATAATAAACTCTATCCTGCTCAAAAAAATATTACTGTGAAAATTCTTAATATGTACTAAGAAGGAAGAGGGAGTTTGGAGCAGTGAAGCTTAAAGAAATTCTTAGAATTAGTGACTGGTAAAGACATCAACCCTATTCTCAAAAATTCCAGACCATTTCAGATCATCATAGGCCTTTTTCCTTTGCCTAGATTACAGTAAACAGGAAACAACTAACATTTATATAGTACATTAAGGTTTGAAAAGTGCTTCACAAATATTATCTAATTTGGTCCTCACAGTGACCCTAAGAGGAGAATTCTATTATTATCCTTATTTTTTATAGATGAGGAAACTGAGGCAAATGGAAGTCAAGTAACTTGCTCATAATCATATAGTTAGTAACTATCAGAGGTCAGATTTCAACTCTAGGACCAGCCCTTTATCCACTGTACCATCTAGCTGCCTCTACAACAGATAAATAATAGTTTGGGGAGGCCAAAGATGTAAAGTATTCTATTAAAAGTAGCTATACTCAAGTGAGATAATGTAATGCAAAGTATTTTTCAGACCTTGAAGCATTATATGAATGTTAAAAATTAATAACCTCTTAAATTATAATGCAAAAATTATTTGTAAAATAAACTAACATAAAGAATATTACTTAAAAATCAGACCTTTAAAACTTTTTATGACTGATCACAGAATTCAGCCAAGCTTGAGGACATGTTCTTAACCTGGGGTTCATGGAACCACAAGAGCTACATGTATAGATTTCAGGGATGCATGATTTTGAAACTTTTAATATTTTGACAACTAAATTTCAACATATTTGGTTTTCTTTGTAATCTTATGTATTTTATTTATACATTTAAAAACATTATTCAGAGGAGGCATCCAGACTTCATCAGGATACTTCTCTTTTCATTTCACCTTGGTAAATGCCTGAGGGCTCTATTTCACATCAGTTACTTATTGATGGGAGAGTTAAAATATGTGGGGATTAAAAAGGTTTGAGAGACATAATTTCTGGGTAATTTAACCATTTAATTAGTAATTAGTAATGCCAATATTTTAATGAAAGGATTGTCTTTGGCCATCTCTCTCTTAGACCAAAGACCCCTCATGGTGGTGGACTCACAGTTTATATGCCCTTTGAAAAGTAGGTGTTCCTGAGGGAACCAATCAGCTCTGGCTGACAATTAATGAGAAAATGAATATGACAGGAAGGTGGGCTACATTACAATGAAGGTCTTGGGTATGTGACTTGGGTCACCCAAATCTTGGTCAAACACACTTAATAATTTTCATGTCGACTGTCTGACAAAGGGAGAATCAAAACTTTTCCAGACCTGTCTGAGTAAGTACAATGAGCAAGAATGTACCCATTAACCCAAACTTAGAATTTATTTTTCTGTCTGATTAGATCTTGGCTTGGGTAAATCTTATGAGAGATTTCCCACACTGGTTGGCTTCTGGATGAAGAAGTAAAAAGGGAGAAAATCTTTAGTCCTAATACAATAATTAGTTATTAAATACAAGAGGGCAATAGTCATATCTTATAAATATCATTTCCATGGACAACCACCACACATGTACAATCATTTAAAAACTCTATAGGCTTATTTGAACATTAGAAAATTATGCTATTTTGCTTGGCAATCTCACTTGGTGATCTCATCAGGTCCTGTGGATTCAATTATCTCCTCTACATAGAGGAGTTTCAGATGTATTTGATCAACCCTACACTCTCTTCTAACCACTACTGACTTTTGGACATCTTAAATTGAATGTCTTATAAGTACCTCAAACTCAACACATCCAAAATGGAATTCATTATCTTTCCATCCAAATCTCTCCTTTTCTTAATTCCCCTATTTCTGCAGAGGTCCACAACCTAGATGTTATCCCTGACTCCTCACTCTCTCACAGATATTCAATGTATTGACAAGTCCCATTGATTCTACTTTCCCAACATCTCTCGTCCATTGCTCTTTTCTCCTCTGACATTGCCACCATTCTGGTGCAAGCCCTCTTAATCGAACATTTGAATTATTGCAAGAGCCTTCTGGTTGGTCCCCCAGCCTCCCACCATGGTCTGTCCCGCCTTCAGGTACCAAACTGAGCTTCCTAAAGCACAAGTTTGACCATGACACCCTTCTATTCAATAAACTTCAGTGAATCCCTACTACTTCCAGGATAAAATATAAAATCCTCTATTTGGATTTTAAAACCTTTAATAACCTGGCCCCTTCTTACCTTTCCAGTCTTCTTTGCTTCAATGACACTGGGCTTCATATTCTTCATACAGGACACATCCTCTCCTGAATCCAAGTATTTTCTTTGGATGTCCCTTATCCCTAGAATTCTCTTCCTCCTCATCCCTATCTCCTAGTTCCCCTGGCTTCTTTTCAGTCTCAGCTAAAATTCTACTTTCTACATAAAGCCTTTCCCAATACTAGTGCCCTCCATATGAGATTATCCCCCATTTATCCTATATGTAACATTGTCATACATAGTTATTTGCATGTTGTTTGCCCAATTTGACTGTGAGCACTTTCCCCCCCTTTCTTTGCATACCTACTGCTCAGCACAATGCCGAGGCACTTTGTGTCATCACAAATGATTTTTAATTTGACTTGAAAATAAAATTCTTATCCTTCAGTTTCTCAAACACAGACAACAAAATGAACATTAAGATCAATACTTTAATCAAAGTTAATAAATACTCATATTTAAAGATCATCATTGCTGTTTAACATCCTTTTGATTGCTAATTTTCTAGAAGGGGGGAGTGGAGCTGGATGGGGGTTGGAAACAATTCTTTCCTGGGTGTAGTATTCCTCCTTGATTATATGACAATTTAAATTAGTTCAAGATGATTCATGATGAAGCAATTTAAGAAAAAAAAAAGCTTTCCCATCAGAGACTTTAAAATAATAAATAGTTTGTTTCATGAGTTTAAAGCAGTGAAAACCAAAGTTTAAAGAATCCTCATTAAGTGAGTTAACCAGTTTTTGTATACCCTCTTTTGTTGATGAAACTTTCCCGTGATCTGATACCCATGCACAAATGACTGCTAGTAGTCAAGCAAATAAGTTTTGCTTATCTACCTGTGGAGACACACAAAAAATAGGGACTCGTTAAAATGGTATATCTGCATAATTGAGGAAATTTTTTCATTTAGGATAAGTGAAATGTCTTTTTAAAAAACCCTCTACAAAATGAGCTTTGTTAATACTCTTCACAACTTTCTCCCCCGTCTGCCTGATGTGTTAAAAAGACAATATTAAATCATACACAAGTAAAGTTGAAGGCTTACATATAATCAAATCCATTTCTATGTATAATGATGGTAATTTAAAAGAAAAAAAGTATCTTTTCAGTACAACTCAACAAATAATTATTTTTAAAAGAAATTTAAATTAACAGCTTTGGTTTTTTATATCTCCCGAATTTCCCTTTATATATCTACCTCTACTCCCTCTCAGAGTCATACCAAATAACACCTTTTAGGGAAAAAGAAAAAAGGAAGAAAATCATCAAAGTTGATCAATAAATTTTAAAAAAGTCTGACAACATAGGCAATGTTCCATATCCTTGGATCTTCTCCCCCCTCCACTTTTTCCAAAGAGTATGAGGAGGTGCCTTCTTATATTTCTCCTACAGGGCCATACTTGGTATTTTGTAATTTTGCAACATTCACTTTAGATTTGTTTTGTGGTCATTCTTCATGCCATTGTTGCAGTCATCATGTGTGTATGTGTGTATATGTATATACACAAGTTTTTGTGTATATACATATATATTTGACTCCACTCCCTCCACGCTACTTTAGTTCATGTCTTTCTATGTTTCTCTGTATTCATCCTGTTTGTCATTTCTATAGCAATCTTTCATTATGTTAATGTGCCTTATTTTTTTATCCATTCTATGGTACATGGCTATCAACTCTGTTTCTAGTTCTCTGCTGTCACAAATATGATGCTGTAATATTTGGGGGCATATGGGGCCTTTCTTTTTACCAATGACCTCATTTGGGAAATATGCCAAGTTCATCAGTCTTGGAGTGAAAAGGTACAGATATCTGGTCAATTTCTTTACAAAATCCCAAATTCCTTTTCAAGATATTTATAGTGATTCACAAAGTCAGAAGAAGGTCTAAGTTTGCCTATCTTTCTGCAACCACTTTAATATTAATTATTTCCATCTTTGTTCATCTAAGTTGTCAATTACCTCAAGGTTGTTTTGAGTTTTGCAAGTTCTGTTGTGATTAGTGATTTGGACCATTCTTTCATATTTTAAATCGTTTCCTATTCTTTTATAAACTGTTTGTTGATATCCTTGACCATTTATTTTTTGGGGGAGTGGATTTTAAACAAGCATTTATTAAATATCTACTCTGAGCCATGCACTATGACTGGGACTGTGAATAGGAAGACAAAACAAAAGCAAAAACAAAAGAAAAACCCAAGATAAATCTTGTCCTCAAAGATTTTATATCCCATTCAAATTTGAGCCATAATTATCATCCGAGATAGAAAATATAAAGAAAATAACAGTGAAAGTATGGCATCACTGGAATCTAAAATGTCAATTCCTTGAGAACACACACACACACACACGCACGCACACACACACTGGCAACAACTAGTACACAGAGTGTCTGGCACGTAATAGTTATTTAATATTGCTTATTTATTGGCTGGGACAGCTAGGTGGCATAGTGGATAGACTGCCAACCTGGGAGTCAGGAAAATCTATCTTTTTGAGTTCAAAGCCAACCTTAGATACTTACTAGCTGTGTGACCTGGGCAAGTCACTTAACCCTATTTGTTTCAGTTTCCTCATCTGTAAAATGAACTGGAGAAGGAAACAGCAAAGTGTCTTTGCCAAGAAAACCCCAAATGGGGTCACAAAAAGTCAGATATGACTGAAAGGACTGAACAACAGCAACAATTGAGTGGTTGATTGACGGATGGTGAAAATGACAAAAGGCTTCAAATCAAAACATTATAGTTCTAATTCCCAAGTCCTCTGTAACCTAACAGACTATATAAATCTAAGATAAAGGGAGGATGCATCCAATCCTTAGACAATGTCCAAATCTGTGCTTCCTGGCTGAGCAGAGTAGGTACAAATATTACATGCCTGGTTCCAGTCTAACATTTGGAACTTCGAAAGCATGCTTCCTGCCATGAGCAAGTAGTTGGTACTAAGAGTTAACGCTAAGTCTTCTAATTTGCTATGGAGCTGGAAGAACTCTGAAAATGCTGAGCCACAAAACAACATACTCATAAAAGTTATAATCCATTGACCTCTCAGTTTCTTTTCGTTCCCAGAAATGAATAAGACAAGGACTACTTTGAGCTGCTGGGTAGGAGGAAGAGCAGAACCCTTAAATGCCACTGAGCTACTATGTGTATATGAGGACATGGTTCCTGTTTCTTTTATGTTTATTCTTTCCTGATCTTGAGTGAATAAGTATTCTGAGAGAGGATTACCCAAAAGAGTATGTGAGTTCAGGAGATCCATCAGTCATCAGAGATCCCATTGGCCACTGAAATAGGAAGTTGAGTTCACCAGAGGTGGTAAAAGAGACAGCTGACAGAGTGGTACTGGTGGACAAAAGAGGAAGTATCCACAGGCAGATGTGGACAGATTGTCATCCAAGGATGACAATGGTTTCAGGGAGTAATTCCTGAATTATGTTGGCAGTCGGCTCTTGAAATGCACTAAATCTTCCCAGAAGAAAGCCCCACTAAAAGGGACTTCATGAGGATTCTACAATGGGGTCAAAGGAAGGGTGAGTCAGACTTTGCTACATGTGTGACTCCTTATCATCACACTTGAAGTCTGAGCCCATTTTCCAGAGACCTTGTGTGGGCAAGGGGATAGTGTGTCCAGTTGCAGGGGTAGGGGAAGAAGTTTGTAGCATCTGTTCTTACTATACATATTTAACATATGCCATTTGCTAAAAAAAAAAAAAAAAAAACTAATTAAAGCTACTGACTGATAACAGGAAGCACACTGGTGGGGGCTTGTGAGCAACAGGCTTAGAAAACAACCATCCCTAAGTATTGCTTTTAGAACCCTGAAGGGAAAAATAGAGAAGTGGCCCCAGAGGGGATATTAGAATAAGTTATCATTTTGTTCTTGGGAAGCATTAGTTTCACCTTTATAATCGAGTCAGTAATGCTTGATGTGCCTCATAGTTTTCTTTTTTCTTTTCTGTTTCTTGAATAAGCAGGATAAGATGAGATAATATATGTTAACGAACTTTGAAAAAGTAAAACAAAAATGTCAGAATGTACAAAAAAATACAATTGCATAAATGTTGTTTACTAGTGTAGTTGACTTGTGATACCAACTCATTGTGTCGCCCTTGGTACAAGTAAATCTGGAAGACTTGGCTACTATCATAATTGCTTTTGAGAACTTAGTGATCTGACTAGTAAACAGGGTTAGAGAAAACTTTCAGATAGACCTCTTTTGAAATAAGTGTGAGGAAATTCTCCTGCTCCCCCATCCTTCTTAAAAGAACACCCAACTCATTTCAGTTCAGGAAATATTTATTAACCACTTTTGTGTAAGAGCTTCTAGGCCCTGAAAAGAATGACAGAACAAATGAACATTTTCCTGCCTTCAAGGACCTTGATTCTTTCGAAGAACTACACATGTACTTAGATAAGCAAATACAAAGTCAAACAAAAGTAATTTCAAATGAGAGGAAACGTTGACATCAAGAGCACAGATAAAAGCCTTGTGGAGGAGGTGGCCCTGGAGGTAGGAACTATAATATTATTATGACCATTTATCTAATATCTTATAGTGAGAATTCCTTTTAGTGATGGGCTAAATTAGATGACCACTGGGGTCCCTTACAACTCAAAGCTCTTGGTACGTTTAGGATTGTGCAAACAAGTGGCCAAATTAAACGGGTTTCAAAAAAGATTTCAAGAATTCAAACACAAGGAGATATTGATCAAAAAACAAGATGCACTCACATTTGCAGAGATGTGTAAGTGGCAAAAACTTCTTCGACGGTGATCTCACATTAGACTGTGTTAGCAGTCACATACTAATACAAGAACTGAGTAAGCAAGAGAGAGAAAAAAAAATGTTACTAATGAATTACATTCTAGCACATGGAAAAATTCAGCAGTTTTTCTCCTAATGAGCACACCTTCATAACACTTATGCACTTGCCTTTTTCTACTTTATAAGTTTCTTTAAATAGTTCTCTTAGCAAACACTATGGAATATATTTTTTAAAAAATAGAAAAACTCTGGATAAAATCAGTGAAAGATACCACTTCTAGGGTTGTATCCCAAAGAGATCACACAAGTGGGAAAAGGACCCATATGTACAAAAATATTTATAGTGGCTCTTTTTGTAGTAGCAAAGAATTGGAAATCCAGGGGATGCCCATCAATTGGGGAATGGCTGAACAAGTTGTGATATATGAAGGTAATGGAATACTATTGAGCTATATAAGAAATGGGGATGATATGGACTTCATAATAACATGGAAAAACCTACACGATATAATGCTGAGTGAGTGGAGCAGAATCAGGAGAACATTATATACAACCACAGATATTTGTTTCTGTGATGACTAACCCTGATAGACTTTGCTCTTCTCAGCAATACAAGGTGCAAAGACAACTCCAAAGGACTCACTATGGAGAACGCTATCTACATCCAGAGAAAGAACTATGGAGTCAGAAGGCAGATTGAGGTATACTTTATGCTCGCCTTTTTTTCCCTTTTTTTCTCTTTTGTTTTTATTTTTGGGGGGGGGGTTTGGTTTTGTTTCTTCTTTCTCATGATTCATTCCATTGGTCATAATTCTCCCTTACAACTTGACTATTGTGTAAATAAGTTCGATGCGAAGTTATATGTAGAAGATATATCAGATTCCATGCCATCTTGGGGAGGGGGGGGGATGGAGAAAATCCAGAACTCAAAATTACGTAGAACTGAGTGTTGTAAACTAAAAATAAAAAATCTCAAAAAAAAAAAAGGATTCAGCACACACACACAAAAAAAGAAATGAACATTTATATGCTCACTTTTATAACTCTTGTTTCACAACCTCAAGGAATTAAAACAAAGTTTATGAAAAAAAGAAAGACACCCTCCTGATCACTGATTGTTTTAGCCTAAGTCCTTCCAACATTTGTATAATATTAAGGGTACTGTGGATTTTGCCTCTATCTATAGATTTTGCAACTTTCAGTGGATGAGTTCTGGTGGGCACCAAAACTCCACCCTCAAAGCTCAAAGAATCCAGGTATAGAGGAAGCTGTCAATTCAGGTGATGAGGTCAGAGAATTAATCCAATGCCAAATCTCACCAAAAGAAATATATACCAAAAAAAGAGATAGGTTGTATCATTTGCCAGTTTTCGGGAAGGTAAAACAAGCCAGTTGAAAGCTGATGTTCATTTTGGTATTTGATTTTATAAATTTAATGCAGCATTTATTGTGTCTGTTATGCAGCAAGACAATTTTGTATAATTTTTGTACCTCTGAGGAGCTACAAAGCTAGATAGGGCAGTGCCGTTGCCCTCACAGAGCTCATAAATTAGTAAAGGGAAGTGATATACACACTCAAAACTAAAAAAAAAAAAAATAAGCGACTAATGAATACATGCGTAATAAAGCTAATTTTAGAGACACAGCATAGAGACGGTGGGATTCCTGTGATTCTGGAAAGTTGACAGGAAAACTAATTTAAAACTCAAAGGAATCTTTAAGGCCATCAAGCCCCACCCCCTTGTTTTACAGAAAAAGAAACTGAATCCCAGGGAATTTAAGTGACTTGTTCAAGGTCATTCAAGCACAAGTGACAGCACCCCCAAGGCTTTTTATTCCAAATTTCGTACCCTTGCCTCAACTCCATACTAACCTGGTTCATCAAAGTGACACAAAGAAAATGTTATGTGAGGTCCAAGGGGACAAATACCATTATTGGCTGAAGGGATCAGGAGATGACCTTTGAGTTGGGCTTGAAAGAATAGATAAGAATCCAACAAGCAGGGAAGATGAAGATAAAACCTTCTAGGTTGAGTGGAAATCACACTAATTCTTGAGTTACAAGACTTAGGTTGAAATCCTCCCCTCTACTCCTTTCTATCTTCCTACATTCATACCCCCATGACTCTTTTTACTAGTTAAGGCTGTGTTAAGATTCATAGAATTGGAATTCTACAACACAACTTTATCTTTTATTGCTCAATTGATTCAAAATTATGAGACGTCTTTCAAAATACTGCTTGAATCATAGATATAAAACATTCTATTAAAATGTTTAATAGAAATGAGCCCTACTTTTATCTTCATGACATTCCCGTGAGGAACATTTATTATTGTTGCCATTCCCTCTACTGCTCCATTTTGCAAATGGAAGAGCTGAGGCAGAAATAAAATCTGGCCTTCATGACTTCTTGTCTAATGTATTTCAATAATCTTTTAACTGGTCTCCCTGCCTTCGGTCTCTTTCCATTCTGATCCATACACTATGCAGCTGCCATCATTGCATTCCTAAGTGCTGGTCTGATCACTTCACTCCTTCTATTCAAGAATCATCAGTGGTTCCCTATTGCCTCTCTGATAAAACACAAATTGCACCTGAAAAAAGCATATTCACTATCTAATTTCCATTTTTCTTTCTAAGCTGATTAAATATTACTTTCTCTTACACACTACAATCCAGTTTAACTGGCCTACTGCCCACACCCAATATTTCATCATCCATCTCCTTGACTTGAACAGGGTGTCCTGTGTTACTGGAATGGGCTTCCTTCTTACCTTTACCTCTTGGAACTCCCAGCTCCCTTTAATGGTCAGTTAAAGTGGCAACTCTTATATGAGGTCTTTTCTGATTCTCCCTACCACTCTTCTCACCTTCTTAGTAGCCTCTCTGCCCAAAAAATGGTGCTTGTATTTTCTTATCTGAGTGTTGAAAGAGATCATTTTAACTTTGTCTCTGTATACCTATAGCATAACACAGTGCCTAGCACATAGTAGGGGCTTATGGAATGCTTTATTTAATTGAACTTAATTGAATAATGACTTGCCTTCGATTTCCCAGTCAAGAAAAGAGCTGATACCCCAGCCTAGACCAAACTTCCTTATTCCTAATCCATTGCTCCCTACACTGTCACTGCAAATTAAATTGGCTAGTCTTTGCTCTTTAAATTCCATTAAGTTATCTTTGATAGTTGTTGTGCCTGAGACAGTTCCTAATTAATTGTAAAAGCTATTTAATGACCATTGTCTCGACAAGGACACTGATGAGTCATGGGGCCGGATGCTCAGGCCCTCATGCTAAGGGAAGCCTGTGTAAACTCAGGCATTAAATCTACTCTGTAGTCAAAACTCATTTGCCGTTCGTTTTGCATCCTTTGCAGACAAGATGGTCTCAAAAGGCAGAGTAGGCTAAAGAGTCGTTGGACAACTCTATAAGTAAAGTCTCAAGACTCTTGTCATCTTAGCTGTCTAAATTACTTCAACAGGACTCGGGGGGATTGCAAGGGGAGAAATGACATGACAAACAATTATATTCTAACACTCTATTTATAACAATGCTCTTTCAGATTATTGTCCCACTCAGACTGACACATCACTGTAATCCCAGGGATGAATCAAGGGACTTAGAGTTAGATCACGCACAGCTTGTAAGCAGAGGAAAAAAAAAATAGGAATAAAGAGCTGACATTCAGGAAATATAGAGCGACTCAAGGATAAATTCAGCTGGGATGAGCTTAATTTATCAATGTCAATAACAACGGTGAACACATCGCAAGAATACATGCATATTAATTGAAAATAATTCAGATTAAATCACTGCAGTTTGACATTTTGAGATAGGCACTTTATCTTTTCAAGAAAGAGAGCACTATAAAATCTTTAATCTGAAAACACATCTTAATTGCATGTTATCACCTCCTAATTGCTTCTATATTATATTAAACATTTTGCTAATTACTAGCCTGATCATGGTGTAAATAGCTTGAGGCTAGAGCTCCTATCCAGCTGAACATGACTGGGCACCAAGAGGGCCAGAAGGAAATTTATCACTTGGATGTAGAACCGAGGTCTTAGAGCATTATCAGTGCCTAGCACTTCATAGCTCAGGTTCTCTTGTGAGATAAAGAAAGAAAAGCAGGAGTGGAGAACAGAGGTTGGGAGTTTGGGAGAAGTCAAGATATCTATTTAGAGAAGCAAATTCTAATATTCCCCTTGGATCCAAAAGGCATACTTAACACTGCTATTTTAAATTTCCTGCTTTGGGACCAGGACAGAAATGCTACAGGATCAATGACACAGACTATTGAGAAGCTCAATATATGCATGGTGTGCTTTTTTCTCAGCATCTCTGGAACTTTCACAGGGTATGATGCTGTCTGCCTTCACAAGTGAAGGGACTAGATAATTAGGGAATAACCTTTTAAAAAATATTTTCAAATTGGTACCACTTAACTCAAAATTATGAACATTTTAGGGGTAGCTCAAATATGTTCCAAAAGTGGATGAGGTGCTTTTCTTTCAGGGGAATAAAGAGAGAAATGATCATTTTGGATCTGGATCATGGTTCACTGAGAAAAATTATAGATTTAGAGATATATGATGTAGATGCACATGTAGATATAACTATAGATACAGGCGAAGATGTAGATGTAAATATACATGCCTGCGTGTATACGTGTGTATGTGTGTGTGTGTGTGTTTGTGTATATATATATATATATATATATATATATATATGTATGTGTATATACACATATATACACCTATGTCTATATATATATACATATATATATATATAATAGCTACTATTTATATAACATCTATTCCAGGTATACCATGTGAAATGCTTTACAAATATTATTTCACTTAATGTTTGTATACATATAAGTACATATGTATGTACATATATACATACAAACACACATATATGTCTATGTTTCTGTATACACACATAGATATAGCCAAGTCATTAAAACTCTCAGTGACCAGGACAACTATCTAAGTTCCAGATGAGTTGCCATCAATCAGCCTGGAGTTGGAGCAAATTTGGGAATTCCTTATATTGATGAGATTTGGCCTGGATAATACTCGTGTATATTATATACAGATACAATACACACTTGGGGCCGCTAGGTGGCGCAGTGGATAGAGTGCTGGGCCTGGAGTCAGGAAGACTCATCTTTCTGAGTTCAAATCTAGCCTCAGACGATTCCTAACTGTGACCCTAGGAAAGTCACTTAACCCTGATTGCCTTAGTTTTTTCATCTGTAAAATGAACAGAAGAAGGAAATGAAAAACCACTCCAGTATCTCTGCCAAGAAAACCCCAAATGAGGTCACAAAGAATCAGACACCACTGAAAAATGACTGAAACAACAGTAGTAACGTAATATATATTTATTTCTATCAGTGTTCTCAAACCTTTTTAATAGATAAATGTTTTTGAGGGAAGGTTTCAAGGGGTAGGGACTAGATCTGTGATTTCACTGGTATATGAAATAACCTGGTAAGGAAATTCCTCCCAATTCAGGTCAGCATATTCTCTCTCAGTTACAGTCTTAGAGAATTGCCTGGACCACTGAGAGATTAAGGGATATGTCTAGGTCCCACAGTCAGTATATGGCACAGGCATGACTCGAATCCAGTTCTATCTGTATTTATGGCTGGCTCTCTATACATTATGCCTTGATGTCCGTCTCAAGGAATACTAGATATTATCGCTATGAGTGATGGTATTAATGTTACAGCTAGGAAATAGTATTTTCTTTTACTACACAACCCTCTTCCTTCTGCTTTTATTATTTCTTGTACTGTGCGTTCTTCTCTCTCTCCTTTTTTTAATCTCTCTGTGTGCTATTTTACATACAAGATCTTTTTCCAGTCCAATTTAATCCACGATATATCTATTATGGCCAGGGCACTGTCCTAGGCACAGGAGATACAGAGATGATACCTTCAAGGAATTTCCGTTAAGTTGAAGAATACAGCGACTGTCTTTTGATTCTGCCTTATCTTTCTTCAGTCTTTGGAAAGTAGTCCCTTTCATATTTTGGCCACCTTTTTTACATTCAAGAGTATTTGCCTCTCTCAGAGGGAAAATCAACAAGGGGGAAATTGATCATGCCAGGGAAAATGAAGTCATTGGTTCTCTCTACCTTTTCACTGAGATATGGTCACTTAATATTACTTACTACCTCTTTTACTAACTTTATTCAGCAGTTTGATAGATTCACACTTCCTTTTGCTCTAATCCCTAACTTTAGTTTTCAGCTGTTTGGTAACATTTCTGCTATGCTTAAGAAAGGGTCATTTCTTTCTCTTTTAGTACCCTGTCTTTCAGTATATGTATATGTCTTAATGTCTCTTTCTCATTTCCCAAGGTCTCATTTGCTATAAATTGGTTTATACATCTTTCTCTGTCATGTCTCACTTGTTAGTCTATGGATTTAGTTTTTCACATCTTCTCCCAAGTATCTGACTTTTGTTCTCAGTTTTTCACTTTGATTTCATTGTTGAAGAATTACCCTTCAAGTAACATGGGATAATCAGAGGAGGAAAAAAAAAGAAAAAGAAAAGTGACTAAATCTGAAGAACAGCCAACATCTGCCACTAATAATGATTTTCATTGACAGACATGGCATAGCATACATTGAGGGTTGGAAAGGGGGCAGGTAGGTGGTGCAGTGAGTAGAGCACCCATCCTGGAGTCAGGAGGACCTGAGTTGAAATCTGGCCTCAGACACTTGACACACTTACTAGCTGTGTGACCTTGGGCAAGTCAATTAACCCCAATTGCCCTGCCTTCCCCGCTCCAAAAAAAAAAAAGAAAAGAAAAAGAGGGTTGGAAGGAACCCAAAATGTTATCTAGTCCAATCCCCTCATTTTACAGGAAACTGAGACCCAAAAAGGTTATGAATTGTTCAAGATCACTTTCACTGTTCAGTTGTGTCTGATTCTTTGTGACCCCATTTGGGGTTTTCTTAACAAAGATATTGGAGTGGTTTGCCATTTTCTTTTCTAGTTCATTTTGCAGATGAGAAAACTGAAGAAAATAGGGGTAAATGACTTGCCCAGGGTAACACAGATAGTAAGTGACTAAGGCCAGATTTGAACTCAGGTCTTCCTGACTCCAGGTCCAATGTTCTATCTACTGCACTACCTAGAAGTTCTTGTTCCAAAATCATAGACGTAGTAAACAAGCCTTTCACCCCCAATCTGTGGCTTTTGCCACTGAACCACATTGCCTCTAAGGAAATGAATCCCATCATGTGCCTTAGGAACTCCCAATTAATTCTTCAGCTCCAGTTTTATTTATTTTTCCCAAGTAACATATTCTAATCTTGACTTTGTTATTAACTTTGGCTCAGTGAGCTTTGGGAAGTCACTTTGCTTCTGTTTCTCTCAATCTCCACACCTACAAAATGAAGGCATTGGACTTGAAGGTTTGTGGGGTTCTTCCTCACTCTCATATTCTACAAACCTTAAATTCCTTATTCTAAGATAAACTGCACTGACATGATTGGAGTTATTGAACATACATAGAATAGAATTACAAACAGGGTCATAGGATTGATCCCTGATTTAGCTTTTGAAGAAACTTATTCAGAGCATGGTCTTTTTATTTTTTAATTTTTTTAGCATGGTCTTTTAAAGTCAAATTTAATGGAACCACATTAAATGCATATTTATATAAATCTCTCTTTCAAATTATAGAAAAGAATCCAAAACAGTTGAAGGCTATTTGAGGTAGAATTTCAATTGCTGATTTTTCATCCATAGCAGTAGGCTCCCATGTCTTTCATGCTAACTAAGGGAGTGATTCTTAGTCTCTTCTTCTAGCACTTATCAAAAACTCTATTAGAGTGGTTTTTTTTAAATTTTGCATCTGATTTCAGCCTTGATTTTCACCTGTTTTATGATCCAAACACTGTATATAAAATTTTCCCTGAAGTATTTCTTTTGGCAGGTTAATGGGCATTCTTTGTTATATAAAAGAAAATATAACAAATATAGAGGGTTGACTTTAGACACAACCTTTTATTGAACCATCTTTAAGCACTGCTATTGTGTCCTGAGTGCCTCATTCATGGAACTTGGAACTTTTCAGAAGGTTCCATTTAATGAGTACATTTCATATCAACCCTACCAGAACACACATAATATGTGTGTGAATGTACTATCTCATCCATATTCAAATATAGGATCACAATAGCCAGTAATTCTTGATAGAAATGATGCTAAGCAGTAAAATATGGTCCATTAGCTGTGTTCCAAAAAATATATAAAATTTATGTAGTAATTTCAATAATAATATAAATTATATTAAGTATGTACAGCAGCAGAGGCTATGCCCTCCTGAACAGATGAATTTTCCCTTGGAGGGCACTGATTAGTTCATTTTTCCTAATGAAGCTTTCATTACACGCAGGAGTTCCTCCCCCACCCCTTTTCCCTCCTCCCTTTCTTAGAGATGAATCTGTTGCCTGTCTTCTTGAAAGGGAGAACTAACAACTCGGCTACCATTTGGGCTTAAATTAAATAGAAATTTTGAAGCTTTTCTGCAAGATCTGAAAGGAAATTTATAATAAGGTCTGTGTCAACATGGGCAAAGTAAAGTGCTTACGTAAAATGATGGAGTCGAAGGGACCTTAGAGATGGTCTAGCCCCGATACTTTTTCTTTTTACACATGAGGAAACAATGAAAGGGAGACTAAGCACTTTGGCCAGGAACATACAGATAACAAAGGACAGAGTTGAGATTTGAACTCAGACCTCTCTACTTTAAATTTGGTGCTCTTTTCCTTCTGGATATCATCATTTTCTCCCTTATTCTATTTGGCATCATTTTCTTATAGATATTATTTCTTCACATCTAAATTGTAATTTCCTTGAGGGCAGGGATTGTAGCTGATTCTTTTATCCCATGCTATAGTTAGCACAGTACTTTGCTTGCTTGATAAATATTTGTCTGGATTTATTGAATGCAAATACATTTGCTCATGCTAAATTACACTGGGATTCCAATTAAGCTCTGGGAAGGCAAGGAAAAAATCATGACTATTTACAATAATTTATATGTGCATGTCAATATTGAAGTGGGAGCTGCAAATAAGAACAGGTAGAAATATGAAAGAAAAGATGAACAAATGAAGAAGAATATAAGAGGAAGGTAGTGGTAACCAAGTCAACAAAAGCTAAATTTGCTAAACTGCCTGTTTTCCTCTTTCTTTTTATTCTTTGTCACTTTGGCTTATAGGTAGGGGAGTGGAGAGGGACATATTAAGAAATGAAGGTACTATAAAAACATTTTGAAGGTAATGCAAAAACATCTACTACCAATTTTAAAAGTAAACAAAAAATGATTTGAAACCCCTATCACACTATAAAAGCATAGATATTAGAAAGAAAGATAATATGCTGATTAATAGAGTACCGGATGAACTAAACTCATCTTAACAGGTTAGAATGTTGAATTGAATCTAATATGATGAAATTTACAATTGGGTTCAAAAAATCAATTTCACAAGTTCAGAGTGGAGAAGGCATGGCCAGATAATTTCATTGGAAAAAAAACTTTGAAGGTTTTGTTGAATTCAAATCTCAACATGAATCAGCAAAGTTATTGATCAGCCAAAGAAGCTAAAATGGAGTTAGGCAACTTTAAGTGATGCCCAATGTACACAGGACTAGGAGAAAACAAGAGCCACCATACTCAGCCCTTTTGGTAGCACACCTAGAGTGTAAAGCATATACTTCTTGGAGCTAAACTTCAGGAAGGAGAACTGACTGTCTTCCAGAATATGATCACCAGAATGGTGAAGGGCTGTATGAGGACTAGCTAAAGGATCTGGGGAAATTTTGCTTAAATTAAAGAATTAAGGGGGAACTTTCAAATTGCTTTAACTACTGAAGGAATGTCTGTCCTGTGGAAGAAGGATTTTATTTGTGTTGCTTAGCTCTAGAGGATAGAACTGGAAACAATGGGTGGAAGCTACTAACAGATATATTTAGGTTTGATTTAAAGGAAAACCACATTAATTAAAGCCATCCAAAAAGGAAAGCTATCTCAGGAGGTGGTGCATTCCCCCTCAGTGGAAATTGGGGTCCTGATGGAAAAGAGACTCGTATTCAGATGTAGGTTGAATTAGATGGCTGCTGAGGTCGCTTTCAATTCCAAGATGCTAAAGTTTTGATTCTGTGATTGTGATATGGTAAAATGGTAATAAAACATTTACTGTCATGAAGACCAACTCTTTCATGATGATGAATAGGTCCTCTGCCATAATGTATGTGGTGGTGCAATAGTGAAGGAAATAAACATTTATTAAGCTTACATTATTAGTAAACATTAAGTTGCTACCACTGCTAGGCACTTTAAAAATATTATCTCATTGGTCCTCACAATAACCTTGGGAGGTCAGGGCTGTTATCAACCCCATTTTATAGGTTGGAAACTGAGGCAGATGGAGGTTAAGTGACTTGCTTAGGGTCACACAGCTAGTAAGTGTCTGAGGCTGCATTTATACTCAGGTCTTCTAGATTCTGGGCCCAGTATTCTACCCACTGCAACATCTAGCTATTCATTCTGCACTCAGAAATAATTTTCACTTTTCTGTAAGCCTCATCAAAAAGAATTATGACCTCATAGGAGTCCTAGTATCATAATTTTAGAACTGAAAGGAACCTTAGAGGTCATCTGTTCAATTCTTCCTCATTTAAATTTAAGACCCCAAACATTTAATTACTTGCCCAAGATTATACAGATAGTAAGTAGCACACCCAGAATCCAAACCCAGGTCCTGTGACTTTAGAAACAGGTCCTCTGACTACACTATTCTATCATGTTGGTTACACAAACCATATCTATGTAAAAATGGGAGCCATTTCCAGCACATTTACTAACCAATATAGAAGGTTTCCCTAGAAGCATCTAAGATCAAAGGCCATCTTACTTTTCCAGTGTGGGACTGGCCCTTGAAAAGACTTTAGAGGTTTAGAGAAGCCTTGCCTTATCTGTCACTTGAGTACATCTGTATAATGTCTTTATTTCTTTCTCCAACGAGCTTCAGATCCTTTACAAACATAAATAGAAAAATAAACAGTAACCCTTACAACCCTTTTGAAGTAAGCAAAATGGACAGATTTTAATGAAATAGGTTAAGCCCCTTTCCTAAATCCCCTGCCCAAACCAGAGAATCCTAAAACAAAGTCAATGACAAAAGCAAACAACGCACTCAAAAGTCTTAGGGCTGGCTGAGGTCATGGGGACTATAAGGAAGTGTCTGGGAAACTCAAAGAGACAAGAGGAGTGATGGAGAGAAAAGAAAAGAAAGAGGAAAAGGGGGAGGGAAAGAATAAGAGGCATGTGTCAGAAAGAATAAAGACATCCCTTGATAAACTGGTGGCATTCTTGAGAGTCATGAAAAATTCAACCAGCCTATCCATACACCTAAATTCTGACATCACCCCTTTTCTCTGAGTTTCTGGCTCCCAATTCCTGGTCAGCAAAGAGTGATGACGGCCATTGCTACAACCTATGAATGGAAGCATCTGTTGAGCAAGTTCAGGGAAGAAAATATTCTGCCAAATATATTAAGTTTAATGCTGCTCAACACCTCTAAATGTAGAAAGCCCTTTTGAACAGTGATATCTATTTATTCATGATTTTACTCATTCACAATTATTGGAAAATCTCTAGGTCTGTTATAGCAACCATAGGAACTATGTCTAAGGTTAATCTTATGGGGGAGGACACACTAAATCTTAGGACCCTTGTCTTAGGGGTTATTTTTTTGATGACTAAAAACTCTATTTCATGACTGGCTATTCCCAAAAGATGCAGACAATGGAAAATGTAAATCATTGCTTTTGATGCTATTGGGGGAGCATAAGTGGATTTTTGTGATTTATTCACAATATTTTATTAGTAGTAGAATTAAAATGCTGATGAACTTTTCAATTTGGAAGAAACTTTTGGGAAGAAAGATTGTCTTGTCCAACTCTCTCTCCAAGATGGCTATCTACATTCTACTCTTTACATCTATGAATGACAGTCGGCCTTCACTTCAATACCTCCAATGATAATGAACTTGATATTTTGCAAAGGAATCCATGACATGCCTGGGAAAGATCTGTTAGAACATTCTTATTTATTTTGAACCCAAATTTACTTAGGGGCAGGCTCATAAATGTTTAGCTACTGCAGATACATTTTAAATTTAATTTGCATTATTAGCATTTTCTCCATCACTTTCTTAAGTCTAGATAATCAACAAAATGATATATCAAGCTCTGATTTGTGGTGATTGCTGATTTCCAAGATGTAAATGCTAATGCTAAGATTTTAACAATGGCCTCTGTAATGAATTTTAGCTGGCTCCAATTCACCCATGCTTCTATCCTTTGTTGTCCTTCTGCCACCTAGAAATATAAAGAGACAAGGACTAGATCTATGATTTAATTAGTATAGGGAATGACCAGGTGAGTAAACATCCACTACCAATGCAAGTTGGCACATTATCTGCAATTTAGAGTCTCAGAGAGCTGCCTGGGTTACTGAAAGATTAGGTGACTTGTCTAGGGTTACACAGTCATTGTATGGCAGAAGTGGGAATTGAAACCAAACTGAGGACAACTCTCTATTCAGTATGCCATGCTGCCTCTGGAACTATATACAAGATAAAGCTAAACACTCACCTACGTGACTTCAGGTATTTGAAAAAAAGTTCCTGTATCACTTGAAGTCTTCCCCTTTCTACCATGAACATGCTTAGCTTCTTTTGTTGGTCTTTCTAACATGGTTTCCTAACAGTCACCATCCTGGTCATCAGCTTCTGGATACATTCTATTTTGTCAACCTCTCTTTTCAAATGTGGTGCCCAGAACTGAACACAATGTAGCACACGTGATCTGATTAGTGTAGAGTCAGTGAGACTGTTATCTCCCTTAGTACTTCTGGGAAGAAAGCTTCCTTTGCCAAATGCTCATAGTTCATATTCATTTATGCAAAATAGATTCTGCTGCAGGTCATTTAGCTATGGGAGAGTTCACATTGTTGACATTGACTATAGTCTAGATTCTATTGCCTTAAATAATCTTATATTTTCTTTTTTTTCCATTTAGACCATTAGATACATTGTGCTCTCAACTTGGACCAACCTATAAGTTGTGTATTATGCTCAGGGTGATGTATGAGAATAATGGTTTAGACTCTGTACAGTCATTTCAGCTCACTCACCTCTGATAGAGCTATTACTGTGTCTTTCGATAGGAAATCCCATCTTATCACCACAGGGCTCTTCAGTATAGAGATATTTGGGGTCTCATCTTTCCCCTTGCATATTTGGGAAGGGAAGGAACATCTACATTAACTGATACAAACATCAGATAACAAAAATCCAGATGGTTTTCAGATGACTTCTCTTGCTTCCTTCAAAATATAATTCTGGTACCAGCTTCTTCGTGAGGCTACTCCTGCCCTTCGCTCTTATTAGTATTCTCCCTTATCTGACACCATCAGACTATGAGCTCCTTGAAAGCAATGAGTGTTTTCGAATTTCTTTTTAATCCCAGTGTTTAGCATGATGCCTAGCACATAGTTAGGACTTAGTAAGTGCTATTGACTGACTGATTGAAATTACTTCATATTTTCTCTGTATATATTTTGTATATGGCATATTTGTGGGTGGATTGTTCCTCCCTCTACCTCCCAATGTTTGTTAGATTTAATTGAATTGGTTTAGAATTAAACTGTGTAAATATCAAGGGTACCCATTTTGCAGACCTGGAAATTGAGGCAAGATGGATGAAAGTGCTTGCCAAAAACCGCCCCATATCAAAGCAGTAGACTCATCTCCCACTTGAATACCATATCTGTCAGAACAACCTGCATCCTCACTGCCTTATCGATAGGGTTTGGGATAGTAAAGGATGCTAATGAAGCTGTAATAATATAGTCTCTTATAATTGGATTTAAATTGTTCTTAAGTAGAAGCATTGGAATCTGATGGTATCAGGGAGAGATTATGAGGGTTGCTGATACTGCCAATTCTTCTTAGTTATTCAGCCCAAAGGATGCTGCTCTCTTGAACACCTCTCCTTTGCCAAAGGTACGCTGAGCTATTTTAAATATGCCCAGAGCTTAGAAAACCCCAGAAAAAATACTCAGTCACTGGAAAAGGCACATAAATAAAAAGCCTGGCCAGCTGGTAAAACAAAATGGAAATTGTACTTAGCCAGATTCCTTGGTTTGTGTCCAATTGTAGTTCTGTTTTGCTGCCTTAGGTCTGTGGTTATTGAATGTTCTCCAGCTGTCAATCTGAGGGCGAGATAGGCGAGCCGGTTTGAGTTACATAAAAACTCCCCCCACGGGCAAATCAAATGGGAATCCAGTCTTTTGGGAGCCTCAAAGGAAGGTTAAAAATAATGCTCATAATATACATATATGAGGAATATATGTAAAGTTTAATTTATTTATGTATTATATATATATATTTTAACATGCATGAGTATGCTATATATTTAAATTACCTCTATATAGATCAATACATACAAAGCTCATTTTAACTCCCTTAATACATAATTTATATCCATACATACATACATACATACACATGTGTATACACAGATGTGCATTAAATAATTTAGATGGTATAATAATGTACAATGACTATATATGTGCATATACACATACACGCATTTAAGAATTAATATATGTGTATTCACATACACACATATTTACATATATGTACACACATTTATATCCATTTATTCTTGTTAAATATATGTGCATGTATATATAAATGTGTTTGTACATATGCATGTATCTATGAAAATATATACATACATATATATTCATTTCCACCCAACTCTCTTTTTTCCTGACATCCATTGGGACCAGGAATTAGTCCCAGGATATGTTAGATATATTGAATACATTAATTAGAAACTCAGTGTTGAATGTCTTATAAGGAGGGTACATACCCTTCCAAGGTTTTCTGTCCCTCTAATCTCCTTACTGCAAATGTAATGATTTTGAACTTCTATAAACCTGAACCAGTTAACTTTTCTGGGCTGAATTGCCTTCACAGTGATCTTTCTTTCTACTTAATTAGAAACACAGAAACAAAACAAAACAAATATGTGGAAATCCACATTTTTCCTTTTATGGCTTTTCCTCTTTTTTCTATCTGAATTCTCCTAGCATTATGTTTTGGTTACCTCCAGTGTTCCAAATAGCATTTTGTACATGGAAAGATGAAAACAACATCATTCTAGCACTTCCGAGCTGACAGCCGGGCTGTGACCACAGTGGGAACACTGAAGGAGGGGGCATTTCCTCATTTGGAAGGGACCAGCTGGGAGCTGGACCCCTCTGCCACTCACTTCCATGTGCCCCATAGCTCCTTCTGGAGCAGGGCTGCCAGAAAACTCTTCCATATGGTCCTGGCTGGAAGGGACCTTCAACATAATCCTTTCATTTTAAAGATGATGAACGGAAGCCCAGAGAGGTTAAGTGAATTGCCAAAAGTCACACAGCTAGTAAGTGACAGAGCCAAGACAAGAAGCCAGATCTCCTGAGGGCCAGCCTTGTGCTCTCTCCACAAACTCTGGCTTTGCTTCCCTTGCCTCTTTTCCCTTTGTTCTGCATCCTTTATTGCTTTAATTACTTTTTATTTCATTTCCTTCTACTTGATCGATTTTTTCATAAATCATTCCACAAGAATGGAATATTGTACCTTGAAGAAGAGTCACTTCTGAATAGCTGCAATTTAATAGTTTATCAAATGTTACAATTCTCACTAGAAGATTATGGGATAGTTTCTGTTTCCTTCAGAAACACGGAATCTTCTAACTAGAAAGGACTTGAGAGATTATTAATTCTAACCCCTTTATTTTATGCATGAAGTTTTCTTTGTCAAAAAAAAAGGCACAAGAATATAATGTAGCTACGGATCCTGGAAATAGTAGGACAATGATGATGAGAGCATTATTATCAAAGAACGATTAGTTTTATTAAAATGTCTGTTGAAGATAGCATGCTAAACAGAGTACAAATAAAACATTCATACTTGCAAATGTGAAAGAGATGTTTCAATATTATCATATTCTGAAAAGTTTCATTTGGCTTTCAAATCGTCCAGAAACAAGCTTATTAAAAGCTGGACACTTACAGCTGTGTTTTAACCTAGATAGATACATAATATTAAGGTGAAAAAAAATTAGATTTGTTTTTATCTTCGTGACTTGAAAATGTTAACAGAGATTCCCTGCAAATGTTCTTGAAAAATTATTAGACTGAAATCAAGGAAGGAACATTTGAGGGTCTTTCAGACTGACACACAGTTCATTTCAAAATATTAGTATTTAAGAGGCCTAAGTAAAAGTGATTTCGTGCTCTGGCTTGTTCTCTGTACTTGCTTTTTGTTGTGTATTCATGTCCAACTCTCTATGATCCATTATGGTTTTCTTGGCAAATATATTAAAGTGATTTGCCAATTTCTTCTCTAGCTCATTTTACAGATGAGGAAACTGAGACAAACAGGGTTAAGTCACTTGCCCAGGGTCACCCAGGTAGTAAATGTCTGAGGCCAGATTTGAACTAATGAAGATCAGTCTTCCTGATTCCAAGCCCAGTGCTCTGCCATTTGTGCCACCTAGCTGCCCCCGTACCTACTATCTCCACCTTAACTTTCGTGACCTTCCAACTCTGAGACTGCTGAATTTGGAGCCAGAGGACCTAAATTCAAATCATTTCTCTGCCTCTTACTACCTGTATGATATTTGGCAACTCAATTAAACTTAGACCTTAATTTCCTTATCTGTAAAATGACAGGTTCAACTG
This sequence comes from Trichosurus vulpecula, assembly GCF_011100635.1. Classification (NCBI taxonomy): domain Eukaryota; kingdom Metazoa; phylum Chordata; class Mammalia; order Diprotodontia; family Phalangeridae; genus Trichosurus; species Trichosurus vulpecula. The sequence goes on from NC_050576.1 coordinate 261,923,922, forward strand.
GATCACATTGAAATTCCATTTCAGCTCTCCGTCTGTGGAACTGTATAAACTTGTGACCTTTCCATCATGTTCTTCTTAACTTCCTGCTTCTTTTCTTTCCATCATAGGGAAATTACCCTCTTTAAATAACCACTTCTGTAATTTACCAATTCAGTTCAAGTAAAGTCAACAAAGAATTCTTTTTATTACCTATTTCATGGTGAGAACTAGGCTAAGCACTGTGGTAGCAGTGGCGGGGGGAGGTATTAATAAGTTTGGCAATACCTGGTTCCTCCTTCTCTGGTGGTTAAATCTATTAAGAAAATTACAAATATGCAAATAATTAGGATGTGATAAATATAGACATGATGCCAAATGTTAGGTCACCACTCTCTAGTACTGATTTCTACCTTAGCGAATGATGCCAACATCTGACTCACATTCTTCTTCTCTAAGATTTCAACACCTAGTTGAAGATGCTTAAAATACCTTCACTTCATCGTTCCTGTATAATCTTGGCTGCAAAAGTCTTCCTTCCTTCTCTTTATTCATTCAACTTGCATACCTACTATGTGTCAGGCACTATACTAGGCACTGAAAATACAAAGATGAAAACAAACAATTCCTATTCTCAAATAGCTTACATTCAACATCATCTGCTTATGGAATAGTTCCAGCTGCATGTCCTATAAGCATCCCAAATTCAACATGTCTAACATAGAATTTATTGTCCTGCCCCCCCCCCCCACCAAACAAAAATACACCCTTTTTCTAAAAATCCCTATTTTAGGAAATGTGCCTCTATCCTTCCAGTCATCCTGGTTCATAACCTCAGAATTATCCTCACATCCTCAATCTTCCTCACCCCACATTCCAATTGGTTGCCAAACCTTGTCATTCTACCTTCAGATCTACATGCCTGCACCTCTCTCTCAACTCCTATGGTAAGCATCATAGTCCAAGCTTTCATCACTTCATTACCATAGCCTCCTAATTGATCTCCTTGCCTCAAGCCTCTTCCCACTCCAATTTATCCTCTGCAAAGCTACTAAAGTAATTTTTCTACAGTGCAGGTTTGAAAATGATACTCCTCTACTCAATAAACCATAGCAGTCCCCTATTGCCTTTAGGATAAAACATAACTCCTCTTTCAGCTTTTAAAGTCCATCACAACCTGGCACCAATATAACTTTTCAGCATATTATTATTTCAGTGTATCACTATTATTCTTACTACACACTATAGCCCAACAAGACTGTCCTTGCTATACCTCACACACAAATTCCATCTTCCGTAAGCTAAAGCTATACAACTCGAAATAATCACTTTCATGAAGGAAGACAACTCTAAGCTATAAAACCAAAGATTTGCTTCCCCTGCCAACAAATGCCAGCTATACAAATATCACACATAGTGAGTAGTAAATAAGTCCATTTATCCAATCTTATAGCACACAGAAAAAAAAGTTATACAGATGAGTATAAACCAGAAAATATACAAAGTGAATGAGTTCTCCCACTGAAAGCAAGATGAGAGAGAGTGAGAGAGAAAGAGAGAGAGAGAGAGCTTCCAAAGTTCCTTGTATAATAAATAAATTTTGGACAGGTACCTGAGTGATGTGTTGATTCCTCTACATGTTGGCTTCTTCCCAGAGTCCACATGAAGAGGCACAAGAATATAGAGGGAAAGAAGGGAGGGAGAAAAGCAATGTTTGAGTTTTACTTTCATCAGATGTGCTTCAAGGAGGGAATAATATGCTCTGATATGTATAGAAATCAAATTTGTCCTACAGGCAGTAGAAGGGGAAAGGGGAAAGAAAAGAGGGGCTGGATAGAAGGGGCAGCAAGGGGAAAAGGGTAAGATAAGGGAAGGGTTTCATTAGGGAGGGACAATTGAGGAAAACAGTAGTCAAAAGCAAAACCCTTTTGAGGAGTGGAAGGGAGAAGGGCACAAATAAAGGCACAAATGGGGGAGAAATAGGATAGAGAAAAAGACAAAGATAGTAATCATAACTGTGAATGTGAATGGGATGAACTCTCCCATAAAATGGAGATGTATAGCAGAATGGATTAAAAACCATAATCCTACAATATGTTGTTTACAAGAAACACATTTTAAACAGGGGATACACACAGGGTAAAGGTAAAAGGCTGGAACAGAATACATTGTGCTTCAGCTGAAGTAAAAAAAAAAAGCAAGGGTAGCAATTCTAATCTTAGATAAAGCAAAAGCAAAGATAGATCTAATTAAAAGAGGTGAAGAAGGACACTATATCCTGCTAAAAGGCACCATTGACAATGAAGCAATATTATTACTTAACATATACGCACCAATTGGTATAGCATACAAATTCTTAGAGAAGAAGTTAAGGGACTTACAGGAAGAAATAGACAGCAAAATTATACTAGTGGGGGACCTCAACCTTCCCTTCTCTGAACTTGATAAATCTAACATCAAACAATAAAGAAGTTAAGGAGGTGAACAGAATTTTAGAAAAGGTAGATATGATAGCCTTTGGAGAAAACTGAATGGGGATAAAAAGGAATATACCTTTTTCTCATCAGTACATGGCACATACTCAAAAATTAACCATCCACTGGGACATAAAAACCTCACAATGCAGTTCAGAAAGACAGAAGTAGTCAATGCATCCTTTTCATATCATGATGTAATTAAACTTATTTGTAATAAAGGACCATGGAAAGATAAACTAAAAACTAATTGGACACTAAATAATCTGATCCTAAAGAATAAGTGGGTAAAAGAACAAATCACAGAAACAATTGATAATTTCATTCAAGACAATGACAACAATGAGACAACATACTAAAACTTATGGGATGCAGCAAAAGCAGTTCTTAGAGGGAGTTTTATATCTCTAAATGCTTACATGAATAAAACAGAGAAAAAGGAGATCAATGAATTAGGCAGGCAACTGAAAAAGCTAGAACAAATTGAAAATCCTCAATTAAATACCAAATTAGAAATACTGAAAACCAAGGGAGAGACTAATAAAATTGAAATCAAGAAAACTATTGAACTAATAAACAAAACTAAGAGCTGGTTTTATGAAAAAAAAACAATAAAATCAATAAATTTTTGGTTAATTTGATTTAAAAAAGAAAGAAAAAAAACAAATTACTGGTATCAAAAATGAAAAGGCTGAATTCACCTCCAATGAAGAGGAAATTAAAACAATAATTAGAAATTATTTTGCCCAATTGTATGCCCATAAATGTGACAACGTGAGGGAAATGGATGATTATTTACAAAAATATAAATTACCCAGGTTAACAGAAGAGGGAGTAAATCACCTAAATAACCCCATCTCAGAAAAAGAAATTGAGGAAGCCATCAATGAACTCCCTGATAAAAAATCTCCAGGGTGAGATGTTTTAACATGTGAATTCTATCAAACATTTAAAGAACAATTAATTCCCTTACTTTATAGACTATTTGGGAAAATAGGCAAAGAAGGAGTCCTACCAAATTCTTTTTATGACACAAATATGGTACTAATACCTAAACCAGGAAGAGTCAAAACAGAGAAAGAAAATTATAGACCAATTTCCCTAATGAATATCGATGCAAAAATTTTAAATAAAATATTAGCAAAAAGATTTCAGCAACTTATAACAGGAATAATACACTGTGACCAGGTAGGATTTATTCCAGGAATGCAATGCTGGTTCAATATTAGGGAAACAATCAATATAATTGATCATATCAACAACAAAGCTAGCAGAAACCACATGATTATCTCAATAGATGCAGAAAAAGCTTTTGACAAAATACAACATCCATTCCTATTAACACTAGAAAGCATAGGAATAAATGGAGTTTTCCTTAAAATTATAAGTAGCATCTACCTAAAACCATCAGCAAGCATTATATGTAATGGGGATAAGGTAGATACATTCCCAATAAGATCAGGGATGAAACAAGGATGTCCATTATCACCCCTATTATTCAATTTGGTACTAGAAATTTTAGCTTTAGCAATAAGAGAGAAAAAAGAAATTGAAGGAAGTAGAATAGGCAAAGAAGAAACTAAGTTCTCACTCTTTGCAGATGATATGATGAGAATCCTAGAGAATCAAGTAAAAAAGTCCAGAAATAATAAAAAAAAACTATAGCAAAGTTGTAGGATATGAAATAAACCTGCAAAAATCCTTGGCATTCCTATATGTTATTAACAAAGCCCAACAGCAAGGGATAGAAAGAGAAATTCCATTTAAAGTTACTGTAGACACTGTAAAATATTTGGGATCCTACCTGCCAAGACAAACACAGAGCCTATATGAACATAATTATGAAACATTTTCCACACAAAGTCAGATCTAAATAAATGGAAAAACATCAGTTGCTCATGATTAGGTTGAGCTAATACAATAAAAATGACAATTTTACCTGTATTAATTTACTTATTCAATGCCATACCAATTGAACTAGTAAAAAATATTTTTTTACAGAGCTGGATAAAATAATAACAAAATTCATCTGGAAGAACAAAAGGTCCAGAACATCAAGGGAATTAAGGAAAAGAAATACTAAGGAAGGTGGCCTAGCCATACCAGATATTAAATTGTACTATAAAGTAGCAGTCATCAAAACTACTTGGCTAAGAAACAGAGTGGTGGATCAGTGGAACAGGTTAAATACACAGTAGTCACCAACTATAGCAATCTACTTTTTGATAAACTCAAAGAATCCAGCTTCTGGGCTAAGAATTCACTATTTCACAAAAACTGCTGGGAACATTGAAAAATGGTATGGCAGAAACTGGGCATAGACCAATATCTTACACTGTATAAGAAAATAAAGTCAAAATGGGTTCATGATTTAGGACAAAAGGCTGATACTATCAGCAATTTGGGAGAGCAAGGAATAGTTTCCTTGTCAGATTTATGGGAAAGGTAAGAATTCATGACCCAACAAGAGATAGCATTACAAAATGCAAAATGCACAATTTTGATTATGTTAAATTGAAAAGTTTTTTTTTTATAAACAAAGCCAATACAACAAAGATTAGGAGGAAAGCAGAAAATTAGGAGAAAATTTTTACAACCAGTGTCTCTGATAAAGGCCTCATATCTAAAGTACCCAGGGAACTGAGCCAAATTTATAGGAATACAAGTCATTCCCCAATTGAGAAATAGTCAAAGGATATGAACAGGCAGTTTTCAGGGGAAGAAATTAAAGATATCTATAGGCATATGAAAAAATGCTCTAAATCACTCTTGATTAGAGAAATGCAAATCAAAACAACTCTTAGGTACCACATCTCTCCTAACAGATTGGCAAGAAAATGATAAATGCTGGAGAGGATGTGGGAAAATTGGAACACTGTTACATTGTTGGTGGAGTTGTGAACGGATCCAGTCATTCTGGAGAGCAATTTGAAACTATGCCCAAAGGGCTGTAAAAACATGCCTATCCAGCAATATGACTACAAAATGACCCAGCAATACCACTTCTAGGGCTGTATTCCAAAGAGATCACAGAAATACGAAAGGGACCCATATGTACAAAAATATTTATAGCTGCTCTTTTTGTGGTAGGAAAGAATTGGAAATCAAGGGGATGCCCATCAATTGGGGAATGGCTAAATAAGTTGTGGTATGTGAATGTAATGGAATATTAGTGTGCTATAAGAAATGGGGAAGATACAGACTTCAAAATAACCTGGGAAGACCTACATGATCTGATGCTGAGTGAAGGGAGCAGAACCGGGAGAACATTGTACACAACCACAGATGTATGGATTCTGTGATGACTAACCTTGATAGACTTGGCTCTTCTCAGCAATACAGGGTTCAAAGACAGTTCTGAAGGACTCATGATAGAAAGAGCTATCTACATCCAGAGAAAGAACTACTATGGAGTCTGAGTACAGATTGAGGCAAACTATTTGCTCTCTTTTTTTTTCTTTTTTCTCTTTCTTTTTTTATTTTTGTTTTGTTTCTTCTTTCTCAGGATTCATTCCATTGGTCATAATTCTTCTTTGTAGCTTGACTATTATGTAAATAAGTTTAATGTGAAGGTATATGTAGAACATATATCAGATTCCATGCCATCTTGGGGGGGAGGGGCAGGAAGCAGGGAGGGGAGGGAAGGGAAGAAAATTTGTAACTCAAAAACTTGTGGAACTGAGTGCTGCAAACTAAAAAAGTAATAGATCTAATTAAGATACAAAATAAAGAAAAGGAAAGCAAACCAAGCAATTGACCCTACTATCCCTTGTAGTTACCATCCAATCTTGGGCTTATGGATTTATAGATCAATGAAGTCACTGCATCCAACCCCCTGATTTTAGCATTTAGAAAACAGATACTACAAGTTGGAGAGTTGGCCAGGATCCCAAGGCAGTAAATGGCATAGCCAGGATTTATACTTATGTCTTTTTACTCTAAATCCAGAGCTTTAGAGAGAATTTCTCCTGCTGTTATAATAATAAATTAACACACAGATTTAAGACACCCTCATTATAATAGGGTTCAGTACTTAATTTCTGTCTGATCATTTCATATTTTATTTTCCCAACTAGATTATAAACTCTATGAGGGCATGGGTTTTGCTTTATGCTTCTTTTGTATTGCATACTGTTAAGTATAATTGTCAGTGCTCAATTAACACTAGTTTGATTGATGATGAATTTAATGGAAATTTTCTCCATATAGCGTACAGTATTCAGAACTATAATATGGAGGGGCTTTTTTAATTTATGAGCTAACTGAATCAAGCATTATTTTTATAAGAAAAAAAGTTTTACTTTTAGAAATAATTTCCAAATGAAGCCTTTCCAGGTGTGGTGATACTATAATCCCTGTTCTGGAGAGTCTGGAGTTGATGAATCTCTTGAGCTCAGGAGACTGAACTGTGGTGAATTAAGCTGACCTATGTCTCTGTTAAGTTTGGTTTTGGTATAATGACAACCAGACTGCTCATCTGATGAGATTATCTAATAAGGGGTAAATGGCCCCAAGTCTGAGCAGACTGAGCCCCTAAGTAACCACTGTACTTCTAGCCCAAGTAAGATAGGGAGAACCAGTCTAAAAACAAAACAAAGCAAGACACCTTACTTCTTATATATTCATTTTTCACATAGTAGAAGATTGTACACATAAAGGATATTAAATATTTGATGGTAAATCAGTTGGTTTCTCTTTTGATAAATATATGTTTAGATATATAATACTAATACCCCCAAATTGGGCTTTTGATTTATGTTCCCCCCAGTAGAATGGAAATAGCTTGAGCACAGGGTACACATGTAGTAATACTTACTATTGTTATAATAATAACTATTACTAATGCTATTATTATTATTATTAGTCTTTGTATCTGAAGGGCCTGGCATAGTTCTTCATATGTGGTAGTCACTTAAATGATTATTGAACTGAATTAGTAATACAAATAGATAGCATTTATATAGCATTTTAAGGTTTACAAAAAGCTTTGCATGTCTGAATGCATTTGATCCTCACAACAGCTGTGAGGTAGGTGTTTATTATCTCTATTTTACAGTGGAAGAAACCAAGGTTGAAAGATGGTAGTGACCATAATGGTAAGCAACATGGGACTTTTTACTGTTTTTTTCTTTTGGAGTGCTTCTCAGCACTAAGGCAATCAAGTACCTTTGATGGATTCTTTCTTTTGTTTGTAAGAAGGCCCACACCCTTTTGCTAATTAGGTGACTAGAGGTATGAAGCCCTCTTACCCTGAAAAAGTGTATATTTACTCTGAGGTTAGCATTTTGTTTGGGACTCACTCACTAGAAGAGTGTCCTGTGATTTGACCAGTGTGATTTGACCTGATGAGACTCTGGGTAGCCATTAAGGGCCCCCCCACCCCAGCTTTGAAAACCCAGATGTTGGTGCTTCTCTGTATGGTAACTGTGTATGTATTGCTATGGTCAGACAGATGGAAGCCGGTCTATTGATTTATGTTATTTTGCTATGTTTATAATTTCTGCTTGTAATTTCTGTTTGTGTTTTCTCTGAAGTTCAGGGTGCTGACTTTTCCTCCTGAACTAAGTGGATGAGATACGCACGTTTGATTAAAGTAAGATTGCAAACACTTTAAAGTTGCTTTCCTTAGAAAAGCAGATCAAAGAACCTGTGCTAGCAGCCTTCCTGTGTGCTGGTCTTATTGGTCTTACACAGCCACGTTAGCAGCAAGTAGCATTGTTGTTACAGTGAGTTGGCAAGATTCACACAGCTAGTAAGTGTTTGACATGAGATTTGAACTCAGTTCTTTGTGACTTCACGTTCAACACTCTATCCACTACGAACCTTGAATAGGTGCTTGTTGAATCAAAGTGAATTGTTTATAGTATTTTCCTATTCATCACAGCAGGGTGGCTAGGTGGCATAGTAGATAGAGCACCAGGTTGGGAGTCAGGAAGGCCTAAGTTCAAATCTAGCCTCAGATGCTTACTAGATATGTGACCCTGGGCAAGGCACTTAATCCTATTTGCCTCAATTTCTTTATCTGTAAGATGAGCTGAAGAAGGAAATGGCAAAGCATGCCAGTATCTTTGCCAAGAAAACCCCAAATGAGTTCATGAAGAGTCAGACGTGATTGAAATAACTGGAGAGCAACAGAAAAAAATTATTACCAAAAAATTGTAGTATAGTGGAAAGACTTGATTTATTATTAGACAAGGCCCAGGCTTGACTCTTAATTCCATTATTTCTTTGGGAGAGTCTTTTAGCTTCCAACAGCTACGGTGTCCTCATCCATAAAACAGGAGTCATTATTTGCACTATCTACATTCCAGAATTATCATAAAGATTCAAAGAACATTTTTACCATAAACTTCTAAGGGCATGAAAAGAAAAAGAAAAAAAACCTGATGATGTAAAAAGAATGATAGATACATGACAGACAGGCTGAGTAGAACACAGGGGAAACTGAGGTAATAATAAAACCAGAGGAAGGAATCTGTATGAGGTTTGTAGGGAAAAAGTGTGGATGAGAATTGGACAGAGTTAAAAAAAAATATGATCTGTACAGTAGAGGGGATGCCCACAACTGAGAAATTATGGATTCACCAAAGTACCAAAAAGTAAATACTGTTTGTAAACACTTTGTATGACTCACAAAGAACTGAGAGTTGTTACCCAATTTATGTCCCATGAACCAAAAGGTAATGAGGTGCAGACAAAGAGTTTTTGAACCTGTCTCTCCTTATGCTCCTGTTTGCAGAAGAGCACCACCTTCTCTTACAATATGCAGAGAACATTTCAGATTCTCATTTGGTCATCAAATGTGCTGACAACAAAGGGGCCATGTGGGGCTCTTTCTTGAGTATTTGCTTGCTTAGTGTGTCTCTGCTTCTTTGTTTCTCTATGACTTGTTGTTCTTATAAAAAGGGGGAAAAACTCTCGAGAAATGAGAAAACAGGTTTTACTAGGTTACCTTTGAACCAGGGATTTGTATGATCACTTTTGGCTCCATCACTAACAAGCCACAGGTGAACACTCCAGGAGCGGGTGAAAATCGAATGGGGGGATGATGACAGTTAATCGTCCATAATCTATTCATCCCAAGGTGCACTTATGCATCTGCCATATATTTAGGTATTTTTTTTACTTGTGGCTTTTGTCATATTTAAGCAGGGGAGCATCTATATTGAAAAAGACCATAAAGAGGGAAAAACGCTATCAAGGGACTCTAAAGAGGCAAGACAAAGAGAAGGAGGCTCTTTCTGTGCTCGGAAATGAATGGCTCCATTCATTGCGATGGGGATTGTGTTTTACATGTGCTGAATTAGGTTTGGGTACTGAACACTTGACTCTCATTTTGGAGTAAATTACTCTGCTAAATGCAGGTATTTAAATGAGATATGTACTTTAACCACTGACCACCTTTAACATCTCTGTCTCTTCTTGAGACTTATTGCCATTAAAAAGAGTGTTATCCATGCTACAGTGGACTCTGTTTTCTCCTAGATAGAGAGATAGATAGATAGATAGATAGATAGATAGGAAGTCACTCAAAAATATTCTCCATACACAAAGGGGACATTCTGTTTCTAAATTAGTGTTGTTATGGTTTGTCATTTTAATTCACAGTTGTAGTGGCAGAATTTAGGAAGAAAACAATGGCTGGTGATTGTGCAGAAATGATGTCCCAAATTCTCAAGAAGTGAAAGACAAGTGGATAAACGATTACATCACAGTGTCTGCGTGAGAGAAATTTCTGTTGAAGCTTATGCCAAAAGCTCAATGGTATTTTACAATCATGACAGATCCTTTGGAACACACTGAAAACATCTTGAAGATGTACTTTTTAGGTGACTTTTTTTTGTTTCATTACTTAGATGAAAAGTCCATTTTTTTCCCAAAGAAAAACACTGAACATTCTCTTTGGGGCTTAAAGATTTTAATTTAAAAATTTGCTAGATGTTGACTTTTAGGAACCTGCATTATTTTTCGTGGTTGTTGTTCTCACTTGAACCCGAAGAAAGCGGTGTAAAAAAAAGTTATGGGTAACTTATAAGCTTAGCAAGCTACTTGGGAACCTGGCAGGGAATATACTTGTCAAAGAAATGACTACTTCGATTTTATTCTCTCAGTCCTTAACCGTTGTATAGTAAGAAACGTATATAAACATGCAGTTTGCAACTGGCATTAAACTCTGAGTATTGTTGACTTTTTTATCTAGATTCAATTTTTAATGCTCCACTGTGTGTTGTGTGTGTGTTTTAAATTCTGAAACCACCAGAGGATGATTTCCTTAAGAATGTTCTCCCAGGTATGTTCAGAATATTAATTAGGACCATCTATTTCTGTGGGATAATAACAATGTCCATGAACTGAATAGATTCTGTGACCTGTGAAAGAACCATTCATATGCTTCAGTCGGCCCTAGTGCATTCTTTAACAAGCGAGCATAGACCTTTTTCATAGTCATCCTAAATGTTTCAACTGTGGGTTTCATGGTTTAGTTCTCTCGTCTCCAAAACATGCCACTTCCCGTCCCCCCCCCCCATCCTTGGGGGAAGACTTCCATACACTACTCATTTAAATATTTCTCCCTTTATCACTATTTTTACTGCCATACCTATGGGGTTTCTTACTGTATTCGCCTAAAACTGAAGAAGGTTTTAAAGGAATTTAATTTGTTCAATCTAGATCTTCTGGGGGATGCAAAGTAATCTTAAACAATTAGTAATAATTTAAACACATTGATTCAAACTGTATGAAAGGTAAATAGATTTCACTTAGTACATAGTAGTTCAGACTGAAGCATCTTTGCAACTGGGTGAAAGGGTTGTGGTTTTACGTGCATAGTTGGTATGTTGTAGGGGTGGGGAGGTAGTTAACCTCCTGTTGCTGAATAACTTAACAATAATGACAAAAGTATTGTATGTGTTTGTGCCCTTTTTTAAAAAGTTCATGAATATAAGGACAGTATTGTATAATCAATAAAAATATTGGACTTGAGGGTCAGGAATTCCTGGGTTCAAATGCTACCTTGGACACATACTGCCACTGTGATCCTTACCAAGTGTCCCATTTACTTTGAATCTCAGGCAACTCTCTAAAACTACCTAATGTATTCGAGTCAGGGTTGTAATCTGCTTGGTCGAGTGAGTTACTGCACTGAAATTTTTTAAAAAAAAATCAAGACCACATGTGTATCATTATGTATAACCCTTCCACAATACTCATGTTGTGAAAGACTAACAGGGTAGAAATGGGGAGAAAATTTGTAATTCAAACTCTTGTGAAAATCAATGCTGAAAACTAAATATGTTAAATAAATAAATTTAAATTTAAAAATAAATAAATATAAAAAAAATCAAGAATCCTATTAAAGACATATCAGATTGAAAATGTCAATCCAGATTAATTTGGAGGGGGAATATTAAAGCTAGGGGAAATAGGGAACCAATTCTAGAGGTAAAACATGTTATTTTGAATTAAAAGGACTGCATAAAATTGCTAGAGTCATTCAACTTCTGATATTTTTCTTCTCTTCCCACCTGGTTTTCCCCAAACCTTCTTCCACTGATAGAGACAAAAATCTTCAATCGTTTCCTCTTGCCTCTAGATAAGGTTTCATAACCTAGGATCGATGAACTTGATTTTTAAAAAGTATTTCGATATCTGTATTTCAACATACTTGGTTTCCTTTGCAATATTATGCATTTCAAAGCATTCTTCTGAAAAGAGGAGCTATAGACTTAACCAGCCTAACAAGGTGGCCTGTAACAAAAAAAAAAAAAAAAAAAAAAAAAGATTAAGACTCAGGCAGGAATAGTTAGCCAGAAGTGATTAATTTTAGATTAGTTCTAGCCTTAGCCTAGAACGATTAGGCAGATGTGATTTGAGGTACATGTATTCTAGGGCTTGCATGTGGTCAGCATGTCATCCACAAGGATAAATATCTGGAGGGCCTCAGCATTTATTATATTGTTGTTTCTTATCTGTGAACATGCTGTATACCACCCCCCAGTAGGATGTAAGTTACTGGAAGGCAGGGTCTGCCTTTCATTTTATTACATTTGGACCTTGCATTTGTCTTGCATAGTGCTTAATAAACGCTTTTTGAGTTAACGTGAAGCTATAGGGAATCTCTTCCATTTGTACTCTGTGCTAAGGCAATCTCCCCAACAGTGGAAAGCACTTGTAAGCAGTGCATATTTCTATTTTATGCCTCACTTAAAATTCACAATCAAAGGGTTGTTGAACAAAGGGACTTTTGTGGTTGCATCATTTATAGAGTCTTGTATGACTTTAAAATATGCATCATGAACACCTTGTTGGAGAAGAGACTTTAGGGAAGGATTTTGCTTTACCAAATCAAAGGCCTTTTTTTTTAACTGTCAACAAACAATACACACAGTGCCAATGTCCCCTTGTATCCTGTGTTCCTTTCAGTCAATTGTATGACAAAAAGAGAAAGCCTGCTGCTTTCTCACACCTCTTTCAAGGATGTCCTCTATGTACATGCAGATCATCATAAAGATTTTGTAGAGATGGGAAAATGGACATATTGGTCAGTAGGACAATAGAATCATAGATTTTAAGCTAGAAAAAGACCTCAAAGGTCAATAATTGCTGAAGTTTTTTTCAATTGCTTTTTTTGGTAGTAATAGCAGCAGTAAAAATCAAGCTATCACTGGTCTCAAAATTGTGCTGCCTCCTACACATACATCCTCTAATTATACTTGATTTCCTCTTCCCATCTTTGTTTTTCTTTGGTACCATTTTTATTTTATGTGAATTAGTGGGGAATATTATGGTCCAAATGTGCTGACTCCCCAAAAATGATAGAAAAAATTAGCTTCATAGAACAATTTTGAGAGATTTGTTTAATTTTTTATGTATAGTCTTCTTAAAATGTTCTCAGGATGGTGTAGTTTCATTGGGTTTCTTGCCAAGTCTTCTGCAAGCTTATTTCTCCCACCAACACCTGTTGCTATTTTTTTTCACCTGTTGCTATTTTAGAAATGATGCCGCTTATAATCTTCCACCATCCATCCTCTGTGAGATTTTAAAATGAGTCTATATTATTAAAGTATTTCATATGTATCAATAATTTTGATCCATTTATATGAATTAAAAAGGTAGGGAAGGGGAAAAGAAAAGAATAAATATTTATATAATGTCTATTATGTGTCAGACACTGTGCTAACTGCTCTTTACAAATAATGTCTCATTTGATCCTTACAACGGCTCTGCAAGGCACATGATGTTATCCCAATTTTATGGTATAGAAAAGAAGACCAACATTAAAGACAAAGTTAAATGACTTGCCCAGGGTCACATAGCTAATAAGTGTCTGAGATGGAATTTGAACTCATATTTTGCTGACTCTAGGCCCAGTGTTCCATCCACTGAACTACCAGATATATATGTCAGAGGCTTTGAAAAACTTTCTATGTGGGATAGTCCTTTTAGATATTCAATCCTCAATGCTTTCTCACTCTATAGAGTTCTTAATGTTTCTCCATAAAACATCAGAGAAATCCTTTTTCTTGTTCTTTTAGTATCTTAGGGAAGCCAAGGTATCATTCAGATTATCCATTTTTTCTTACTTTTCTCTTGATACGTGATTGGTCCACTCCTTTTTCCTATTGTATAGATCCTGAATAACGCGTGTGTGTGTGCATGTCCTGTGTGTGTGTGTTTGTGTGTGTGTATTTTCAATCATTTCTTGTATGGTAAAGTTGAGGATATATCCACAACTATCAAGGCTCTGAACTGCCTGAAGCTTCTGCTCCTTATTTAGGGATGCTTAAGGAGGATGGAAAGGTGTCAGGAAATAGGGCTGTGGAAGCTTGGCAACGATTAAAGTTTGATCTGAAGGTGGTAAGGAAGGAGCATAGATAGAGACCTAGCATGTATTGTATGCTCTGGAGTTAAAGCACTGATGCTGGTGGACACAGGTGTCAAACAGTCTACAGAATGCAGCCAACCAAAAAAATAAAAATACAATAAAACAGATAATATTGCATTTTAAAACTAAGTCAATATGTGACATGCAGGGATCCTTATACAGAGATTTGTTGTTGTTCAGTCATTTCCGTCCTACCCAACGCTTCATGACCATTTGGGGTTTTCTTGGCAAAGATACTGGCATGGTTTGCCATTTCCTTCTCCAGCTCATTTTACAGATAAAGAAATTGCAGCAAACAGGGTGAAGTTACTGACCCAGGGTCTGAGGCCAGATTTGAACTCAGGAAGATGAATCTCCCTGACTGCTGGCCCAACATTCTATCCACTGTAACACCTAGCTGCCCTTATGTATAGATTAGAAGCTCCCCATTTCTATCTGAGTTTGACACCACTGCTGTAGGAAGATAAATGGTGGAAGAGGGTTTCCAGGTAGACCTTGGAAATAGTAGAGAGCAACTGAGTAGAGGAGAATTACTGAGTGTTATAGGAGAAAAATGACAGGACAAAGATGAAGATGGCCAACCCCCACTGTATACTGTGTCCTGGTCTGAGAGGAATTGTGTTTGGTAATGTTATGAACTGGGTCCCAGCATAGACCCCACCCTCCAGCTGTTATAGTAAAGAAATGGAAAGTGGCTGCTAATCAAATATGGCCTCATAACACTTATCTAAATGGAATGTTTTCTTAACTTACTCTAGCCTGCTCTGAGAGGCATGTGCCACAGGGTATAGGACATGGGTTCTCGCTGATTCATGATACCACTGTTAAAAGCATGCTGCAATAATAGAAAAAAAATTGAAATGGAAAATAACATCAAGACCATGAAAGGGTCTATAAGCAGATTGCAGCATGGTACCAACATCCAACAAAACTGAGTTGTATTATTGTATATTTCCTTTGTTCAGAACCCCATAAAAGCCAATCACATGACAGCAACAGCTAATCTGAAGGGGGTGAGAGAGGAAGGAGATGGAACCTAAAAGAGAATTAAAGGAGTAAAAATTGCTGACACGCATACATAATGAAACAACTTATTCATATGTACAAAGTAAACTTTTATTTGTCTTTTAAAAGTGAATACTTATAGTTTTAATTTTCATGGAAATAAATCATTTTAAAACTTTGGGATAGATTGAATTTTAGGTATCTCATACTAAATTTAATGACAATGCATCGTTTTTCCTCTCCTTTCTTTGACTATACTGGTCTTATTTTCCTACTAGACTACAAACTCCTTGAACATAGTAGTTTCTCTATTGCCTAAAAGTGATCTGTATGTGATAGATGCCACAATAAATAATAAAGAAGATTCTTCCGGGGCGGAGCCAAGATGGCAGCTGGAAAGCAGGGGCTAGCATGAGCTCCCCACTGAGTCCCTCCAAAAACCTATAAAAAATGACTCTGAACCAATTCTAGAACTGCAGAACCCACAAAATAGCAGAGGGAAGCAGGGATCCAGCCCAGGACAGGCTGGATGGTCTCTGGGTGAGGTCTATCCTGCACGGAGCTGGGAGCAGAGCAGAGCCCAGCATGGGCAGCACGCACCAACCAGACCAGGAGCCGGGTGGAGCGTTCCCTAGCGCTCTGAATCAGTGAGCTGCAGCAATTACCAGACTTCTCAACTCACAAACACCAAAGACAACAGAGAAGGTTAGTGGGAAAAGCTACAGGAGTGGAAGGAGTTCACGGTTCAGCTACCACCCAGGGCGGGGGGCGGGGCAGTGGAGGTGGGGCAGCTACAGTAGTACAGCTGCAGTTGCTTCCAGCCCCAGGCCAACCTGGTGGGAGGAATTAAGTGGCAGATCAGAGCAGGAGTGCAGAGCCTGCTGAAGATCTAAGTCCAGTTTGGGTTGGGGGTTCTTGGAGAAGGAGGAGTGCTGGTGTGGCAGAGCTGGAGCATCCCCCCAAGCATGGAATATAGAACTCTTTAGTCTACAAGCAGTCATACCCCACTGAAAAACTCAAGGGTCAAGTTAGTTAGCTGGGAATATGGCCAGGTAGCGAAAATGCACCCATATTGAGTCTCAGACTTTGGAATCTTACTTTGGTGACCAAGAAGACCAAAACATACAACCAGAAGAAGTTAACAAAATCAAAGAGCCTACAACAAAAGCCTCCAAGAAAAACATGCACTGGGATCAGGCCATGGAAGAGCTCAAAAAGGATTTGGAAAAGCAAGTTAGAGAAGTAGAGGAAAAATTGGGAAGAGAAATGAGATGGATGTGAGAAAACCATGAAAAACAAGTCAATGACTTGCTAAAGGAGACCCAGAAAAATACTGAAAAATACACTGAAGAAAACAACACCTTAAAAAATAGACTAAGTCAAATGGCAAAAGAGCTCCAAAAAGCCAACGAGGAGAAAAATGCCTTGAAAGGCAGAATTAGCCAAATGGAAAAGGAGGTCCAAAAGACCACTGAAGAAAATACTACCTTAAAAATTAGATTGGAGCAAGTGGAAGCCAGTGACTTTATGAGAAATCAAGATATTATAAAACAGAACCAAAGGAATAAAAAAAATGGAAGACAATGTAAAATATCTCATTGGAAAAACCACTGACCTGGAAAATAGATCCAGGAGAGATAATTTAAAAATTATTGGACTACCTGAAAGTCATGATCAAAAAAAGAGCCTAGATATCATCTTTCAAGAAATTATCAAAGAGAACTGCCCTGATATTCTAGAGCCACAGGGCAAAATAGAAATTGAAAGAATCCACAGATCGCCTCCTCAAATATATCCCAAAAAGAAATCTCTGAGGAATATTGTCGCCAAATTCCAGAGCTCCCAGATTAAGGAGAAAATTTGCAAGCAGCCAGAAAGAAACAATTTGAGTATTGTGGAAACACAATCAGAATAATCCAAGATCTGGCAGCTTCTATATTAAGAGATCAAAGGGCTTGGAGTACGATATTCTGGAGGTCAATGGAGCTAGGATTAAAACCAAGAATCACCTACTCAGCAAAACTGAGTATCATGCTCCAAGGCAAAGTATGGATTTTCAATAAAATAGAGAACTTTCAAGCTTTCTCAGTGAAAAGACCAGAGCTGAATAGAAAATTTGACTTTCAAACACAAGAATCAAGAGAAGCACGAAAATGTAATCAAGAAAGAGAAATCATAAGGGACTTACTAAAGTTGAACTGTTTTGTTTACATTCCTACATGGAAAGATGATGTGTATGATTCATGAGACCTCAGTATTAGGGTAGCTGAAAGGAATATGCATATTATATATATGTTTATGTATATATATGTATATGTGAGTGTGTATGTACATACATATATATGTATGTATGTATATATATATAGATATAGATATAGATATAGATAAAAATACAGAGAGAGACAGAGAGAGAGAGAGACAGAGAGAGAGAGAGGGCACAGGGTGAGTTAAAGATGAAGGGAAGATATCTAAAAGAAATTAAATAAAATTAAGGGATGAGAGAGGAATATATTGAGAGAGGGAGATAGGGAGAGATAAAAATGGGGTAAATTATCTCGCATAAAAGTGGCAAGAAAAAGCAGTTCTGTAGGAAAAGAAGAGAAGTTAGGTGAGGGGGAATGAGTGAATCTTGCTCTCATCAGATTTGACCTGAGGAGGGAATACCATACATACTCAATTAGGTATCTTACCCCACAGGAAAAAAGGAGGAAGAAGAAGATAAAAAAGGGGGGGATGATAGAAGGGAGGGCAGGGGACAGGGTCAAGGGAGAAAATTCAATAAAGGGGGATAGGTTAGAAAGGAACAAAATATAGTCTTTCACAACATGAGTATTGTGGAAGGGTTATACATAATGATACGCATGTGGCCTATGTTGAATTGCTTGACTTCTCAGGGAGGGTGGGTGGAAAGGGAAGAGGCGAGAGAATTTGGAACTCAAAGTTTTAAAAACAGATGTTCAAAAAAAAAAAGTTTTTGCATGCAACTAGAAAATAAGATACACAGGCAATGGGGCGTAGAAATTTATCTTGCCCTACAAGAAAGGAAGGGAAAAGGGGATGAGAGGGGAGGGGGATGATAGAGGGGAGGGCTGACTGGGGAACAGGGCAACCAGAATACATGCCATCGTGGAGTGGGGGGGAGGGTAGAAATGGGGAGAAAATTTGTAATTCAAACTCCTGTGAAAATCAATGCTGAAAACTAAATATATTAAATAAAACACACACACACACACACACACAAAATAAATAATAAATAAATAAATATTTATTTGATGCATGAGGAATAAATGAGAATAAGTGCTCAGAAATTCTGATAGCATGGAAGCCTTCCAAAAATGACATGCTTTTGTAATCTTCAAAGAAGCCCCTCTCCTTGAGCCTCAAAGCATAGTGCTCTCATTCTCTCAAAATGTTGGATATGTGATGGAAACAAAAGAGATCAATCTTTCCAATTACATGTCTTCTAAAATATCACATAGTATGAGAGAACAATTCCTAAATGGGAGACCTTGTATCTAATCTTGCCTCTGTCAATACTTCATTGTGAAATCTTGGAAAACTCATAACCTTTCTCAACCTAGTTTTCCTAATTTTTTGGTTAAATAATATTTCATTTTCCCCCAGTTACAAGTAAAAACATTCTTCCACTTAATGGTATTTTATTTTTTTTCAATTACATACGAAAGTAGCTTTCAATATTCACTTTTACAAGATTTTGAGTTCCAATTTTTTTCTCTCTCTCTTTGCTCCCCCCTTCCCAAGATGGCATGGAATCTATAAACACAATTTTTAACGTTCATTGCTTTTTAAAGCTTTGAGTTCCAAATTCTATCTTTCCTTCCCTCCCCAGGCCCTTCCTGAGACAGTAATAAATCTACTACTATAGGTTATAAATGTGCAATCATGTAAAACATTTCCATATTAGTCATTCTGTGGAAAAAGAAGAAAGAGGAAGAAAGGAAGGAAGGAAAGAAGGAAGGAAGGAAGGACAGAAGGGAGGGAGGAAAGGAGGGAGGAAGAGAGTAGAGGAAAGAAGGAAAAAATGAGAGGGAGAGAGTATTTGCTTCAGTCTGTTTTCAGACAACATCTGTTCTTTCTCTGGAGGTGGATAGCATTTTTCCTCATGAGGCCTTTGAGGTCGTCTTGGATCACAGTGTTGCTGAGAATAGCCAAGGTGAAGAGGTGGGACTGGGTGGTTTCTAGGGTCATAAAATCACAGAATTTTTGAGTTAGAAAAGACTACAGTGGCCATCTAGTCAAACCTCTATGCCAAAGGAGTTCTCACTATAACATAACCTATAAGTTGTATCTGCTAAAAGATCCATCATATCCCAAGATAGCCTAGTGCACTTCCAGACAGTTCTAATAGTAGAAAGTAAAATGAAAATATTTGAACTACATATTCCTTGATGTTTCTAGGATCTCTATGATCCATGAAGTTGTTTTTTTTAATTTTGTTTTGTTTCTGTTGTTTTCATTTATTTTATTTTCCACCTGACATTAAGACTACATTACTCCTTTTAAAAACTTCTATCCTAGTTTAGCCCACTGAGGTCAATAGAACAAGCCTCATGCCTCTCCATATCAGTGTTTGCATATTGCCCCCTGAGTCTTTTCCTTTCGATGCTAAATATCCTCAGTTAGCTACCTCAAGGAATCCTTGTATGATATGTATTCCAGGCCCCTCACCACCACCTGGTTTGTTTGCCCCTCTCCAGATACTCTAATTTATCAGGGTCCTTAAATATTCCATATTCCAGAGTTTAAACAGATAAAAAAAAAACAATGTAGCTATCATTTTCTTATTCCTGGAAGTGATATTTCTCTGAATGAAGTCCAGGATGGCAAGCTGATTCAAATATAATAATGTTATTTTCCAAGATAGGTTAAATTTGAGTTGAAAACCACAGGGCTCATGTACTCAAATGGGTATATGATCTCATGGACAGGGATATTCCTGTCAATGAAGCAAATCATTACCTATGCATGGCCTATCATCCTGTGTGGCTTTTGTCAATATCTCCCATCAATCCTTCACAAGGGGCTACATCCAATATGGCGGAGGCCTTCTTGTAGTTCTCTTGATATTAAACAGATGCCAGTGAAACAATTGGACTGTACATCATTTACCCTTCACTCTTGCCAGATGACTGGTCCACCTATGAATTATTCCACTATTTCAAAAAGAAACTGCTGCTGCTTTTTTTTTTGTTCTTGATTCTCAAAGAGGACCTGATGTCCGGGAGGTGATTCGAGGAAATGCAAATGAGTTGGATTTGAGTGAAAGAGGGCAGAACAAGGCTGAGATCAATTTATTTTTAAAAATCACTTTGTTTAATTTCTTTAGTTCTGAATGTGTAAGCAATCTGAGAATGTTGCATTGTTTATGTTAGTGGAAAAAAACCCCACAAACATAATTGTGCTGTGACGTTCTATGATTTGTATTTGCTGACTTTCAAAATAGTTGTCAAATCATAACTTTCAATAAGCTTCGACAATAAAAATATATTTTAAAATATTTCAGCTTGCCCTATTAGTATGCTACTTTAAAAAATATGAATACTACTAATTTTTATTTTCAATTAGAGATATTCAATACCCTTCCAAAATATAGTATAGTGGGATTTTAAAAATAAAGAACTATAATCTGAATTTTGAGTACTAAGAGGATATCTGAATAATACTTAATGAAGTAGGTTTAATACAACAAACCCCTACTAAGCATTTACTATGGTCAAGGTGGAGATACAAAGTAGTATAATGGAAAGAGATTTAGCCTTGAAGTCAAGAAGACCTGAATTAAGTTATTTCTCTGACATATATTACCTGCACAACCCAGGTCAAGTCTCTTGACCTCTCAGTACTCTAGGTACCACCCCAAAGCTCTAAGTGGTAGAGAAGGTGCCAATCTGCCATGGTAGAGGGGATTTCTTTATCTGGGAATTCCTCATATAAATGAAGTCATAGGTCTAGTCCCTGTTCCTGTTTACAAGGTACATAAAGATTAAAAAAATAAATAAATAGCTTCTTCTTTCAATGATCTTACATTGAGCAGATAAGATGTATACTTACAGAAGTTAACTCAAAGTAATTTCAAGAGATAGATGATCAGTAAAAATTAGAAAGCTGAAGAGGTAAGCCCTAATCTCTTCTTTGGTTCCAGATAAATGGGGCCTTCATCTAAATAACAGAAGAAAAAAAAAACAAAGAAACAACAACAACAACAAAAAGCATTAATCTGAGCTCCAATTTATTACCAAAAAGCCAATGACCTGAATGATAAACAGAAATTATCCATCAAGACATAAGACTTAGGGTCAAATGGGCTGGATTTTGTGAAAAATAAGTTAGGCTCGACAGAAGAATATTAAGTATGTTCAGACTGTGTAGAAGGGAAGCAGCGTAGTAGATGGATTGCTTAACTTGCACTCAGAAAGACATGAGGTCAAATCCTGCCTCAGAAACGTTAACTGTGCTACCCTGGGCAATTCACTTACTTTCTCTCAGCCTCAGTTTACATATCTGTAAAATGGCAATAATAATAGCACCTGTAGGGGCAGCTAGGTGGGGCACGGGCCCAGGAGTCAGGAGGACCTGAGTTCAAATCCAGCCTCAGATGCTTGACACACTAGCTGTGTGACCTTGGGTCGCTTAACCCCAATTGCCCTGCCTTCCCCCTCCAAAAAAAAATAATAATAGCGCCTAGCAAATGAAATTGACTTTTGTAAACCTAAAAGCATTCTTATAATGTTAGTTACAGAAATTTAAGATCTAGTTAATATTCATAGAGGTAGGTATACATAAATGTGTATATGTTTATGTATGTACACATGTATTAATACATGCATACATACATGTGTATAACTATGTAAATCTAGCTCCAAAGTCACCCCAAAGAGACTTGCCTAAATGTGGGAGAGTTATGGTTCCTTGGATATGTTTTGGATGACATTTTCTGTAATTAATTAGTACCCTGTTTTCATAGCCATTTGGAGATTAAGTGATTTTGCAGCTCTGGGAGTTATGGAATTAAAAGTTGCATCCTGGATAGTGAGAGTGTCTGAGAAATAGTCGATCAACTCTTCTGCCCATCAGGAAGGGGAAAGTTTCCATGAGCAAAGGACAAAACCCAGGGAAAGCAAACTAATTACAGAGGGCTTAATATAATTACTTGCTCAAATGCAGGCACTTACATGCAGATAGATAGATAGCAGAGTAGGCAACACCAAGAACCACCCCCTTAAGTGCTTATTCTGAGCTGCCAGAGACCCTTAACTAAATAAACAAACCTACTGAGTAAATCCAAACAGAGTGTAAACAAATAAACAAACCAATTGGACAAGCTGCAGTGCTAGCTTAGGTGAGAGAAGGAATTGGATTCTGAATAATTCCTTTTACCCAAGACTTTAAATGAAAGATGAATTAACCCCAAAGACTAAAATCATCTTAAAATAATAGAATTCCAAACTAAACGTGACCTTTGTGCAAACGGCAGTCCAAAGAATGAAGATCAACCTTGACAAAGACTGTTTCAAACTTGTGTCTGCCTTTGTAATTTGCTAAGGGAACAGGTTAAAGAGTGAGATTGTGAGTTCTTTGAGACTAACTGGAACGTTATACCAGGAAGCTCGTTAACCTGGGAATTGGAATAGTGGGAATATTGGCATATATTTTAAATTCAATGTATCCAAAATCAAATTCTTTCTTTTTCCTCCTCAACACACCCCTCCTACAAACTTCCCCATGTCTATTGAGGGGACCCCCCTACTTGATCATTCCAGTTTGCAACTTTAGTGTCATCTTTGATTTTTCCTCTCTTTCAAGCCCCACCCTTCATTCACATAACCACTACCTTAGTTCAAGTTCTTACCATTTTTCCACCTGGACTACTACAATAATCTCTTCATTGGATTCAAGAATTCCAACCTCTTCAATTCATTCGCTCAGGAACCTCATCTTACCTTTTATCATTTTGAAAGCAAGTCAATAAATTATTGCATTTAAGATGTTAACTGATAAATTAATTATGAGAAAATAACGAGCATGCATATAGCACTTTACAGTTTGCAAAGCTCTTTCCATATGGGATTTCATTTGATCCTCACAAAAATCCTAGGAGGTAAGTGATATTATTTTAAAGGTAAGAAAACTAAATTCTAGAGCAGTCAAATGACTTGCCTAGGGGCATATAGCCAGGAAATGTCTGAATCAGGATTTGAACTCAGATATACCTGACTTTCACCCCAGTATAACCAAACCACCTGCCTCCTCAGTACTAGAATTCCCTGAGTTGCAAACACCAATTTGAAAGTTTCTGACCATATGAATAGGACAGCTTGCTTCACCTCCATATACAGCTAGCACTGTCTTGAGAGTGAATATACTCTGAACTCTTTAATGGAGGTAACTCCTTTTTATTATATCTTCAGCACTCAATTGCCCTTTCCAAGTATGAACCAAATTTTCTGACAATTGTATAAGGTATGACTTTCATATTGCCATTTTCTGATGACATTACAGGCAAGTTGACCTTTTCACACCCAAGTTGACCTTTTTTCACACCCCAGTCCTTAGAGAGAAGGCATGCAGATAGGCATGGAAAGCTAAACTTAATGGTATTACTTAAATTGGATACTGCGGAATCAACAAAATGTGTTTTACTATTTCAGCCTGATGCCTGAAGTCAGAACCATTGATTTTGTCTCTGATGGGCTCATCATTCACTTTCTCTCACGAGAGGCTGGGTGACTCATTGGCTAGCTTACTAGACTTGGAGGCAGGAGAATCTGAGTTTGAATCCTGCCTCAGACATTTTTGTGTGACCCTAGGTAAGTCATTTAACTGTTCTCAGTCTCAGTTTCCTACTCTGTAAAAATAAAGATAATAGCCCCTACCTCCCATGGTTATTCTTAGGATTAAATGAGATGATATTCATAATACACATTGAGTGTCATCTATTATTATTATTAGGAAACTTACGGCTTTCTAAATTTGAAGTAGAACACAGAGTACTAAATGTCATTTCCCACAATTGACTTTTCCTAACGTTGACATCTTTATGCCAGTTCCTGTTCCTCATGTACTTCATTGCTTTGGCTGACAGTCCTCCCTTCTGCCCTCACGTCACTGAAGGAAAAGTGGTTTTCAGAAAGCAGGAAAAGTTTAGAGCACGGAACAGTAAGAGTGATAAATGCTAACTGTTATTGCCTCTTTCTCGACCCTCTAAGATTTCAGGTGGGATTTATTAAGAGAAGATGTATTTCTTCTTCTGGGTCAGCAGGAGCATTTTTCTGCTTTCTCCATATCCTCCCAGGAAGTTCATGGTATAATAGATAAAATGTCAGAAATAATTAAGAAAAATGCAGGGATATACAACCATCTGAAATCACACCTTTTGGAGATGGCTGTTTTCATCAGAATAGTCCCAGGACAGATATAAATACAGACTTATCACATTCTCTTCAATGATGATGTGTTGAATCAATGTTGATGAACACCTGGTATTGGAAACTTTGGAGGAGGAAAAAGACATTCTATTAAGCAGCAAAGGTCATGGGTTCTAGGGGGTCAATCTACACAGTGCAATCAATACCAAATCTGAAATCCCTCCAAATAGTTAGACAAAGCCTTCTAAATCTCTTTCATCAATTCTTTCTTCAGCCTCAACCCTACTTACATTAGGCCATATTTTTTTCCTATTTTCTTTAACTACTGAAATTGCTTTAAAAAATTATTTGAGATTTCTTCTCTTCCCCTAATAATAGGAGCTTGGATTGTTGTAGGATTAAAGTCAGACTTCAGAAAAATTAAGAACTCGAGTACAGAAACTTGTCTTTTTTTTTTGAAGAGGTCATTTTTCTCCTGTGTCCTTATACATAAATTCACAAGTCCCTAATGATAAGTCAAATTTTTACCATGTCTTATAATTTACGAAATTATTTATACCTTTATCCGGGGCAGCTAGATAGTGTAGTGAATAGAATGTCACACTTAGAGTCAGGAAGACTCATCTTCCTGAGTTCAAATCTAGCCTCAGACACTTAGTAGTTGTGTGACCCTGGGTAAATCACCTCACCCGGTTTACCACAGTTTCCTCATGTATAAAATGATCTGAAGATGGAAATGACAAATCACCCCAGTATCTCTGACAAGAAAACCCCAAATGCAGTCACAAAGGATCAAACATGACTGAAGAACAACTTCTTAACTTCAAGTCTAGCATTCTATCTACTATATGATCTTAAATTGGATTATAATCTCTGTAAGTCGATAACAATTATTTGCTATAATAGTCATGTGATTTGATTTTATTCATTAAAAAGGACCAGAATTTAAAAATACCTCAAAGGTCCAAGCAAATTTTTGCATCAATGGACTCACCAGGTTGTTCTAATATTAAACAAGATAATTTTTGAAAATTTACTTTTAAATGCTTTTAGTTGATAATTATTTTCCAAAGGCCATAGCAGCACAGTAAAAGCTTTATCAAGCTCTAGCCTGTCATCCAAGAACCAATCTAACTTAATTCAAGGAATCTCATTCCCCAAGGATGTACCACCAGGGCATAAAGCACTTCATGTCACAATAGAAAGAGCACTGGCCTGGGTCAAATTAAGATGACCTGAGTAGGAATCCTGCCCACATTTACTGCTTATTTGAACTCAGCCTCTCTAAGTTTCGATGATCTTATCTGTAAAATGGGGATAATAATAGCATCTATCTATCTCAGAACATTGCTGTGAGGGTCAAATAAAATACACACACACACATGTACACACATACACATATATATATACACATATGTATACACATAGAAATACATATATACACATGCATATGTACATATAGCTTTGCAAATATTAAAGCTTTATACTATCTAGTAAGATTTGGAGGAACTGTGATTTGGATTGGTTGAGTTGATGATAAACCTTGCTGAAGCACTGCAGTACATACTACTACCTTTATTAGCTAATTATATATGTTTAAAATGCAAAAAAAAAATCCTAATACTTAAATGTCATCAATAAGTATGGATAAGTATATCTTAAACAGATACAGTTAGAGATATGTTCAGTCATGTCTGACTCTTCATGGTCTCATTTGGGATTTTCTTGGCAAAGATACTGGAGTGGTTGGCCATTTCCTTCTCCAGCTCATTTGACAAGTGAGGAAACTGAGGCAAACAAGGTTAAGTGACTCACCCAGGGTCACACAGCTACTGAGTGTTTGAGGTCAGATTTGAACTCAGGTCTTCCTGACTCCAGGCTCAGTGCTCTATGCACTGTGCCACCAAGGAAAACCTAGGTTAAATTCTTCCTCTGAGCCTATATAAGCATGTGACCATAGCTTGGGAAATCATTAACCTTCTTTGTAGCCCTGGCAACTCTCTGTAAGTCATCAACATTGGTGGCAAGAGTTTGCAAACTAGGAGTTTCTGTGTGGGTGAAATCACAGGTCAGGGCCATATTGACCTAATGAACTATTAAAATGCATCTAATCCCTGTAAAAATAAGGTATGGGCCTAAATTAAAATGATCATTTTTGTTAAAAGACAGAATATAAGGTGAAAGTCTTTTTATAGCCATACATGCAACAAAAATGGAAATGCCACTGACTTTTTAGATTTCAACCTTGACTTTTACCTAAAATTTGAACAGGCAAAAGCTATAATTACGCATACATATTTTTACTTCCTATTGTGTATGTGGCTTTGGGGAGGGAGAGGGAGAGCCATTTCTTGGATGGCTAAAAAAAAAATCGTCTAGACTATCTCAAAAGCAGATTCCAAATGAGCCACCTCAGCTGTCTGAGCATATAGTGGAAAGAAATGGTTGTCCTAGCAACAGGAACAAAATTAATGCTCTCGGAGCCCAGTTTTCCCCTCTACTCAGGTAACCTCTTAGTTGCACAGTGCTCATCTAGGCTTTGCTAGTGAAAATCCTATCTGTAGGAGCGGGGATAAAATTGATCAGGTGAATGGCTGTTCTTCTCAGGTCCCTTGGTCGGCAATTTTGCCAAGGCTACTTTGGCCCATACAGCAAGGCCCTCAATTGCTGCCGCTGAGCAATCTAGAGGGCACTTAGACAATCATTATTGGAACTGGCTTTTAACAAGCCATGCTGAATTCGATACCAATTGAATCTAAGAATCGAAGTGTTTGCAATATGAGCTACTTATAAAAAAAATGCAATTGGTTAACAGGAAGGAAAAAGGAAAAGAAAAAGTAAAAAGAGAAGGGAAAAAAAAACTTGCTTAGAGTGTTACTTTGAAAGTACACCACATATGACAGAAGGGAGGTGTAAGTACACCCACCTGGAGTATAACTATACTATAGAGATTACTAATTTGTACAGTACAGTTTAATCAAACAGGATACATTCATAGGATTATAAGTTTAGAACTGAAAAAAAATCTGAGGGCGCATGTAGTCCAGCCCTCTCATATTATAGATAAAACTGAAGCCTAAAGAGGCAAAATGTGAAAAGCCAGACCCATGGGCTTAAAAAAGAAAAAAAAAGTACCTTAGCTACTATTTGATCATGCCATTCTTTAGCATCATAAGAAAAATTATGAGGGAATAAGAAGTATTTCACTTTCTCTTTTTTTTGGTCAAAATTTCCCTTTCTTCTTTTCCCTCTTACAGTCTTATAACCTTAGAGGTCTCATTCAACATACATGTATAAATTTATTTAGTTGTTCAGTCCTGTCCAACTCTTCCTAACTCTGTGGACTATCCTGTCCATTGGATTTTCTTGGTAAAAACACTGGAGCGGTTTTCTTTTTCCTTCTCTAGTGGATTAAAGCAAACAGAGATTAAGTGACTTGCCCAAAGTCACACAGCTAATAAATGTCTGAGACTAGATTTGAACTAACATCTTCCTGACTCCAGGCCCAGAGCTCTATCTGAGCCATCTAGCTGCTTCCACATACATAGCTACAAACACATACATGTATATGTATATATGTGTGCATATATAAACACATTTATGTATATATACATAGATATGTATTGTGCTTGTATGCATATGAAAAGATACAAATATACGTATGCACATATACATATACATACACACGTCTCTTTGGCTTCAACTCCCTTCCTTATACAGGTTTATATAATATATTATAATATATAACATATTGTAATATATTATATAGTTATATAATCCCAGTGTTTATTGCCACAAAAGTTTGATCTGCCTCATGTATTTCCTACTTGGCTATTTAGATAGCCTTCTTAGATAGCTTTAGTGGTCCCCACTTCCAAGGCATCATCACACTGGTACCAGACTTAGTGTGTACACTTGATCACTATAGATATTTGATTGGCTTTTGCCCTACTGAAGCTCAGAACACTGAACTCAAACCATCCCCCAGCCTCAGCCTCCCCAGAAGCAGTGATTATCAACATGTACCACCATGCCCAGACATTCGTATTCTGTAACTTTTTCATCTATTTATGATTTTCCTCTTCAATCCTTTTGCTTCTTCCTCCTTCCTGACACTCCCCTCTTCCTTCCACCTCCACATAATTCAACATTCTCATTCCCCGATCCTTTTGCTCAGAGCCCAGAGAAAGTTCTTAAGCTTGTGGTGTACTGTAATCTGAAGGGACTATAAAATGTAAGCTTTCCAGGAAGACTTCAGCAGGATGGCCACTTTAGAAGTCGGAAGGCATTTAATTTTAATCTGCATATAGAGTCCTGGTGCTGGAGAGACTAAAGCAAGAGAATGTTTAATAAATGCTTGTTAAATATGATGAATTAAATATGAATAAGCAACTCAATGAATCAGTCAATAAGTATTCATTAAATGATTACTATGAGCCAGGCACTGTCCTAAGCACTGGGATACAAAGGCAAATATATAGTACTTGTCCTCAAGGAGCTTACATTCTAATGGGGGACAAAACGTGCAAACAACCATGTACATGCCCAAAAGATAGATACAGAGTAGATTGACTGTAATCTCAAAAAGAAGACAGTAGCTAGCACTGGTGTGAAAGAGGAGATGCAGTGTTTGGGACACAGCTCACACACCAGACTAAGTGAGGATATTTCTAACATGTAACACATTCCTAATGAATTTTGAGTAAGAAAGTCAAAATTTCAATCAGCAAGTCTGTACATAATTTACAAGATAATCAATAAGGTCCTTCCCCAATCTGAATTCTTTGCTCATATGTTGAGCTCAGTGGTAGGAGGATGCATAAAAAGTTTACAGGAGGATTCTACCCTTAAGTTGCTGGCAGTGTAGGGGGGGAAAAGACTAAGGTGAAAAAACACCAGTAAAGACCACAAACAAAATGCCAGGGAAGGCTCAGAGATGGTCAATGCTAAGAGGAACATTGAGAAAGATGTGAAAAGTTTAAAATGTTTTAAAACATGAAGGAAGGACAAAAGCTAGGGGAAAATAGAGTTAAAAAAAGAACTCAGAAAGAGACAGGAAAGTGAACAGGATATTATTGTAATTGCCTTGTTAAAGTTCACATGCACAATTTAAAAAAAAGTAATGACTTGGAGTTTATGATTTTATGCATGACCTTTCTATGCCTTTTTATTGATGGTTGTTACTAACTTGAGGAAATGTATATATGCATGCATGTATAACATAGGATTATGTTATATCTATAGAGAAATGTTTATCTCTATATAGATATACATTCATCTGCATATTCATACTTATGTTTCTTGAGTGCAATAACTATTTCATTTTCCTTTCTAATTGCTGACATCTAGACTGGTATGCTACACATGGTGGGTGAGATAAATAGATAGATAGATACATAGATAGGTAGATAGACAGATACATAGATAGATAGGATAGGATAGGATAGATGATAGGGTAGATAGATGATAGAATAGAATAGATGATAGATAGATAGATAGACAGATAGATAGATAGATAGATAGATAGATAGATAGATAGATAGATAGATAGATAGGTCTGTTTCCCCAGATGATTAGAGAAAAGGGAAAAGAACCTATATGTTCTAAAATATTTAAAGCATCTCTCTTTGTGGTGGCAAAGAAATTGAGGGAATGCCCATTAATTGGGGAATGGCTAAACAAGTTGTGCTATATGATTGTGATGGGTTACTACTGTGCTATAAGAAATTATGAGTTTAATAAAAAAAATATGAATAGACTTTCATGAAATAATGAAGAGCATAATGAGCAGAACCAAGAGAACATTGTATATAATAACAACAATATTGTTGTAAGAACAACTTTGAGTGACTAAGTCATTTTGACTATTATAACTACCCAAATCAGCTACAAAGGACATATGAAGAAAGACTGTATCTGCATCCAGAGAAAGAACTAATAAATAGAAATATGCATAGGATGGTTTTACATATATAATGTATGTGTATATATATATGTGTGTGTGTAGATGTATATGTATTTGTGTATACATACACATATATGTATGTGTATATATATGTGTATGTATATATATATATATGGATGTGTATACCTACATAACGTCTAATGGTAGCTATCTCTAGGGTGGGGGAAGAAGAAAAGAAAAAAGAAAAAAACGATTACATGCTAACTCTATTTTATATTTAATAAGAATAGCAAATTGTACACAATAGACTTGCAATTTCATGTTCAATCATCTTTTTTTCTATTCTGCTATGTTATGGAAATGCTTGTTTTATTTCTTAAGTTCAGAATAAAATAAAGAAACTTAAAAGAAAAAAAATAGATATTGATATATATGACAAATATAGATACATAGCAATAGATAGCAGATAGGACTTTCATATATATTTTTAATAACTCCCATTTCCCTGAGGAAAATGATTAGAATTAATACAATTACTTAGACACAAAGCTGACCGGGACACAAAGCTGACAGTAACCTTAGACATTCTCAGGTCAGTCCACTCATTTTACAGATTTTACATGAAACTGTCCCATAGAGAATACAATTTGCCATAGCTCACACAGCACATTGGGGATTGACTCCCAGATGATATCAGAATCCAGGTTTTCTCATTTTGAGTGAAATTCTGAGTTTTAGCAGAATGCTTTGTAGTGCATGTAGTGCCAGACTTGAGGCTGAGAAGATCTGGATTCAAATTTTACATTACACAGTGGCCTCCTGCCTGAATGATTCACTTAACCTCTGTAAGCCTTGGTCTATTCATCTGTAAAATGAGGATTAAAATAGTGCCTTGCTCATAGATTTATTTTGAGGACAAAAATGAAGAAATCTATTTAAAGTGCTTTTTCAACTTTAAAAGAATTATGTAGATGCCTGTCATTATCATTTTGGCTGTCCTCCCTCTTTGTTCTCCATCCTGACTGTGGTGTGGGCAGGTGAACTTGCAATATGAATGAGTTCCTAAACAGTTGAGAGGTATTTTGTTTACTTGTTTTGTTTTTCCTCTCCTCTCCCTTCTCTTCTCCTCCTATTCCCTTTCCTTCCTCCCTTTCATTCCCCTTCCCTTCTCATCTATCTCTCTCTTTCTGTCTTCTTTCCTTCCTTTCTTTATTTTTCTTCTTTCTTTATCTTTCTTTCTCCCCTCCCTCCTTGCTTCTTCTTTCTTTCTCTCCTTCCTTCCTTCTTTCCTTCTTTCTTTCCTCCCTTCCTTCCTTCTTTCCTTCCTTCCTTCTTTCTTTCTCTCTTCTCTTTATTTCTTTCTCCCTTCCTTCCTTCCTTTTTCTCTTCCTTTCTTTCTCCTAAATTCTTCATTAGAACTACATTTTAGAGAAACAAGGGAAACCAAGGTTTGCAGCCATGGTATCAGTGGCATAATGGATAGACAATCTGCATCAGAGTTAGGAAGACAAAGGTTCAGATTCTTCCTCTCTCACATACCCAGCCTTGTTATACCAGTTAAGTCACTTAACCTCCTAGTCCCTCACCCCTGTGCCTCACCCCTAAGCAAGTGACCAAGACTCTAACTTTCAGAACAGTGGCCAGTCTCTCTAAACTGATGAATCATACAGTAGATCTGGATAAAAAAATAAAAGAGAAATAGAAAACTATTTCTAGCGCTGATGGTCTGATTAAACTAGTAGATGTAGGCTAGATTCTTCTGATGGTTAGTCCTTGAAATCTCTCAATATTTTTTTTTGCTACACAGTAATTGCAAATTATGGCTCCCAGTCCCATTAAAGAGGATTCCAAATTTCCCAGTGATATGCTCGTGATGAGCTAATCAGTCCTCTGTTATGTTCATGATAAGATGAGCAATCCTTCTCATAGTGTCAGGAATCCTCTACTCTCCTCTTCTCAATCTCCTGATTATATTCAGGCTTCACAGGACATTGAAGCCAAAAGACAGCTCACCTATGCAATGTGGGGGAATCTTGAAAAATCCTGGAGGATAGTCAGGGTAATTGCTGCCCTGTCCCCTTATGTCTCCTATTCAATGCATTTGGTAGAGAGCTTCTCAATTTGCCCAGTCCTTTTTGCAGGTCACCTTTAATGACATCAGAGCTTTTACAGGAAAAGGGCTGATGAGGTTGCAAGCAGATATTCTCTTGTCTACCAGATGGGCATAGTGCTCACTGCTTAACTTAGCACAGTGTTAGCTGTAAGATGCATGAGTTCCAAAATGATCCTAAGTGTTCATTTACCAAAAGGCTTCCTTTGAGAGAAGGCTGCCAGTGGTGCATAATTGTACCAAATGTGCTGTCGTTTCATAATGTGGACTGTAATCCACAAGGAATAAAATCCTGCTATTACTCTCTTAAGAGAGACTTCGAAAATTTGGCTCTTCTCTTTGGGAGCGGTCACCTGGCTTCTCTTTAGGGGTTACTGAAAATGGCCTAAGAACCCTGCAAGGATGTTGAAGCACTTTCAACATCAAGAAGAGAGAATTAGAGGCATCCACATAGCCATGAAATGAGGTGTGTGACCCATCCCTCTTCACTCTGGAGATATGCATTTTAAAATCGTATATACTCTAAGACTAGTCTCATCTTGGGAAATCATCCCTGTGAAGCAATAATAAGTTAGAATTTATATAGCACTTGGAAGTTTGCAAAGAACTTTCTATGAGTTTTTTCACTGGATCCTCACAACCATACTGCAAGGAAGATGACATTATTATCCTGATTTTACAGATGAGGACACTGAGACTGAGCTGTTATCATGTGCCCAGGGTGACAGACCTCAGGTGCATCTAAGAGAGGACCTGAACTCACATCTTGCTGAATCCATGACCAGCCCTCTATCCACTATGCTACCCAATTGCCTTTCTTTCCTCTTAGCAAGAGATACTGAATAGAGAACTGGCCTCAGAGATATTTCAGATCCTACTTCCCTCTGATCACAGTTGGCTGTGCGATCTGAGCAAATCATTGAACCTATCAATATTCTAGACAACTCTTTAAAGCCTCTAAGCAGCAAAGGAGATATCCTGCATTGGTAAATGGCGTTTCTACAACTGGAATTTCCCAAACCAATGAAATCACAAGTCTTGCCCCTGTCGCTACATCTATGAATAAACTGTCTTCGTTCAAATGTTAAGGTGTGAACACTCTGGATAGGATGATCCCACAGCTCTGTTGATTTTTAATAAGCAATAGACACAAACAGTCACTACTGGCTTCAGCCTTGAAGTTCATCTAACTTAGGAGTGAGCAAGAATGTTTAAACCATTTTAACAGAGCGCAGCCAGTGCTGTGGAACTGTTCAGTCAGGAAGGGAAGAGAACCTTATCTAGCTGAAACAACCTGGGGCCTTTTAAGTCAGCAGAATGCAATTATCCAAATTGAAATTTGGCCAGGACACTGGAGCTAGTGCTTTCACTGTGACAGTCAGTGCCAGGACTGGAATTTTATTTCTCCTCCCAAAGTTAGAGACTAGAGTCACGAGCGACTCCATAAAGTCTTTGCTATAGCACTAGGCCTGGTAAATAGGAGCCAGCTTTCATATCCTGGGCCTCATCTTTAAGGAAGTGGTTAGGAGGCCATGTGTATAAATATCAGAACCTACAGCTAGCCTGGATATTAGTTTTGTTACCATTGTTACTGTTGAATTTTGAGAGGGCCATGTCTTTTCCCCACCTCATTGTCCATGATAACTTGGCAAATAAAAGATAATCCAGGAAGACACCCTCAGGACTATAACCTTGTTGAATCAGAACACACTACTTACCCACGACCAATCATTTTGCTTTTGTGGGCTAGTTGTCTTATTGCCTGGAAGAATTTTCATCCTCAACTCTGCTTACTGTCCTCCATGGATTCCTTTAAATTCCAACTAAAATCTCTACAGGAATCCTTTCCTAACCCCTCAAAATTCTAGGCATTTCTGTTAATTATTTCATATTTTTTCTCTATATAGCTTGCATCATATGTATTTGTTTATACAGTATCTCTCTAATTAGATTATAAGCTCCCAGGGGCAAAGTCTGTCTTTTACCCCTTTTTATATCCTGGCAAATAATGGGCACTTAATCACTGTTTACTGGACTTACTGGATTGATTATTGATAGAATGAAGGCATAATACCAGATGATCTCCAATCAGTCATCCAAATCACCCAGCAACCATCTATAAAGTACCTACACTGTGCGAGATGCTGGGGATGTAACAAGAAAAATGAAACAGTCCCCGACCTCAAGGAGCTCACATTCTCCTGCAGGAAACAAAGCACACAGATACAAGTGGATATGAAATAAGTATATACAAAGCAAATGCAAGGCAACTTTATGGGGGAGACTCTAGCAACTGTTGGCAAGGGAAATCAGGGAAGACCCATGGAATAAGTCTTGGGTTTGAGATGAGCTGTTAAGGAAATCAGGGATTCTAAGAGGTGGATCCTATGGTCCAGGCATCTGAATTTTCATAAATGAACCCAGAGGCCAACAAGGGCATCATTATAATTGTTCCGTGTCATTGTTCTGGTTCATTTAGTTCCTTGACAAGGGTGTTGTGCCAGTGAGATAGAGAATTCTGGCCATATGAATTTTTATGTGTCCCCCAAACAACTCTCAAAGAATACAAGTCATAGACCAAATGCTGCCCCCTTTGGACAAGGATGTTTCCTTATTGGAAGTCCTCCATGCCCAAGCAGTCACTGGTGTACCCAGAAAAAGAGACTAATCGATCCATGTCCAAAGGCCTAAGAAAATTGCAGCTGTATCCCTACATCTGTCTGAGCCTCAGTTTCTTCATCTGAAGACCATGATGATTGGTATCATTCTTTTCAGGTGTATTTTCTACAATAATACTAGAAGATTGAACTTGCCAGGAAATCTAAGATAGGCTCTCTAGACAAGATTTCTAATTGTAAGCATTATTTTTAAATGGTAAGGGGAAAGGGATGAGTCATTACTCAGACACTCTTGACTCTTTCAGGGAAATGAAAATGCCTTCACTTTACAGATAAAGAAATAGATGCCCATAGAGCCTATGACTATACAGGTAAAGATTCCCTAGGCATCAGGATGATTGATATATCAATAAACTTGATTCTTAATTCTCTTACAGCTTTAATAGTCCATGGGACTGTGAATAGTACAAGAAAATATACTGTAGTGGAATACCCATGAGGTGTCACCTGATTGAAATCTGACTACAACATCGTGGATGGACAATGAGCTAGGTTTAGAACTGAATGGGAGGAGATGGGCCAGTTCAAGTAAATGTAAAAAAATTTTAACAGGCAATGTTTCTAATGACTCCAAGCTTCTACTTGAAACAAAATAATGATCATTTTTAACATCAATATTCTGGCTATTCTGTATGGCTGTGACTCAGGGAATATTAGAATTTCCAAGTAATTAAGGAAGGCAGGGTAGGGGGAAAAGCACAAGCATTAAAGGAATGAGGTTCAAAGACCACTTCTGATGTTTACATTTTGAGTGACCTTGGATGCCATTGAACTTCCCTGGGCCTCAGTTTCTTCATCTGCAAAATAAGATATGTGACTAGATGGCCTCTGAGACCCCTTCCTGCTTAAATATCTATAATTCTCTGATCTATAATTTAAATTCTAGATGAGTCAAAGGTCAACAGAGAGACATATGGAAGGCATGAAGAGGCTGCCACCTATTATTAGTGAGGAATTACATGGAAGAAGCAGTGAGAAAGATATCATCTGGGAAAGAAGTATCAAACACACAGTCTGCAACACTCCCAAGTGAGGTTCAAACTTGACTAAAATATAATTGGAAAACATTTAAAATAATTTAAATATTTTAAATGAGTAAACATTTTAATTAAACATTTAAATATTTAGAATAGATATTTAAAGTAAATTAAAATATAATAAAACATAGGTAAATACGATTTTAGAACTAGAGAGGCTTAAGTATGGATTTGTGGCCCCATTCCTATATGACTTTGACACCACTGATCTGGAAG
Organism: Trichosurus vulpecula; assembly: GCF_011100635.1. Lineage (NCBI taxonomy): Eukaryota > Metazoa > Chordata > Mammalia > Diprotodontia > Phalangeridae > Trichosurus > Trichosurus vulpecula. The sequence goes on from NC_050576.1 coordinate 261,960,593, forward strand.
ATGCATGACTGGTATCCATACAAAGCCAAAAGACCTAGAGAAAGGGCTTCAGAGGATGGACCCTACTTACATGGAGGATTTATGGAAGTACATATACAAATGTCATGTGATCCCCTTCCAGTCAGTCCCTTCTCTCCATGATCAGGTTTTTGGATTGGAAGCTTTTTATCCCCTTGGCTTTGTATCAATTTAGCTTAACAAAGCCTAGGAAATGCACTGATTTATAACTTGATTCCATCTCTTTTATTGGAATGTTTTCCAATATTTAAAGGGTAATATTGAAGAGGACATTCTCAATTTATTAAAAGTCTTTCAAATAACTTGGTGGCCTAGGCAACTCTCTGACATTCTAAATTATAGATGAGTTGTCATCTTTTCTCACTTGAGGGGATTTATACCCCCCTGTACTAATAAAATCACAGGTCTGGACCAAAAATAAATAGATAAATATACGGAAGAGAGAGACAGAGAGGGGAGAGGGGAGAGAGAGAGAAAGAGAGAGAGAGAGAGAGAGAGAGAGAGAGAGAGAGAGAGAGAGATTTGTCTTTGGTCTAGACATGTGATTTCTTTAGTATAGGATGTTCCAATATAGAAATGTCCTCTAAATTAGCCTTTGTTTTGTTTGGAAATGTATCTACATTTTATTTGATATCTTAAGGTCTGTTCATTTGATCAGTTGGGGAAGAGTAAAAGTTGTAGTGAAGGCCTTATTGAGGTTAAATATATAATACATTTGTAAAAGACCCAGTTCCATTATTTCTTCCAGCTTCATTTAGCAGCATGTGAGTAGGATCATAGATGGTAGATGGTAGATAATTATAACAATATATACTATTTATATAATGCTCACAAAGTACTTTACAGATATTATTTCATTTGAACCTCAGTTCCTCCACTTGTTCCTTGGCAAACTTGGACCAATCATGGTAGATCTCTGGGTTTCAATTGTCTTCCTAGTTTGAACTAGATCAGGGTATTTCTTTGTTATTTTGTTGGCTTGCTTCTTGGATCTTTGGTAATCTAGTGATACCCATGGTCTCCTCAGAATAATGATTTTAAGTAATTGAAAGAAATGTTATACTTCTTTGGCATTTCTTTCAATTACTTAAAATCATTATTAATGAAAATAAAGTCAAAGTTAATGAAAATAAAGATGTAATATTTTCTTTATCCAAGTTCGCAGACCCCTTGAAATCTATCCATGAAGCCCTTGGAGGTCCATACCCCCTAGGCTAAGAAAACCTGGACTGGATGACCTCAAAGGTCTTTTCCAAATCTAAAACCTGTGATTGATTGAACTGAGGTTTAATGGGTAGGCAGGTCAATTCTCCTTCTCTCATCTCCATGCCATCCCTACCTCAGCCCAGGGAAAAGTGAACTACACTGATTGACAGGGATTTGCATGCCATCTTTTACACAACATTACCTATGACAAAAAATTAAAGGGAAAGGTTTCCTGTGTCTTTTCTTCCCAGATACTGGCCCACGCCAAATGGATGCCCTGCTCATTTGTGCTTTGATAGAAATAATCTGGAGACAGCTGCTGCTTTTTTTAGTGTGGTTTTGTTCCTCCTACTGTCTCCTCCACTGACAACCACTGCATTCAGCAGCCTCCCTGTCACATCTTCCCATAGCAACAAAGAGCCAACAAACACAGCCAGGGCTGAAGGCAGAAGAGAGGCAGAAAACGAGTAATGGGGCATCCTGGAGCGAGAATGCTTTTCTTCCACTGTTGCAGGAGGAAACTAGCTGAGGTGGAAGTAAGAACGGGTACTTAAGTGATCAGTAGCAGGGGGGAAAATATATGATATGGGGGCAGGGCTGGCTGGTGGTAAAATGAGAGGGAGGAGGGAAGCTTCAGTCAAAAGCAAGACTCCTTTTTCACTAGAAGGTGGAAAAAAGTTCTAGTGGCAGAAGGAAAATTGATTTTATGTATTTACTAGACTTTAGGAAACCCAATGGTAGCATGCATGTTACTTCAAAAATTTTCCAGGTTAAAAAAAAGCACAGCTAACAAGGTATGTGGGGCTTTTTAAAAAAAATCTCTCAAAATGGGAAGAAGGAATGCCTGAAAAGTGCCTCCCACACTATGGGATGAAACTAATGATCCAAAGGAATTTTAAATTAGACCCCCTTGTCTATTTAGTTAAATTTAGCACAATTTACATATAAAGATAGATAAGAAACCAGTCAGCTGGAGTGCTGAGGAGGGCACACACAATGTTGATAGTCTGGTAACCTGTTTTAGAAAGATGGTCCATTTTTTTCCAGCCCATCCTAAGGGTCTCAGTCTAGAGGTTAAGGCATGGAAGCAGAATGAAGGAAATGTAGATTATACTGGTGGACTTTATGTGATCTAGAGGATATTCTTTGGAGTGATTTTTTTCATCTACAACGTGGATCCTTTAGAAAGGGAAGAGGCCAACTGGTCCAACCTCCTCATTTTTATGGTGACGAAACTTAGACTCAGAGAGGTAAATGAGTTGTACAAGAAGATACAGCTAGTGTTCAAGGGAGGATTTGAGGCATGGTCTTCCTGTCTCCCAAACCACTCTTCTTTCCATTTTGTCACACTGTCCCCAGAATTCTACTGATATGCTAGAGGTATATTTATTTGTTCCATTCAAATCTAATCTAAAAAAATTGATCATATATACTAGTTGTGGTGTTAGATATTGGAGATTCATAACAGTCCTTGCCTTTAAGGAGCCTACATTTGACTAGGAAGATCTAAATGCACCCAAATAAGTAAATGATAAGTAATGGGGAGCCAGTGACAAATTTTGAGCAAAGGAGTGATGTGGTTGGATACATAATTTAGCAAGATTGTGTTGGCAACTATTTTCAATTGGAAAAAGCTGATACTTGGAAGTAGGAAAGTACTACAATATTCCAAATGAGAGGTCATGAAGGACTGAGCTAAGTCCATAGTTCTGTGAATGCAGAGGAGGAAATGGATAGTGTGGAAATAGAATCAACACTATCCTAAGCCAATGCACAGGGATAAATGTCTCCTCACTCTGAATTATTCTACACAATTAAGGAGTAGAAGACTTCAGGATGAGAGGGAAGAATTATGAGCGTGGAAGGAATCTTCCTCTGCACAAGGTCTCTTCCTTGAGTCAACTTCAACACCACTAGTGAGTCACAGGCCTTGAAGAAGGATTAAGTTTTTTATATGGCCCAGTTTATGGTGTGGCTCCAAGGAGAAACTGTTGGAAGGAAGATTGGAAGTCCTAGCCAGGGACAGATTTGTGAGCAAAGAACTGATGCTCCAGGTACCAAATCTCAATTGATGCCAACAATCTGGAAGGCCAGGAATATGAAAGTCTTGAAGATGTTTGCAAACTCCTGGAATGGTTGATAGTGGAGCCTGACCCCAAGTACCTGAATATTCTCCTCGAACACATGAGTTTGGGGTATGGCTATAAGCACAGTAACAGTTACCTGGGTCTAGAGGCTTCATGGATTCACAACCATCACAATAGCTGTTTCAATGTATTTTGTTTTACTTATTTTGCTTTTACAGGTATGAGTAAAGAATGGTATACAGTTAAACCATCCTTATGCAACTGACTCCATTATGATAGGTTCATGTAATTGAATGAAATGTGCCATGAAGAAAAGAGAATAGACATTTTCTAGTGTCTATGGGCTGAGCCAAAAGTTGAATTGGGTAATTCCACACAGACTATACCCCTGGACTGATGAGATAAGTGCTGTCACCTACCAAAGGGAGTGAACTAGGATGGAGGTAACAAGCTCTCTAATGAGCATGAAGATCTTGGCATTATTTCCTGAGTGTTCTCTGTTGTTCAGTGACTCATTGTTGTTTGTCCTTCATTCTTGAAGAGGACCATGATATCAGGGAAATAATGACGTGACTTGCAGTTGACTTTGATTTGAGTCACGGAGGGCTGGGCAAGGTCACCAGCCTCACTTTCTCCTCCAGAGCCATCTGGGTCCAGTGGCCTGATATTCACCAGGACAACTGGAGATCACCCAGGATGCAATGGGAGACCCTGGCCCTTTCAGGCTAAGGTCTTTTCAGGTTCTCACTTTGAGTGAGGTAATGCCCATTCAGTGAATAGTCCTTTTTAAGAAGTTAATCAAGGCTGGGAATCCAAGAGCATCATGGGAAGAAAACCCAGCACCTATGGGGCACTGTGGCATAGTCAGCCAATGAAGCCCATGCATATTCGGGCACACGACCTCTTGTAGAACCATCTGAGAATCTAAGAGCATCATGGGAAGAAAAACCAGCACCCTATGGAACAGGGTGGCATGGTCAGCTGAAGGGGCCCATGCATACCTGGGCACACCCCCTTTTGTGGAGGCATCTGGGAACCCAAGAGCATCATGGAAAGAAAACTCAGCACCTTTGGGGCACTGTGACATGGTCAGCCAATGAAGCCCCAGCATAACCGGGCACACGCCCTCTTGTGGAGCAGTCTGGGAATTCAAGAGCATCACGGGAAGAAAACCCAGCACCCCATGATGCAGCGTGGCATGTTCTTCTGATGGGGCCCATGCATACCCAAGCACACGGCCCTTTTGTGTAGCTGTCTGTGAACCCAAGAGCATCATGGGAAGACAACTAGCACCCCATGGGGTAGTGTGGCATGGTCACCCAATGGGTCCCATGCAAACCCAGGTACAGGCCCCTCTTGTGGAGCTGTCTGGGAACCCAAGAGTTTCATGGGAAGAAAACCCAGCACCCCATGGTGCAGGGTGACACGGTCAGCCGATGAGACCCATGCAAACACGGGTACAGGTCTCTTTTGTGAAGCTGTCTGGGAACCCAAGAGCATCATGGGAAGAAAACCCAGCACCCCATGGTGCACAGTGGCATCTTTTTCATGTTTTCTGTCCTCTGGGGCTAGGGAATATGGCCAGAAGTTTCATTTCTGGACAACTCCAGGTAGGACATTCCAGTCTCATTTGTCTTTCCAAAGTTGTGGGCCTCATCTCTAATTGCCTTCCACAGTTTTCCACAGAAAGACTGACTGTGGCCCTGGAAGCCCCACAGTTAGGTCAAAACCCATAGAGACAATCTATGTTCAAGGCCCAACCAGAATTTCTGATACTCCTTGGACATGTCCAAGATCTGCCTCTGCAGGCTCAACGCGATTGTGATCGTGGGAGTTTTGAGGAAATCACTGTAGTTTCTTTGAACAATTTGATGAGGCAAATGTCAACAGAATCCCAGGTAATATTCCAGCCAATTGGTCGGGACAGACTCACAGCTCTTCCCTTTGTGGCACCCTCATTCTATTCATTCCAACCACTGCCTACCCCATCTTGCCTTCCTCTCTCATGGTTCCTCAAGTTGTGAAGAAGAATTATGACCAATGGAATGAATCAGGAGAAAGAAGAAACAAAACAAAACAAACAAAAAAAACATAAACACAAGTGAAAAAAAAAGGGGAAAAAAGGAGAGCAAACAGTTTGCCTCAATCTGCACTCATACTCCATATTCTTTGGATGTAGATGACTCTCTCCATCCTGAGTCCTTTGGAGTTGTCTTTGCACCTTGTATTACTGAGAAGAGTGAAGTCTATCAGGGTTAGTCATCACAGAATCCATATATCTGTGGTTGTGTATAATATTCTCCTGGTTCTGCTCTGCTCACTCAGCATTATATCATGTAGGTTTTTCCATGTTGTTGTGAAGTCTGTATCATCCACATTTCTTATCACACAGTGGTGTTCCATTGCTTTCTTGTACCACAGCTTGTTCAGCCATTACCCAGTCGATGGGCATCCCCTTGATTTCCAGTTCTTTGCTACTACAAAAAGAGCTGCTATGAAGATTTTTGTACATATGAAAAAAAGAGAAGTTAGTCAAGGGATTAAATCAAGGGATCAAAAACTCAAAAAAAAATTTAAAAAAAATCAAACTAGGAGAGGATTCCTGGCTAAAAGAGAAATAGTTACTATTTAGTATTTATATTCACTCTGTGCTAGGAGGGCAGGGACCTATTGTCCAATGTATGAGCTCCAGAATGAGTTGGGTGTAAGGCTCGGTTTTCAAGAAAGAAATCTAACCAGTAAACCCAAAGTTAAAGAGGCAGCCTTCAGTCATGGAAATGTACCTTCCTTTGGGCACAGCACCCTGAGGAAAGGAGAGAGAGAAGGAGAGGGAGTGGTGCAGTGTAGCCAAGATATGCAAGTGAACTGAATTTAAGTGGGGGAGGGCTATGCAAATTCACCAGCCTCACTTTCTCCTCCAGAACTATCTGGGTCCAGTGGCAAGATATAGATCAGGATGACTGAAGAGGGTCCTGGATGAAGTGGGAGCTGAAAAGACTCACATAACTGACCGAAGTGAGTATGAGCCTGCCAGCCCTTGGCCCTCATCAATAAATAGGGTTTGGTACCTGTGCAGCAGTACCCCTTGGTAGTTAAATAAAAATCAAGACATAGTTTTCAAGATGCTTACAATCAAGTAGGGAAGAAAAAGCAAATGCATACATAACTATAATGTAAGGAAGAATATGGTAGCTACCATCAGATATCTACAATGGGCTATAGTGATTTAAGAGAAGCCTCTTAAAGACTTTTAAAGCTTTTTTAACATTTAGGATGAGTCTTGCGTGCTGTTTAGGATTTTGACAGGAAGATATGGGGAAATAGCATTTTGGCATTGAGAATAACATGAGAAAAGCATGGAGACATAAAAGTGGTGGGCCTGTTTTGGATGATGGCAAATCATTCAGTTTGGCTAGTCTATATGACAGGTGTGAAGGTACTTTAGGAGATAAAGATAGAAAGGCAGGGAGGGTTTTATTGTAGTGACCCTTAAATGCCAGGCTGAGAATTTGGGTTTGATAGTTAATAGAAAACTATTAAAGGTTTTTTAAGGAGAGAGATGGTGTCATCAAAGCTGTTCCTTTGAAAGAATAATTTTTTAAGAGCATGTACTGACTAGATTTGAGGAGAATTGGAGGACATGTAGAAGGTTATTGCAATACCCTAGGTAAGATGAAATAAGGAGCTCAACTAGGGAAGTATCAGTTAAAATGGAAAATAGAGGATGATGGGGAAAACAATTCTGAGGTAGAGTCTATAGAACTTAAAAAAATGATTGAAAAAATGACTCAACTTTCTAATATAAGTGACCAGAAGAATGTTGATAAATTTAACAGAAATAACCAGAAAAATAAACAATTTATGTTTTACAAAGTGCTTTTCTAAGACTATTACAAAATACAAACAATACTTTCACTGCCTACTCCAAGGACTGTTGCAGGGACAGAGTAAATTGTTATACAGTATTGTATGGTATTGCTGTAAATTGCTTATACGGGTGTGAGCTTTTGTTATTAGAAAGTGCAGTTATTTGCTTGCAGGAGGAAGTTAGCCAAAGGTTGCCAGCTCCATCAGCTTCATCTAGGATTTTTCAGTCTTTATCTACATATAATTTACATAAACCTAGTCCAGTGATGGGAATTGAAAGGAATCTCCACATTGCAGTCCTACCTACCTCATCTTCAATTTTGCTAAGTGGAGCTCCTAGAACTATAGCTAGCAATCACTGTATGATGGTTAAAAGGAATTTTCTGAAAATTAGGGTATTCGCAGAGGAGAAAAAAGTTCAAAAAGACTGATTTAAACACCTAATGGCATCTCTAGCTAGCTGGCTGGATAAAGCTGACCAAATTCTGAAATCATAGAAGAGCTGAAATGGCCCCTGAAACTATGAGCTAAAAAAGCAGACAACCTAGAAACTGAAACTCAATTAGTATACCAGCAGATGGCAGCAGGAGATGTCAACAGAGAGTAGGAAAAAAAAAACAACTCAGGAAAGAATTCTATAGAGAGAAGTTTAGTGGAAATATTATAAGAGAGAATTATATCAGAGTGACTAGATCAGCAGAGAATCCCAGATCAGTAGAGAAAGCTGTTGATATCAATGTGGGACACTAGTGACTCTTTAGGGAAGCATACAGCAAGCTTTTGAGGCAGAATACAAGTTGTCCTATCTCTTCATGTGTGCCCTCCATGAATATTCACCAGCCACATGCAATTCCTATTTTCATGCCCTCTCCATCTGTGCCACCTGGCCACACATATTCCGTGAATGTGTCCCCTCTCCCACCAGTAGAGTACTAACCTGTGGGAAAATATACTTCTGGGAATATGGCATTTATTTTGCTCGGCTTTTTAATTAAATGCCTTTACTTTGCATGCATACAATTTTTGCTTGACAAAAGATTACTGATGTTGCCTTTTTTAACCAATGAAAAATTGTTTGGCAAAAGATAGCTGTACTGGTAGGTATGAGCTATGGATTTTGAATGAATGCAGACCCACAACATGCCTAGAAGTTTCAGACAACCTCTTCCCCCCATCCAACCCTTCCACAGGGGAAGAGCTTCAAAGAATGCATTCCATACTTCCTATTAATTCTTCCTATTAATTAATCCTTCTTCCTATTAATAAATAAAACAAAATATAAATAGAAATTAAGATAAAAAACCATTTTATTTTAAAATGTGATAACATCTCCATAGCACACATTAGACTTGTATTCCCTTTACATTTTACACCATTCTATAGTTAAAAATAACCCAGAGGGAAAACAATCAATTCAAAACTACTGAAGTATAAAAAGAAAAAAAACCCTAAAATATTCTGAGTCAAGGGCCAAGAAGACCTTTGCTAAATGAAACTTGGTACATGAAGTTATAGAATCCCATACCAATTCACTCCGTTGTACTGAGATGTTGCAACTTATACATTATGGATAAAAGGTCACCTGCTGTTTTGAGGTTCCCCCAAAGAAGATCATAGCTAAGTTATAAATTAATTTAAAACCTTTTTTTAAAAGTGTAAATGTTTTGCTGAACCTTTAGAAATGCCTCCATGGGAAATTACTAAGAATGCAATAAAAATATTTTTAACTGCCTTAAATTGGAAACTTCAGATTTTCTGGGATGATAGATTATTTTTTATCATTAGTTCCAGGTTGTAATTCAGTAACTCCTTTAAGATTCAAAGTTGCTCAAAGGAATGGGGAAATCTCCAAGGACAATATTTTTATTCTATCCTTCCTTTCCTCCTCCTCCATCTCTCTTTCACCCACCAAAAACCAAAGGTTTGAGTGATTTTATAGGAACATTAACTTGGCAAGTTGTATTTTAAGTGATTTATGTTTTTTAGAAAAATACCAAAAGCTATTTTTATCTTTTAATTATATCTTGTTCACAAATGAAAACCTATTGACAAGTCCTGAGGAAATTACTGTGGACTAGTTTCACAGTTTCTCTCCAGTGATTATTGGACCATGTGCTAGCCCAAGCACAATTACAGAAGACCACCATAAAGGACAGAAAGGGACTTGCTCAACCCAGCTTTTTTCAGTCTTTCTGATGTGCCAACAATATAGATCTATTTTTGTACCAGTGTAACCAGGCAATAATTTATCATGGTGGTGAGCCAAGAGCTAGTAACCTGCCATCAGAGAGATAGCTCTTATATTCATTCCTCAATCTTTGGATTGCTATGTAACAAGTTTGAAGTCATGCCAAAGAAATGAAACTGAAACAATACTGAACTCAATTCACAGATCCCAATAAGCTTTATTCAAGGATATAGTCTAGCCCACTGGGTCCTTACGTGAAGTCAGGGTGCAAGAACACAGCTGCTGAATGATCCTCAAGGCATTCTAATTCCCTTTTCTCCAGGGGCATGTACTGATGGGGTCTGTGATGCATCCTACACTGATTTCAAGCACCAGCATCAGTAGGAAATCTATAGGGCAGCAGCAGGTAGGCTTGATTGTTCATTACAATTATTTAATATTCTCTTCTGGGGTGCTCTCTCTAAGTCTAGCTTCCCAAGATTTACTCTGGACTTTACAGCATTTTTAATTGATCAAGAGATAAGGTATGATCTTCTTGCCCTGTTTCTAGGTCTGGCCCTTGGGGTCTTTGGGCATCAAGAATGGTTTAGTGTGTGAAAAAAAGGCTAGGCTTAGTCTGTGGCTAGCCTCACAAATAAAACATGTACTATACACATAGAAGGTTGTCCCACTTAGATGACCTGGGAAGGGGATGTTGTCTTAGTATGGAAGGCCTGAACAGAGCAGCCTCTCACAAAGCTCAGTTGTACAGTAGAAGATCATGGGGAGAAAATACTAAAGAAGATCTCTGCCATCCATGTGTATGCATGTATATATATAGTTTATATATTTATATAAATTTATATATTTATGTATATTTATATATTTCTTTATTTCTCTCTCCAAATACATGTATTTATATATTAATATAATATAATATATATGAATGTTATCTGTATGTACATGTGTAAATGTATATGTTACCAATTAACCAACAAGGAGAATTAACTATGGACAAGTGCATCTAATCTAAATGCTCCTGCATTACTTGAAATCTTTGTTCTTGAGATGTATGTACATCTTTATATATTTATATACACTTACATATTGTGCATATACATATAACTTTATATACACATATTCATGTATATATGCATGCATTTGTACATTCACATACACACAGATATTCAGAACTCATAACTAGCTAATTTAATAATCACTCATCAGGGCTAGGAATTGATTCCTAAAACAATCACACAACAATGTAGCAGTGTGCATGGGCCTTTTAATTAAAGAAGCCATAAGACCTTTATTTATAATTCATCACAAAACTTATTTCCAGCCCTATTCAATCACATACAGAAAAAACTGAACTTTTTGAAAGTAGGAAAAATGTCATGAAAGATATTGTTGTTCATCCTTTATTTTTGAAGAACACTAATGATACCACAACATTGGGGCAAAATACTGAATAATGAGTGGTGTCTTGATTTGCATGTGAATTTGATTTAAATGAGACAGAGTTGTAAAGAGTCATCAGCCTCACTCTCTTCCAGAGTCATAAAGTCCAGTGGCAAAAGAAAAGTCAAGATGACTGGTGTTGGCTCAGGATGCCTTGGATGACTTTGATGTCTTTGATGCCCAAGCTCTAAGGGTTCCACAGTGCCTTCTTCAGAGATGCCTTCATGGCTGCTGGAACAAAATTTTTCTTGTCCATGCAGTCCACTAGAAGTCTTCACATGATTCAGTAGGTACCCTCCTAACTCACCAATGGGTTAGAGGCCCATTAGTTACTTTCAACTTGCTTTCACCCATCTGCCAAGTCGTTTTTACCAGGCTGTGGCCACTGTGCATGCTACAACTTCTTGGAGCTACAGGTGAGAGCCAGATAACAGGTAGACACCAAAGGTGGATGAGCAGCCATAAAAAGGACTCAGCAAGCCCTAACACCAAAGGTAGTAGCCCTCTGGCCTTTACAATCTGAACCTTACATTAGATAATAACTGTGTTCTTGGGTAGGGTGGGGAAAAAAACCAGAGTTTAGAATTATGTTCACATCCTGATTCTGCCATTTACTTGCTTGGGTGAACTTGGAGAAATAATTTTTCCATTCAGGACCTTAGTTTCCTCATACACCAAGTGAAGTTATCAAAGTTTCAGCTCTTTGATTCTGTGGTTTTAAACATTTGAAGAGTCATCATGATGTAGGAGAAAGAATTAAAAAGCACAAATTTATCCTCACAAGATCTAAGCTCACTTTGTCCCACTGAATGGGTCCCAATTACCACCTGCAGGACCTTGGACAAGTCCATGCCTGATTGCTCAGCGCAGAATAGGGATAGGCTAGATTATGGCTTTCAGTTTTAAGTCTACTATCCTCTGAAGTTACTTTCCTTTTTAGGGCCTCACTTTCCTTAGCTGTAAAATGAGGGGGTTGAATTAGATAAGCTTGGAAATCCTCTCTAGCTCTAAAATCCTGTTTTTCCTGTTTATGAAATGACAGCATAACCAGCTAAATTTTGATGGCAGTCTGTCTAGAACAAGACTGATATTTATACAGAGTACTCAGGATTGCCATGTCAGGTCTTTGAAAGTAGGAGGTCAATCTCAGTAGCACAGAAGTGACACTTACACAGGCAAAAAGGGATAGGAAAACAGAAATCAGATCCTAGCAAAATCCTGATCGAGTGCTAAGATGCACTTCTCAATGAAAAAGGGGAAAATAATTATTTAAGTATATAACTTTTTTAAAAAAAGAAAAGTAATCCTATATTAAATTCCATTGAACCAATTTTCCTATATATTCTGCAAGGAAACATTGATGCTTAATTAAATAATTCACTTAACTAAAATCATTTTCCTTATTTTCATAAGATCTCTGAAACCTTAAGATTCAGAGTTGGGAAAAGATTGCCTCTATGGTCCCTTTCAGCTATTAACCTATGATCCTATGTTCTCCTATATCTCCCTTATCTTATGAACTCCCATGATGCTCATTTATGAGAGAACATCCAGGCAATTTTTCCTTCCCATTGTATAAATCATGAATGCTTCTCATTCTGGAAAACCAAATCTGGAAAAGAATCTACAAGCCACTGGACTTGGCCATGTGTCCCACTTGGGAAAGTGATAGCATTTTTTAAAAAGCAGGAATTTTTTTTTTATTTTAAGGTTCACAAAAAATTAAAAGTATATATCATCTAGAAATGCTCCTTTCTAGACTCTGAATCTCAGAATCCTCTCTCCTAAAAGATGAGGAAATTGAGGTCCACAGAAGAAAAATGCCTTGTCCAAGGCCACCCCTCTTGTAAATATCAGATCAATGGATCCAAAGTAGATCTTCTGACTCTAAATCCAGTGTTCTCTCCATGGCACTACTGCTCCCTTCAAGTACATGCTTTGCCTAGCTAATTTTTCCACATTCCCTTGGAATTTAGACTCTCGAATTAAGTTTAGATTTGGGTCTCCTTGTGCTTTTTACCAAAAGCAAAAACCAAAATGACATCTCTTTAAAAGAAATTGTGTGGGCAAAACCAACCAACTTCAAAGCATTTTTAGTCCTATTAAAGTCCCTCATTACCTGCTGTTTGTTCCTTTTTAGTAACATCCTAAGTGCCCCTGGATATAGTCAGACTTAGCAGGACATGCACTTCCCCCATGCACCCTGTCCTGTATCCCTGCAGCTTCTGATGCAAAACAGATTTTTAAGATCATAAAAGGACAGAGGTCGACATGAAAGTCTCCCAGAACCTGGCATTCGTTTCATGCTCCTGGTCTGTATTAGAAAACATAACAATGCTCCTTAATATTATTTTTTCCTTGTGTATAAAAATGTTATAACGACATCAGTTTTCCATGACCAGGATTTTTAAAGCTTATCTCTTAGAAGAATTAAGAAAAGGACATTGAAGATGTATTGAGACATTTAAAAGTCTGTAACATCAAGGTGGGGATTGGGGTGTGAATATCTACTGTTGAGCCAAATCTATTGTAATGATAAAGCATGCTGGAAATCCAAAAGCCTTTTTTCTGTTAAAAAAAAAAGGTAGCTGACAATAAAATGGAGTACATCCTTAAGTCAAAGCATCATCCTAGGATTGAAGACATAGAGCCATAAAGGATCTTATAGGTCAGTGAGTCCAATCCCTTCATTTTGCAAATAAGGAAACTGAGGCCCAAAAGGTTAAATGGCTTAGCCAGAGGAAGTGTCTGAGGCATGATTTGAACCCAGACCATCCTGCCATCAGGTCTCTTTCTCTACCACACTATACCCTCCTCCCTCACCCCCCACCCACACACCATGGAAAGCATATTCACAAGCATATGCAAAGAAATTCCTAATTCTAGCACCCCTTTCTTCATCAAGTCTTCCTCAACTATTTTAAAACATTCTCTGATTTGGTGTTCTCTGAGCTCTTACAAATATTTTTTCATGTCATAATCTGTCTTTTATTTTCCTTTAGGTATAGATTTTTAAATATCTTTCTAAAATATATTTTATTCTATGTCCCCCATTCAATGATAAGTATTGTGAGATTGTGGTAAGGATCCTCTATTTTTTTTAAAATGTTACATTATTTTATTATTTTGCTACAAGGCACTGTGCTTGGCACACTGTGAATGTCTGAGAGATTTTGGCTGGTAACATGCAGAGAATATACTTGTTCATGAGACCAGGAATGGTGGGAAAATGTATGCTGTGCAAACAGAGGTGAGAATGACAACCAAATAATGTTTTCGACTTAAACAAAGTCAAAAAACAATGTTCAGGGAATACAGACAGAAAAGGAAATTTTTGTTCATCTTTATCAACACTTTTGAACTTACAGATGGTGTCCAAGAAAGAGTTATAAGGGAATTCCTTCAAATCACTGGTTTCTTAATGGATCCAAACTGGTAATTTGGTCTCAAGAAACAAAACACTTTGTAGGTCCACCTAAAGAGAAAAAGAAGAAAAACATACATCACCAAAGGGTTGGTTTAAACTTTTTAGAACAAAGATCCAGAGTTTGACTGCCTCTACGAAGCAGACTTGACAAACCTCCATGATGCCAGATTATGAGAGAGAACATCTAGGCAAGTTCTCCTTCCCGTTGTATGATTCATTGGTAATTTCCATTCTGTAGCAAAATTGGGGAAGATGTTCAAGAATTTACAAGCCACTGGGCTCAGCCAGTTGTCCCACATTGTGAAGGAAATATTTTTTTAAAAAAAATCAGGAATTTATTATTTTAAGCATTTCAAGGAATATATAACAAGTATATAACATCCAGAGACTCTCTTTTCTAGACTCTATGGCCTCCATATCTGGAAGCCTTGCTCATTCTAGCACCTGTGGTATTTGTTTTGCATACCACTATAGAAGGCAGAACCGTCGTTCTCTTGGCTGACAAAGAGTATTTTTCTGATTTATCTTTGTAATCCTAATGCCTAAGAGGGCCTAGACTAGTAGTGTTTGGATCCAAACAATAGAATATAGTACGATGGATAGAAACCACAGAGGCAGATTTTGACTAGATTTAAGGAACAACTGGCTATCTACTAGAATAATGTACAAGTGGAGTGAGATGCTTGAGAAGCTGATGGATTCTCCTTCTAGGGATGTGCTCAGGAGAGCCTATGATTAAATTTTCAATGTGAGCATTTACACCTCAGAAATCAACACTAAAATCAGAGCTTAATTTATTGTTTTGTTGATTTCTATTGAGACTGATGAAAATGATGGAGAAAATGTAATAATGCTGATGGAACTTAAAAGTTTATCATGGGGGTAGCTAGGTGGCAAAGTGGATACAATATCGGCCCTGAGTTCAGGAGGACCTGAGTTCAAATCCAGGCTCGACACTCATTAGTTGTGTGACCTTAAGCAAGTCATTTGACCCTGATTGCCTCAAAAAAAAGTATTATGAAAACACATTTTTTGGAGATCTGGTTGTTAAACATTTACCAGTACAACACTGTCCCTCCCTCAGGGGTCTTGCAGCCAGCACTGGATAAACACTTCTTAAAAATATTGGAGAGAAGGTTTATGCTCAAAGTTTGTATTGGGAGAGATGGTATAATAGCACAGGACCAGAGACCTGGAAAGGCCCTCAGAGACTATGTCTTCCAACCTCTTCATTTTATGAACAAGGCAAATGAAGCCCACAGATGTCAAGTAATTTGCCTATAGTCCCACAGATAGCAACTATCAGAAATTTTTGAAAGAGGTCTCCTCCAATTCTGAGTTTCTCTGATTCCAATGGGACATAATTGGATTGCTAACCACACCCAACCAGTGTTCTTGGCCACAATCTTTCAACAACCTCCTTCTGAGACTACCCATAAGCTCATTTGGAATAGGCGAAAGGCTAGGTAATGATGGTAGCTGGAAAACATGGTTTTTTAGGAATTGAGAGGGGAGGGAATTGTTGTATTGGCTGAAGACAAATACTTATGTTGTTTTCTCCACAAAGAATGTAAGTTTCTTGAGAGCAGGGTCTGTTTCATTTTCTATATGTCCTTGGCCAGTTCCTAGCACAGTATTTGGCATGTGGTAGGCATTTAATAGATTTTTTAAATGAATTAATCTTTCAATACTGCATCATTTTCTTCTCTTTTCTTCCTTGTCCCTTTTGTTCAATTTTATAAATTGTGTGTGGGCCTCCCAGTGGTACCCATCTGAAATTCATCTCTGCTGGACCTCTTGAACTGAGGACTTCTGAGCTAAGCCAATTGGGTTTTTGCTCTAAATCAGGCATGAATATGGTCAATAAGGTAAGTCTCAGGGCCACAAGATTGCCTTAGGAGAGACAAACTGTCCCAGATCAGAAACAAAGTAGGCAAAAGTGCTCAGATTGGGCCCATGAGTAACTTCCAATCTGGCTGAGAGCAGTAGATCCTTTAAAAGAAAAAAATGTATATGATTTCCATTCATGCAAATCTACAGAAGTTGATAGTTTTTAGTACATCAAAATATTCCACTTCTAAATGATGTTATGGTCTATGAATTTAATGACCTGTGACAATTCAGATTCATGGTTGCCATTTCTTCCAATCAGCAGAATCAATATATATTCCTGTAAATGAACCTATTTTTAAAAATGTAAAGGAAATGATAAAAAAAAATCAATCTTCACTGAAACATCCTGAAACATCCAAGAACACCAGATGGTTTTCATTTCATCAAAATAACATATATCTCATTAAGGATGTATACAGTGGCAGAATACAGTGAGTTTAGATGACTAGTCTTTACAGTGATTTATCCAGGTCTGTCTTTTCTTGAGAACAATGATCATTCCAAAAATGTGAAATACTGGTGGAGAGAACAAGAGACTGGAAGCCAAAATGACTGGAAGCCAAAATTAAGCCTGTCTTAGGAAATGTTGCCTAATTTTGTGGGAGTGGATGTTGGGAAGTGGGTACCACACCTATGATGTCATCTGTGTAGGGAACTCCAGGGATGAGGGTTCTTTCCATTGGTGTCAATCATCAGTCCTCAAGATTTTCCTGATAACTTTAAAGGTTATTTAGTTAAATGACTTGTTTACGATCACACAGCTACTATGCATCAAAGGCATGATTTGAACCCATTTTCCTGACTCCAAAGCTTCTCTTCTGTCCGCTATGCCAAGCTGCCTTCCAAGAATTCAAGGATACAACATCTGAAATATCTAGTCACTTAGAACGCTTATTGGCTGAAAGGTGTCACTACCTCACTTTACAGAGAAAGTGATGTTTGGTTGCCATGGAAAAGGCCTAAAATAATAGTCCAAATCAGAAATAGAGGCAAAGAGCTTGGGAAAAAAAAGTTTAATAATATTATTTTGTAACAGAAAGAGTCTAAAATGTTTAAAGTCCCATAGTCTCAAAGATTCCTAGAAAATTAAAATATACTTCTAAAATAATGCAAAGCTTTAAACCTTGACAAATTTCAGGTGTGTTTTCATTTTGAGCTTTGAAAAAAAATGTACTAGTAGGTTTTTTGCTACTCCTGAAAAGAGAAGAGAAGAAAGGAAAAGAACGGGCAGCATCATGTAGTGGAGAGGGTACTGACATGGGAAGACCTGGGCTTGGCTCTGCCTCTAACTGGGTCACTTGGGAAAAATTATTTAACCCTTTCTCAGCCTTGTTTTCATTAAATGTATAATAACTACATGATCCTTAAAACCCATTCCAGCCACAAAATTCTATCATTTTTTTCTCTCTCCCCTTTTCTTTTCTCTCTATACCTATATCAGAGGTGCTTAACCTTTTTTTTGTAAGTCATAGAGCCCTTTGGTAATCTGGTGAAGGCTATGGGTTCTTTTTCAGAATGTTTTAAATGCATAGTATAGGATTACAAAGGCAACCAACTACATGGGAATAGTTATAAACTATTTTAAAGAACAAGTTCATGGATCCCTGGCTAATAACCTCTGATAGATATAAATGTGTGTATGTCTTGTGCATTCACACACACACACACACACACACTAACACCTGGACGTATATATGTAAGAGTTGTGGTCTAAGTGCCATTATGCCCATGTAGATTATATATGCCTACATGGATCTGTGTAGAGGTGGTTCACTGTGAGTCAAGAATAGATATCTCCAGAGTCTCCTTCCCCCACCCCACCCTTCTTCAAGTAAGATTTTTGATTGCTGCCAAACGGGGAGCAAGGGTTTGGGCCCAGAAGCTGGCTACTCTGTTCCCCTCAGAAAGAAGGTACTGGACTAGAATTATATCTATCTGCTTCCTTAAGTATTATTAGTCTAGGGGGGAGTAGGTTTTAGGTTCAAGCTACACTCTAGGTTGCTATTCATCAATGGAAAAGGCAGGCTACAAACTATATAGCCAAAACTTGATTCCCTTCTCACCAAATGCTAGTTCCACAATGAACATCCATAGCAAACAGCAAAGAAACCCATTTATTCAAGTCCATTGCAAAACAGAAATCAGAGAGAGTATACTTAGGAGAAAATATAACAGAAAATATGAAGTAAAGGAGCTCTATCATGGGGAGTGAGATAACTCAGTCTCGGATCTTGCCCAGAGGGAAAATGCCAAAAGTTTCCAGTGTAGTAAGCTGGGAATAATGCTTTGATTGAAATTTCAGTGCCTCTTCACGTTGGCTCCTTCTCAGAGTCTTTCTCTCTCCAAGGACCCGAAGAGAGGTTGGAATCATACATCTCTCTCAATTCAGGAAACTAGAAGGGTCCAGATCTCCCTTTTCCCCAGCTCTCCTCAGCTCCTTCTGCCCCTCACTGGGGTATAAAGCATTGAGTAATCAGTCTCCACCAATGAGGAGAGAGTCCCATATAATTGGCCAGTTGAGCCAAGTGTGTGTGTGTGTGTGTGTGTTATATACTTCTGCATATTATATAAATTATACATGTGTAGATATAAATATGTGTATTTAAATCAAGGAATTGTCAAAGAATCTTACTTTTTCCAATTTACTACTAAAATTCAAGTGTTGAAAATGATCTTTTAAAGATTTATAATATCAGGGTTATAGATAAAAATTCAATAGTGAGTCTCAGTCAAACCTAGTCAAAATTATACTGAAGAAAAGGCTCGTCCTTGCCAATCCTTCACCTCCTTGCACATCTTTCCTTATGAATGAATAAATGAAAGGATGGATGGATAAATGAATGAATAATCATTTAAAGTTCTACAAAGTACTATAATAAACGCTGGGGACACAAAAAGAAAATTAATATGGGACTGACTCTCAAGCAGCTCACATCATAATGGAGGAGACAATATGCAAAGAACATTTCAGTTGCCAGTCAGATAGAAAGGTTTCATGGTCCTTAGGATGCAGCAGCAAGGTAAACAGTAGTGCATCATCTTTAATATCACCATCGATAAAATTACATCAGTTTCTGATGATTAAGTGCTTCATAGCATCAAGGACTTCAGTGGTGAGACCCTTTCTTCTCTAGACCTTCTATGGCTGTGGGTGCGGCCTCCACAGTAGTTCCCAGGATATATCTCCATAAAGGTTGCTTCCTGAGACCCTGCTCACAGGGAATGGGCTGGAAGTTGGGCTACTTCATAGCCCTTTTTCCTGGTATCTTTCACTCTAGTCTCTCTATTCAGATCCACTTTCTCAGAGAGGTACTAGACTTTATTTTCCATCCACCTCCCACTCATTGACTGTTCTGAGATAAAGAAAATGGATTTAAGAAAAACAGATACACTTTCATGGTTATAATACCTTCTGACATATTACCTTTCCCAGGGATATTTGTGTTTGAATGGGGAATTTTCTAAGTCAAAGGTACGAATGCATAAAGCTACAAATATAGTCCCTGATAGCCCAGCTGTTGAGAACCTGGACAAATATGGTATGTATGTGCGTGTGTGTGTGTGTGTGTGTGTGTGTGTGTTTGGGGGAATAGGGAAGAGGAACTTTCCCTTACCTTATGTAGTGTAGAACTTACTCAACCTTCTACATAGATTCTGAAACTGACATGAGAAATTAAGAGATTTCCATTGTGCACTAGAGTAAAGCTTGGATATCCTAAATCAAGCTCTTCTCCAATTGCTCCAGACAGATTTCTCCTTCTCTCTTGTTGGCACTGTACAAATTGGTCTTGGAATTCTTCTGTCACTTGTGGGGGGAAGGGCAGGATGGGCTAGGTGGATGGATAGAATTCAGCCTCATTTCTACAGACAGAGAAGAGGACATGCTTCAAGCTATTCTGGGCCATAGCTCCCCCAAAGATCTTCCCTACTCGGCTTTTATTTTCATTTTGCATTAAACAAAAACCCATCTGAGGGCTGTTTAATGCTCTGGCTTATGTTTTCCGATGCCAGATAAAAGTTAAACGGATGAACCATTGGGGGAAAGGGGAGTAGGAAGGGAAGAATTGGGAAATACATGGCTGCTAAAATGCTTTAAAGTTCGAAAAATGCTCTCTTTAAAAAAAACAAAAAACAACCCATTTTCAATGTTCCAGCAGCTGCGGGTTTTCCCAGTGCTCCCCCTGTGGCTCAAATGGGAGCTGCTTAATGTTTAACAGATGAGCCAATTGAGTTTTTAAAGGCAAAATTAAACTTGGGAGTGCAAGAAGGGCGCAGGGGAATCCACAGCCCAGAATAGACTCGAGGACAGCTTCTGAGCAGGGAGAGAGGAGTGGACTATCATCAGGAAGCTGGCTATTGCTGCCACTCTTGGGCCAGAAATGAGGAAGTGGTATTCAGTAGTGGCTCAGAAGGTAGAGAACTCAAGTACAAATCTTGCCTCTGATTCTTAATTTCTGTGATCTTGGGCAAATCACTGGCACTATCTGAAAGTCATAAGATCATAGATCTAGAAGTGGAAGCTGTGGTAAGCAGGGAATGTTTAACAACTGGCTCTTCCCAGAGGGCAAAAAGGCTGTGAGACATTCTTTTAAGTTAAATTCACATAATTAACATTTTTCCATCACTTTCTTAAGCATAGACAATCAACAAAGCAATAAATCAAGCCTTGATTTACACCTATTCCTCCGACTTCCAAGGTATTAATGCTCAAACTGAAAACTTAACAAGTGACTCACAAGCTGGTAGGAGATAGCTCCAGCATACCAATGAAAGCAAGAGTCCTCAGAAGTCTATATGGCCTTTAAGGGGTCTTCCAGCTCTAGATCTAGGATCCCACAAGGTCCAATTGTCTATTGATGACTGGGGACATAGTAGAGTAAAATGAGAAGAAATTAGAAGGACATTGAGGTACAACTGAATCCTGCTATTGCTTCTTACTACCTTTGTGACCTTGGGCAAGTCACTTAATTTATGGGCTTTGGGCTAAATGGACTTCCAAAACCCCTTCTACCTCTGAATCTATGATCTTTGAAAGTCTTATTCAGTGAGCAGTGACTATATTAAGCACTGCTGATAGAGTCTTTAGTAGTTACCAGCATTCTCGTTTTGATTTTTTTTTTCTTCTTGCAAAGAAAAAGTTTATATGGATGAACTGTGAGCTGGACTTTGAGTTAGGACAGCTGGGTTTGGATCCTAGCTTTGACATTCCTTGGCTGTGTGGCATGGCCAAGTTGCTGAATCTCTATGAGACTCAATTTCTTTATCTGTAAAATGTCTCATTGGTATGATTTCCTCATATGTCTAATGGGGGATTGGGTGAGATGAGCATTAAGGTCTTTTTCAAATGAAAATCTGTTGCTACATAATCCAGTTTCCTTTCCATAAAATCCCTCTATAAAGTTGAAAGCACTTTGGAAATACTGACTTTTATTATTAATTAATTTATTGATTTTTTTAAAAATTAATTTAGTCTAATGGTGATGTAAGGTCTGGGTAGGGCTTTAGAATTTGAGATCTTTCAGGGTCTATAACCACCACCACCCCCCCACCCGAAACACTATCCTCTGAATGGGTGTATTTTGTTGTTGAGTCCTGTCCGACTATTCATGATCAAATTTGGGGTTTTCTTGGCAAAGATACTAGAGTGATTTGTCATTTCCTTCTCCAGCTCATTATACAGATAAGGAAGCAGGAAAACAGGGTTAAAAGACTTGCCTGAGGTCACATAGCCATTAAGTGCCTGAGGCTGGATTTGAACTCAGGTCTTCCTTATTCCAGGTCCATAGTACTATCCACTGAGACACTTTACCAAATAGAAAATAATACTAAGAAATGCCCAAACCCGGGAGGGAAAATTTCTCTTGCCTGGATTCATATCTGTAAAAAGCAGTCAGTCTGAGGGAATCTAAAAATAGTACAGCAAATTCAAAGTTTTATAAAACCTCAGCAGCCTATCTAAATGTATCTTCACCTAGCCAGATCCTGGAAGAGGATTCTTGAAAAGAGAACAACTAATTCTTCCTCAGCTAACTTGTCAGCTAACTTGTTTAAAAATCCTAATTGCTTACTCTGACCCCAGGGGGTTCTTAATCTTTTCTAGTATCATGGACAGGCTTGAGCCTGTGAAATCCAGGGACCCCTTCTTGGTGTAAGGTTTTTAAATGCATAAAATATATAGGATTACCAAAAAAACCAATTACGTTGAAACACAGTTATCAAAATATTAAACACAAACAAAAGAAAGACTCCATATTGAAGAAGCCCATGGTCTTTCCCAGTTCTGTGCAAATGAGCAAAAAGCAACAAGAAGCTGAGAGGGGGAAAGGTAGGGAGTGAGGTTTGCTATCTAAGCTTCAACCTTCACAAAATCCTGACTCATATAATCCTAAATTATAACCATAGCTATGATCCTAAGTGAGCAGTATCTTAATTCAACAATTCCAACAAATTTTAAATGTGTGTGTATATATA
Organism: Trichosurus vulpecula; assembly: GCF_011100635.1. Taxonomy (NCBI): domain Eukaryota; kingdom Metazoa; phylum Chordata; class Mammalia; order Diprotodontia; family Phalangeridae; genus Trichosurus; species Trichosurus vulpecula. The sequence continues at coordinate 261,983,190 of NC_050576.1, forward strand.
ACCTTGTACATGTATTTGTGTGTGTATATATATAAACTTGTATGTGTGTATATATAAACATATATGTATATGTATATGAGTGTGTGTACATATAAACATATATGTATATGTATATGAGTGTGTGTATATATAAACATATATGTATGTGTGCATATGTGTATGAAGGATACACACATATGTATGTATATATATGTATGTATGTATGTATGTATGTATGTATATGTATATATGCTTGTGTATATATGTCCTTCGGTGCTAATGAGGTGCCTGTAGTACCAGGCCCAGACTTAGGAAGATCTGAATTCAAGTTCAGACTCAGACACTTACTAGCTGTGTGACCCTGAGCAAATCACTTAACCTCTGTCTGCCTCAGTTTCCTGGACTCTAAAATGAGGCTAATGATAGCACTTGCTTCACAAGGTTTTGTGGAGATCAAATAATATTTGTAAAGAGCTTGGCATACAGTAGACACTTAATAAATGTTTGTTCCTTCAGCCGTCCCTCCAGTGCCAAGCTCTGGGTCTATAATGAAATGAGATAATCTCTGTAAAATGGTTAGCACAGTTTCAGCACATACTAGGTACCCTATGTTTATTTCTTTACCTTACCCTCCCTACAAACACAAAAACAACAGTCCCTTCCGTCTAGGACATTTTGCAAGGTGGCAGTAGGGGAAGAAAAGAAGAACAAGATATATGCACAGATGAATACAATGGTCTTTTTCTTTTTAAACTGGCACCTTCTCTGCAAACTGAGAGAAAAGACAACCTGCCCAATGTCACACAGGGAGTGGGTGTTCAGAAGAGGCAGAGGTCTCCTTGAATCTAACACCAGCTTGCTTTCCTATGGCATGCTGCCTCTTGAATCAATTCAAGACAATTTATTATACACGAAAATACATGAATAAATATACATGTGCATACAATGTATATACAAAGTGAGAGAGAGAGAAGAGAAGAGAAGAGAAGAGAAGAGAAGAGAAGAGAAGAGAAGAGAAGAGAAGAGAAGAGAAGAGAAGAGAAGAGAAAAGAAAAGAAGAGAAGAGAAGAGAAGAGAAAGAGAGAGGAGGAGAGGGACAGAGGAGAGAGAGAGAAAGAGAGAGAGAGAGAGAGAGAGAGAGAGAGAGCGCTCGAGCAGACAACTACTGGTGAAGGAGAGTGGGTAGGGGGAAGGGCTCTGAAGTGTTTGGAAATAACATTGGGGAATAAATGAAAATACGCGACATCTTTTTTTATGAGCCTGTATATTGAGAGACTTGTACCTTTCAGACAAACAGATAAATCCCGAGGCATAGACTATGTTGTCTGTCAGTGCCTGAAGGAAAGACACTGATGAGGTGTGAGCTCATTCATACTGGAGCAATCATATGGTTAATTGCTTAAGTGTGAACTTAGCCATGGTGATTAAAGCGAGGACTCCTAAGTAGTTAGGTAGAGTGGAGCTTCTTGGCTTCAAGTAGTCTCCAGGCCTTGAGGAAATGTGCTGAGGCATCACTGTATTTCCCTGAGGAGTCCCTGTGTTTTGGGGAACATTCAATCATTAGGCCATATTCAAAGAAACCAGGTTCATTTGAATGTCTAATCAGGGCATCGCACATTCATGGATATGCAGCCTCTCTGAAAGGCTGATCATCGGTGCACATCAGATTTAAATAAACAAGGGCAAAGTCAGGACTGGAGGGATTATGTCCTGGTACAGAACACAGGCATAATTCAATGAAAATATTTTATGCCTGTCAGCTAATAAGCTCACATTTAGATGCCCATGTTGACATTTGGTGTGGGGGTGGGGATCACTGAATTAAATTAAATACAAAACTTATATCTACTTTTATTTCATTACTGATTTTTTTAAACCCTCAAATTAAACATGATCTTCCATAGAGCATTATATCCTTATATTAAGACCCACAAATTGATTGCTTTGACATTAAATTATATATAAATATAATCAAACTTCAAAATAATCTTCAGTTTGTCTTATTTTGATGAAATTAGTTAAGGAATTATTCTAGACTGGTCAGATGTCTATATTTTTCCCCTTAATAGAATTTTGCCTTTCTCTAATGCCTGCTTCAGCGTAGTACCTTTTCTACTTAATCACAAAGGCAGGGAGAATTTCAGGAGTGGCTACCTTACTTTATTAATTAATAACGACACTCAGTTGGAGGGAATATCCTCATGGATGGTATCACAGATCTGTTGGGAATATTGGAGCAAAGACATCCAGTGTCATCTTGGCTGCTGTACCATTCATTGATACAATATGTAGTCCCAACTAATTGCTTTGCAATAATCTAAACTAAACACTGTTTGAACTTTTTTTTTTAAATGCCCAAGAGAGTCAAGGCAAAGTATGAGGATTCTGGTTTTTTGAATTTTATTTCTTTCTAAAACTACCCCAGGACAGTAATAGATTTTTAGCAGGGTTTTCTCAAGTCACATAAAATCATGGAAGAAGACCCCTTTAAAATTAATTTAACTATTTATTTGCTTAAATGAAATGTCCTGAAAATACAGTCCACCTTCATGTATAACATACAAACTGTAACTTTGGCCAGAAATTCAGTAAACCTTCCACAAAAGAATGTTTACCATTTTTCATTTATTGTTCTCAAATTTTTCACTCATGTTGAGGTGTAATAAAATGGATAAAGGAAGTACCAATGTACTATGAACTTGGATAGTTTGGGCAATGCACACATATATACTCTTTGCATGATGATGAAACACAAAACATGGTGCCTAGCTCAAGTGAGGGAATATTTCCCTTGACTAGTATCCCAGCTCAGTTTAATGTTGTCTACTTGCATAACGATGCACTCAGAAATAAAGAGGTTAAGTAGTAAACAGTAACTGGGAAAGGGAGATTCTCTAATGCGAAAATCAAATACACAATATTAAAATGAAAATACACTGCTTATTCCCCCAACTACAATGCAACTGATACTACTGAAAATTACATGGGGCTTTATTCCCTTTACAGCCATTTTCTATAGGACAGAAATATATATGTATGTATATGTATATGTATGCATATATATGTGTGTAGCCATATATATAATACCCACATATGCATAAATCCACACACGTGTATCTATACATACACTTGTATGCATTCTGCAACAAATACCATATATGCAATATATACAGATACATACACATAAATACAAATACATACACATACACATGTATACACACATGTGTGTATGTATGTAGCCACAGAGGAGACCCACAGACCCACCACCTGGGTAGATTATGCTTTCCAATTGCCTTCAGTATAGGAGGTGTGGTCCAAAACTTTGCAGCCAGCCTACAAAAGGAACACAGTTTTAGACAGGATCATTAAGGCTGGTCTAAATGACCTCAGAATTGCCATCCAATTCTGAGGTTCCAAGAATATGCCATCCTAACAAGAAGGCAGAAACTCCTCCCATCTCCCTGTTTCACCTCCTTCTTTAACAAAATAATGACCAGCCCCATCCCCCCCCACCCCACCCCTTAGACTCAGCTATGCATCTGCTTTGCATTCCCTTGTTCCTAGCTGTCTTCTCTCCTCTAGAGTCTCAATATGCCTTGATTAGTTCTTTGCATTTTCACCCAAGCCTTACCTCCTAAAGCCCATTTCTAGCTGCCCAAAGTTGGTCTGCATTTAAACACACCAACTTTTGCACGCTTGCCCTTCCTGCTGCTGAAACCCATGGCCCATGTCAGAAATGGAACAGAAAGTCAACGTGATTACCTTTGCCTCTGCCAAGCCCTGCTATGTATGGCTCTTGGCTGGGTCTCCCGGGTGGCGGCTGCTGCTGCTGCTGCTCCTGCTGCGGCTTCCGCTGCCGCGGCTGTGGCTGTTGGAGAGCTCTCGGCCGCTGCTGCCGACTGCCTGAGCCTCACTGCATTGGAGCACCCAGTGAAAAGCCGCCTCCAGGAGCAGTAGAGGGATTGCGGTGCGCAAGTTACCGCACCAGTTTGTTAATGAGCTCTTTGCTCAGGCGCCTAGTGATGTAGCCACAAGGAAAAGACGATATAGCAGCCACAAAGGTGGCAGGGTGAGGTTTGGGAGCCAAATCACGCAGTGAGTGAGTTGGGAGGAAAATGAACTTACAGGGGAAAAGAAAAAATTGTGAGCAGATGCTTCATTACAATGACAAGTGAACGGGAACGAGCTTATTTACTCCCTGATTTGTGGGGAGATTTGCATGTGTTACTTGCCTGTAGAGAGGTAAGAGAAGAGATCCCAGTACACTGCAATGGAATGAACATATTTGGGGGAGGGGGGGCGGGGGGTCTTTTCTTTTTCTTCTTTTTGAAAAATTTGGTAAGTCAACAGTGAAACAGCAGAATCTCAGACCACGTGTTTCCCCACATTGTTAGGTGATGGGATTGCATACTGATCTAATAACTGCTCTCATTGGGTGAGGGCAGGGGAATGAGAAGGCACTAGGGACTGATTTCCAGGACCCAGATTTGGCCACATTTCCAATTCAAGGGCAGATTTTTCTCTAAACGCTGAGAGTGCAATCAGAGCCACGTGCTGTTGTTCACACGTCCTCTTGCACACTTTTGCATTGCAAATCTTCTCCATGCAATTCTTTTTATGCTGGCAAAACCCCAAGTTCTATGTTACCTGTGCAGTGACTGTGATTTAGAGCACTCATACACTTTCACCTGTTGTTCTGGGTTTGTTTTTTCATCGTGTATGCATTTGTTTCTCTCTTTTATTTTATATTTTTCTCAATTAGATGTAAAAAAAAATCTTTTTTAAAAGTTTAAGTTCCAAATTCTCTCCCTCCCTTCCCCCCTCCTTGAGAAGGCAAGCAATTTGATATAGATTATGTGTGCATGTTTTTAATTTGTTTCCCATGTTCCTTTGAATTTCTTTTGACTTTTTCTTGTTTTCTACATCTTTCTTCCTTTTATTTATTTGAATTTGCATTGTTTTAACTTGTATTTCAACCTGCTTTCTATCTCAATGTAATCTTTCTCTGCCTATATTTTCATCATTTTACATGTGGTAGTTCTCCATTCCTAATTTGTGTTTCCATCCTTTCCTCTTGGTAAAGCAAAGTTAAAATAACCGTTTAAAAAACTACGTATTTTTAATGAATATTTTCCAGTCATCCTTTTATTTATTTCCTTTTCCCAAGTTTTTTACTAATAATCTTTTTGTATATTCTCTTCCCCTTCTTATTCCTAATGGATTTCGCATTTCTCTCCTAACCTCCTGTTCAGTTGATTTTCCTGTCCTCTAATAATGAAATTCAGGCAGCATTTATTAAACACCAACTATATTCCTTCTACTATCCTGAGAAGGCAAAAGTGAAAACAGTCACTGCACTCACAGAGATTACCTTCTACTGACCATTATGTGAAGTATATACCCAGCAACAGAACAATCTGTAGTTCAGTCATATTTGACTCTCTGTGACCCCATTTGGGACTTGGCAAAAATACTGGAGTAATTTGCCATTTCCTTCTCCAGTTCATTTTAGAGATGAAGAAACTGAGGCAAACAGGTTTAAGTGATTTGCTCAGGGTCACATAGCTAGTAAGTCTGAGATCAGATTTGAATTCAGGAAGATGAGTCTTCCTGACTCCAGGCCTCCCCCCACTCTATCCACTATCGCGCCACCTAGCTGCCTCTCTACAGAGCAATATTTGAGTTGTACTAGTCTATCCAAAGAACTAAACTCACAGCACTATGTATTGAATAGTTTTTACCCAAATTCTATCCAAAAAGCATTTATAAATTTCCTACTGTTTACAAGCAACTGTACAAGGTACTGGGGATACAAAGACAAAATGAAAAAAACATACCCCCATCCCTCAAGGAGACTATATTATGTTTAAATGTACATTAATTATTTTTGTTTCTTACATTAATGTTGACAAGTCATATCTTATATCCTGCTTCCAAATGCAGCTACCAAACTTAGCCTACATTTGGAATTTTTCAAAATGAAACAAAAATACAAAACTTTTGCCCATTAAGATCACCTAAAAGGATTCTGGATAAATAAGAATTATAAGAAGATATTAGTGCTAAAAGACATTGGGCTAGCCTCAGACCTACCCTTACATTAAAATAGATATAATTATGAGATGGATAGAAATTTCAACCAACATTCTATAGAAATTTGCTGTAAGCATACGTGAAAAAAAGCAAATTTAGGAGCATTTGCAAAAGCAGTGTTGACAACAGACTTAGAACTGTATATGAGTTTTTCTAAAGATGAGATCAGTGATCAAAAATGTTTTTACAGTTGCAAGAGTCAGCTTTGGATTCGAGACTAGTCACAGCTGCCTTTGCCCATCCTCTCATATTTGTCTTCTATAATGTTTATATATCTATTCCTAGGAAAAGAGAAAATGGGAATTACTGGTATCATTTCTCATTCAAATCTGGAAACTGTTAGACTCCTTGCCATCACCATGACCTAATTAGTGATGCTGCTCAAACAGATCAGTCCTTGGCCCATATCCCTAAGTCATCCTAGTCTTTCTAGTGAGGTCAGAGGTACAAATTTTTTACCTTTAAAGTATTTGGTTACATTTGGAGCCTTCTAGAATTCTGCAGAGTCAGATGTCTGTGCTAGATGTCTTTGAATTAAACCATGTATACATCTTCAAGTAGCCAACAAGAATTTAGTAGGTGCTTGTTATTATTGTTGGGTTTTTTGGTTTAGTTTAGTTTTGTTTTGTTTCATTTTTTGAGGAGAGGCAGTCTCTTTATCTCCCTCCAAGCTATAAGCGTAGTGGCCTTCCATGGGCCTGATCTTGCTACAAACTGGCACCTGGGCTATGACTTTTTCCGTTTTCAAAGTGGGCTGGTTTTCCCTCCTTAGGAAGTTTAGTTCCCTTCTTCTCCTTTTCTGAGGAAATTAATGTATGGATTCTGGCTTAAGCATAGACACCCGATCAATTTAGCCTGATACTAATCAGATCTCCCGAGCTCAAGTGATCCACTAGCCTCAGCCTCCCCCAGTAGATTAGAATGATGATTTGTGCCATCACTCCCAGCAGTTAAGCACTGTGCTTGTTGCCTTTTTATTGGTGCTGTTCTAAGGCTGGGGATACTGAGCAGAGAAAAATAATCCCTACCCTTGGGGAGTTCACATTCTGCTAGGATAGACAACAAGCAAGGAGAGGATTTTATATTTGATAACTGAGGCAGCCGGTGGAGTTTATTGAGTAGAGAGAGGGGGAACAGTCAGACCTGTATTCTTCATAGGATTATAGATTTAGACATGAGAGAGATTTAGCAGGTCATTGAGTTCAGAGGTATCAGACATATGGCCTGCACATACAGCCTATAAAACTCCTAAGTGGGTCCTGAACCAAATTAAAATGTAATTGAGAAATATGTAACAAAATAAGTAAAAATTAATAAAACATAGATAATGTTAATATGTGGTTTTCTAAGTCAATAGAAGCCCATAGGGATCCTTATTATGATTTAGTGGTCTCCATTTCTAGTTGAATTTGACTCCACTGATCTAGTACAACTTTTCCATTTTATAGATGAAGAAACTGAGGTCCAGGAAGGTAAATGGTTTGCCCTCCATCCCATACCCAGAATTGGGACTTATGTTACTCATAATTTATTTTTTCTTTCTTTCCTTTCCTCCCTCCTCTCCTTCCTTCCTTCTTTCCTCCCTTCCTTCCTTCCTCCCTTCCTTCATCTCTCTCTCTTTCCCTTTCTCTCTACCCTTCCTTCCTTGTTTTTCCTTCTCTCTCTCTGTCTCTGTCTCTATCTCTTTCTTTGTCTCTGTCTCTCTGTGTGTGTCTCTGTGTGTCTCTCTGTCTGTCTGTCTTTCAGAAGCACAGCAGTAAAGAGGAAAACGCACTGGCCTTGTAGACAAAAGACTTGGGCTCCAGTCCCCATTCTGCTCCTTTCATCCATGTGATTTGGGGCAATTTCCTTTACCTCTTTGGGACTTATTTCCCTCATTTGGAGGAGGGAGAAGGAGAGACCATTTATTAATACTTATTATATGCCAAGCACTGGACTAAGCCCTAGGAAAACAAGTACACCAAGCAACATGACCTTAGTCCTCAAGGAGCTGAAATTCTAATAGTGATAAAATAATCCACAAAAAACAAGTCAAAGGGGAGGGAACAGTGGCCACAGTGCAGCAGTAGAGATGGCTCAGAAGTGATTTATGTACCTGGTTCTGGGCAAGTTAAAGTCAAGGTTTACCTCCTAGGGTCCAGTGTCCCAGGAGCAGCATCAATGGTTCTGGTCCAGAGAGCAGATAGCCCTGGTGTGAAGACCTCATTCCTGACAAGCCAGAGTGAAACTCCCTTTTCAGAGTATGGTGTCCCACCTGAGAAATGAAGAAGTAGATTAGACACTTTCTGAAGTCCCTGTCTATCCCCCGACCTGTCCACTTGCAAGCTAAGTGGAGTGAAATTCTACCACAACAGAGGCTTGCATGTACATCTAAGCATCCCCTCTTTGATGATCCTGAGAACTCTATTGAATTAGATTGAGAGGAATTTGGGTTGACTTTTATGCTCAGTGACCTGTCCTACATAGATGGAGAATGAGGTTTACCTGGGCTACCACTATTGGCTTTAGTCAGCCTGCAACTAAACTTCCACACTGAGCTCTTCACCACTCTCCTGGGCATAGTAATGCTACCAAAAAGCAGGAATCAGAACCTCTGAACCAAGGGGTCTACACTTTGTATCTCTGATAGCAGCTTAGGGCTCCTTTCATTCTTTTCCTTCCCTACCTAAAATGTTTTTCCCCATCCCTTTTCTTCCTTATCTATAAGCATCCTACAAATCCTTCAGACTCCATTCAGATCTCACCTCCTGCCTGAAGCTTGCCCAGGAATATTCCAGTAACAGTGAACTCTCCTTCCTTAAATTAAAGCATTTAGTGTCTATACCACTCATTTGACATCATGCATCAAGTAGTGAAATTTATTAGAAGCAAAAAAGTACAGCAGAGTTCAGAAGGTATAAGCCCTGAAAATGGAGTTAAGACACATGGATTTGATGATGGTGTTGCCAATTACTAGGTAATGAACTTAGGAAAGTAATTTTCTTTAAATTTTCCATTTACTCTTCTAATAAATGGGACCAATGATACTTACAATGATGTCCTTTCAAAGTTGTTGTGAGGATTAAAGTTCTAAACTTTAAAATGATCCATTAAATATGAAGTATTATAAAAATGGATTTTTGGTCCATATGTGTGATTCATCAGTGTAGAGAATGCCCAATGAGAAAACTTTCTCTATGAATGTAAATCTAAATGTGTTCTACAAATTATAGTTGCATAAACTGAGAGTTTATGAAACTTGCCCAAGGTCATACAACTAGTTTCGAAAGTAGGACTCGAACTCAAATATTCTTGCCTCCAAGAACAAGGCCCTACCTTTTTATATAGCAAGTTGCCAATCCTCTAAATTGGAGTTATTTTGAAATCAACATACTTGTTAATCCATTTTCTAAAGTTCAAAATAATACTTGAAGTTGAGTTGTTGTAATAGCATCCATCTATATGATGCCACTTTCAACTTTGCAAAGGATTTTCATTTAATGTTCCCAGAAACCCTCCAAGGCAGGTACTACAGGTACCATGTACCTCATTTTCAAATCATAGATCTACAGAATCAGTTTCTGTTTTCTCTGACAAGAAGAGTGTGGCCTTTACTGTGAAAATGAGGGAACAAAATGGCTAACAGGTAAGTGATATCCAAGATCACTAAGGAGAAAGTAAGAATGCATCTAACTGACCTGGGTAGATTCAAGTCTTGGCCCAAATGAATGAACTATGTCCTCAGGAACCGAAATAACTGTCAGGTGTGATGGCTAAGTCACTGTCAGCGACATTAAAAAGATTTTGAAAAATGGGGAGGGTACCATAGCAGTCTAGTGTCCTGACCTTCAGAAAAGGAAAGACTATTAAGTCTTTACACTATGGATCAGTGCCCTTGACTTTGTATCCTGGGCAACTTCTAGAACAAATCAGTTAAGAGTTGCTTACTGAATATCTAGCAGTATTAACAAAGAGCCAGCATGACTTCATGAAGAACTGGTCATCCTAGACTAAATTTACTTCCTTATCTGGCATGGTTAGTATCTGGCAGATTGAAATGAATGAAAAGCCCAAGAGACAGAGTTTCTGGATAATTAAAAATCAATTTATTAATTATACAAGCTAATAATCAATTAATTGATGGTCAGTGGTTTCTCTAGGTAATCAAAGATAAAACCAGGGAGATACCTGAATGCTTAAATACCTTTGGAAAAGGGACTACCTCTGACAGGTGAAAATCAACCCTGATTGGTGAACAATTAATGAGAGGGTGGACTTTCAAGGGAGGAGGTTAGCTGAAAGCCTTCAGCTCCTCCTGCTGAGAATGTGGATTGATTATGATACTCAGAGGCCTACAGCAATCTGGACAAAGGAACCCATCTCTCTCCGGACCATTCTGGTTGGTTTTCTCCTTCATGATCTGGGTCACCCTAAACTCTAATGGACTGGGCAGTAGGGGTTAAGCTTAATGCTTTAGGGCTAGAATTCACCTAGATTAGATTCTGTTTACATTCTAAACAGAAGAAAGGTCTTCTAGTTAGTGGGGTCCCACCCAAGATGGAGGAGCATGGTGGAGGATTTGGGCAATGTCATCTATCAGTAATGTCCTTCGGAGACTTACTGACTGGCCTATAGAGGCTGATCCCTAAATGAGCAAATAAAAAGCCTGGACCTTAATTAATAACAGGTTATTAATACAAAAGAATATAATATTGCTCAAGATCTCAGAAATGCTGTAGAAAGAGATTACCCAGGACAAAGAATTTGATAGAAACATTGTTATTCTTGCAGAAAAAAGATGGAGAAATGAGTCCTATGTGATGACATAATTATATAGTTTTAGAACTGGTTGAATGCCTGTATCCAAAGAATAGTCATTAAGAATTAAATGTCAATTTGGCAGAAGGCCTTTTTTGAATTCCCCAGGGATTCATGCTTGACCCTGTGCTATGTATTTTTAAATCAATTTTGTTAAAGGCAAAAATAGATAGATAGATAGATAGATAGATAGATAGATAGATAGATAGACAGATAGATAAAGGTATGCTTGTAAAATTTGCAAAAAACAGAAAGCCAGGGAGTAGATAGCTAATACATGATGATATAATAAGGATCCAAAAAAATATTGACAAACTAGAACACTGGTCTGAATCTAAGATGGAATTCAACTAAAACCTCCTCGGGTTCAAAAAAAATCAACTTCCTAAGTAAGAGATGAGAAAGACATGGTTAGTTAATAGCTTGTTAATTTAACTGGGTGATGTCTACAGCACATGTAAACTAAAATCAAATGCAATCTTGGAATACAATGAGGCTTAACTTCCAGGAATAAGGAAGTAATAATACCTCTGTGTTCTGCCCTGTTCAGATAATACAGTTCAGAAAAGACATTGATAAATTAGGAAGCACCCAGAGGAAGGGAGGTAGTGTGGTGAAGAACCTTGAGTCCATATCATATGATGACTAGTTGAAAGAACTTGAGATGCTTTCTCTGGAGAAGAGATGTGAGGGATTATGGGGAAACTATGGCCTTGTGTGGCTGAGAGACCAGACCTGTTGATTTAGAGACCAGATTTATTTAATGCTTAACTCAAGAAGTAGGTTATACTAACAAGAAACCTAGTTATGTCCAAAGATTGATGTAAGGAATGTGAATTTTCTCCCCTTATAGATCTCAAGCAATCTCTGTGTCTTACCTGGAAATTGCCTCTGTGCTACCTAATTGTTCCTTTGAATTCTATATGATGTGTAATTTACAGACATTGGAGGGGAGAGGATGGCCATTCCCTTTTTTGGTTCTCTCCTCTGTTGGATGATTTAATAAATTTTTTTCCTAAATTCTTTCACTTTTGAAGTTTTATTCTCAGCTAACAAGTCTTTGTCGGCAACTTTGAAATCTTGTTATGTGAAAGTAGTGTTTGCCTTATTCTGTTTGGATGCAGAGGGCAGAACTTGAAACAGTTGAGGGAAATCTTAAAGATTCAAATTTGGTCTTGACATCAAGAAAAACTTGTCACGATTAGATCTGCTCCACAGTGGAATGAGGTGCCTCCAGAGAGATTAGATCTTCTTCGTGTTCTATCAAAGCTAGTTTTCCAAATATTGAGTTTCTTCTGTTGCCCCCCAAAAGAGGACCTAATGAATAGACAGAAATTATTCAAGGTTAGTTATAAGCAGTATGAACATTTCCCCATCAGTATAAATTCCCATGATGCAGAGCTTGTAAAGGCTATCCAGCTATATGATGATAATGATTTTGTCTAGAAATTTATCCCAGTTTAGAAGTGTCCTTTGAAACCAGTAAGGGTTCAATCAATGCTGTGGGGAAGATTCATAAAATTTTAGTGTTGGGAGAAGCCTTAGAAATCAACTTATCCAAAGCACTCACTTTTTTTAATAAATAAGAAAACTGAATCTCTAGGAGGAAAAGTGATTGACCCGAGTTCATCCAGCTACTCAATAGCATAACCAGGCATTAGAACCCAAGCATCTTGATCCAATCCAGGCCTCTTCCTCCAAATCAATGCCTATGAACCTACAATATCACCATGGACACTTTAAATGGTACTTATATTTTAAAATACTTATGAGAAGATGTCCAAAATATTGACCAAGTGCTCAAAACAAACAGGAATTTGTTCAAAACAAAAAAAAATAATTTACTTATATTGGAGTCTAACCTGTAGCCTGTTGTTGGTTTCCTTTCTCAAACAAACCTTGAAAGAGAAGAGGAATTGAAATTGTTCAAGCATAATGTACTTTATTCAATTGAGCCTCTAAATTCAAATTAAGATCAGAGTTAGTTCCATTGAACACTTTTTGGAGGATGTAGTTTGATTGAATTTGTAATGTATTTTAATGCATGTTTAGCTATCACCTTCAAGATCCAATGGGAAAAGAAGCCAAACAAATGAACTTTCTTAGATGAAAGTGTATTCTTTCTTGACAAAAAGATTAGACTTCCTCAGATTGTCTAAAAGTAAAACACCACACACAGGATTTAATGTATTAAAATAAAAAATCCAGTTAGAAAAATAGACAATTTCAAGAAAGGAAGGTAGTAATTGACATTTAAGATATGACACTCATAATTTAACATCACTATTTTAAAAAAAAAATTGAAAGGACTGACCATTTGTTTAGCAAATTTCCTCATCTTGAATCAAGAAATGTATTGCTTTTTGCTTAGAATTATATCTTTGTAAGCATAGTATTTTGAAGGCAACAAGAGAAAATTATGTTAATTTCACCTAAAGTTACAACATTTCAGAAGAATATAATTCAACACTCATTTCAAAATATATCGTCATGTTGTTGCTTAACTGGGTGGTGTAAACATTTTCTTGAGAAAGAGATTTATTTGTGTAACATTTCACTGAACTAACAGTTTTAAAAAAATAGTGACCCTGAAGGACAAAGACTCCAAGACTCTAAAATTAATAAATGGGAGAGAGTTTGTAATTATTTCTTTCCTTCTAACTCATAGCACCAGATTTGCTGTTAATAAAGATAAATGCAACATTTCCTGGGAAATAAGAGCCAATGGAGGCAAATAAACAAAACTACAATGGAGAACATCTAAGTAAACACTAAGGTTGTAAAACCTTCAAACTCCAATATCCAGAGCCCTGCAAATTAATGCTGAACACAATAGACCCTTTGGAAGCAACTTAATCCACCCCCCTGTATCTACATGAGGGCAATGCATAACAATGCAGGAGCTGGATTTCCATTAGAGTTTCCTCTGCAGGCTGTCAGTTGTTTGAAGAAATAACAATTTCCTAGGCATGAAAGCTTTTTCAGAATGCTCCCACTGATGTGTAATAAAAGTGACTTTACTATTTTTTCCCTGTTAAAAAAAAACTCAGATGTGACTTTGAGGGGAGAAAAGGGGTGGACTAAGGCCACAGGCCCCCTACTAGTTTACCTTGTGTGGATTATCTGTGCAGGTGTTAATATAATTGAAGGTGTGGTATAAGATACAGCCCCCTAATAGCTTTCCCTATATGGAGATTACCTAGGTAGAGAAAGCCAGACTACCTGAAGAATAGGCGAGTGAGTACCTTATTAACATATCACCATTCAGCGGCAGCTGCATATCTGGAAGAAGAAAAAAAAAACCTTTAAAGAGCCTATTCATCTATGTTAATGGGCCCATTGCACAGTACATTGTGTGAGAAATTAAGTCTCTGGCTGTGAACTTCCGGTGCTCTGCAAGCTGCCTTGACTCTTTTTTATTTCTCCAGTGTTATTATCTCTTCTTGGAAATAAAAACAATCACGTTCTCACATTGGAGGAGCCAAAACATTCTGAGATCACAAACTGGGGATGCAAGGAGAAAGTTTCTTTTGTTTCCCTTATTAAGTGAAAAATATGTTTTGAAATTAAAGCCAACCCTAAATTAACATCAAAGACCATCAAATTAGCAGAGCTGTCACAGACCCTAACAATGCTGGTGTTTTTTTTTCCTTGTAAAATACACAACTTAAATGGCTCTTTATTTTTTTTTTGTTCCTGCCTCAGAATTAATTTTTGACACAAAATATGTTAATTTATTCAAATTAGACATGATTTTTTCAATGTGTAACTGGCAAAAGGACTGCTTTCCTGAGGGAAAGCTAAGGTAAAAATAATGTGAATTTTTTTTACTTTAATTTTGTTATAGTTATTTTAGATATTTTCCCCTGAGCAAATATCTTTACTTTCAAGGGAAACTTGGCTAAAAATGGACAAGGCAGATTAGAGAAAAACAATCTCTGTTTGTGTACTAGGCAGAGTGTTTTCCTAAGTTTCATCCAAATCTGACATTTAGTCTGGTTCTTGTGGTGACCACATTATGTAAACCTGGGGGTATTTGCCCTGAAAAGAAATTATCGCCAGATTATTGGAACACATTTTCCTCCTTTCTGTAAGCAAACTGAACCACCACCATCATCACCATCACCACCATCACTACCACCACCGCCACCACCACCACCACCATCATCATCACCATCATCACCACCACCACCACCACCATCATCATCATCATTAAGGGCCTCATCATGCTGATAAAAGAAATGGCTAATGATCAATAATAACTGACTACAACTCAATTAACAGAGGTCCTTCCAGTGCATTAAAAAAAAAATCTAGCTTCTACAATCCTTAAGCATTTTCAAGTTAACCTAATGTGTTCCACTATTTAACATGTTTAATGAGCATGTCAGAATCAAAAGAATACCATAATTCAATCTGCTGCTGCATCACTTCTCTAATGCCTGTTCTGTTTCCTCTGGCCAAAATTTGTCTAAACAGTACAATAATTATCAGCTGATGTTTCCAAGGGAAGTAATTATCAATTTGTCTCTAAAAGTACAGTAAGAGTCGACACAAACTGAAAGCATATGGTGGGTGGGAGCAGGATGACACATATAGTCAGCAAAGAAATTTTCTGTAAAGTTTCTTCCTTTCCTCTTTTTGGGAACTGTTTTTTTTTTTCTTTTACAAGGTAAGTGACTACAAGAGGAAGAGAGTAAACAGATCAATGAGTGAATTATATAATGATTCTCAAACCTCCTTTAATTTGGATAGTGACTAAAATGTATCTTATATTGAAATGATGTACCCTTTTTATTTTTTTCATACATGTGTAAAATCTCCAAACAGAGGTTAGTTTTGTAAAGGGAAGGGTAAACAAAAGGAAAAAATGAAGGAGGAAGGAAGGATGGAAAGAAGGAAGGAAGGAAGGAAAGGAAAGGAAGGAAAGAAGGGAAGGAAAGAAGAAAACAGGGAGGAAAGAAGAAAGCAGAGAAGGAGGAAGGAAGAGAGGGAGGGAGAAAAAAGGAAGGAAGGAACAAAGGAAGGAGGGAAGGAAGGAGGAAGGAGAGAAGGAAGGAAAGGAAAGGGAGACAAAGGAAGGAAGGAAGGAGGGAAGGAAAGGAGGAGAGGAGGAAAGAAGGAAGGTGAGGGGGAAGAAGGAATATAGGGAGGCAGGAAAGAAAAAAGGAAGGAGGGAGGGAAGAAAAGAGGAAGGAAGAAGGAAGGAGGGAGGAAAGGAAGGAAGGAAGGAAGGAAGGAAGGAAGGAAGGAAGGAAGGAAGGAAGGAAGGAAGGAAGGAAGGAAGGAAGGAAGGAAGGAAGGAAGTTACTTTTAACAGTCGATTCAGTTGCTTATTGTAGATTGCCTGGAATTGTTTCTTCTGGTGAGTTCTAGAAGAGGTTATTAGCAGGATTCCCATCAAAGAAAACAGTCTTAGCAAGTTAGAATGCCACAAGAACAAAATGATATTTTCATTCTTCCTTTAACAAATATATTTGTACTTGATTTGTTACAGCAGTGTAAATATAACAGCGTAAACTTTTTTTCGTACCTTGATTTTCTACTTCTTTCTGATTTTAGGATTTATAAACCCAATGTCTAGTCAAAATTTTAAATTTGAAAAATGGAATTTTTTTGGAGGAAATATTTCTTATTCAAGGGAACTAACATTCCTTGGAATTATAAGACCTGTTGATCATTTTAAAATGTACAATGAAAGTCCACACTCAGTACTGTCATTTGTCTACCGTAAAGGGAGCTGTTGGCATTTCAGAAATCATAGAGGCCAGTAATTTAGAGAGGAAAAACCCCACAATAATATGAAATAATTTCTTTAAAGTTAATTCAGATAAATGGAGTAGTTACAGTTCTGTAGTCTACTAACCAACTATCTGCTACATAATCTGGGAGACATTGTTGCCAGCACAAAAGTGACATCTCATCATCAGAAATTTTCCTCATTGGCATCAGAAATGCCAGCCATATCACCTCTAACTGTGTGGCCTCCACATCTATTAACCTCATTGATTTGAAATCATGCTGTGCCACACTGGAAATCTACTCCCTGCTGAAAGGCAGAAGTGGATCAATTCTGAATCATGAACAAGAATTCAATAGTACAACACAGTAAGGACCTTTAACCATTAAATATTCCTTAAAGTAAATCAAATTAAGGACCTGGCCCATGATGAACCTCCCTAAAGTTTCCGAGGTATCAATTGATTCTGTGTTCTCAAAAGTAAACTCTAGTAATAAGGAGCATGGGACCATTGGAAGGGACAATATTATTCTGCTGCAACACAATTAACAATATATGATAATGAATTCTACTTCATTTTTATCATCAAGTGTGACATGGCATGTGAAAATAAGTGATTCAAGTTAAACTTTAAAATCCCAGCATTATTTTAATTTTTGAAAGAATCTAACAAATTTCTGGTAAAACAAAAACAAAAAAACACCTCACTTTTTTTCTTTTTTCATAGCACTTAACAGTTATAGAATTCTTTACTTATCTGAAGTGATAGATAAGTCTTGACAGATAAGCAAGGTCTTTTCTCTACTATTTAATAATGGTTCATTTTATTCAATATTCAATCTCAGATGCCATGCTACAAGTTTTTCAGAAGTTTGGTCACCTCACAGTATCTGGCACATAGTAGGCACTTAATAAATGCTTAATGAATAGAATTGAAAGTTAACGAAGAAGGCAACACTGAGATTGTAGAGCTTCAAAATAATTAACAAAAGACAGAATCAATCTACAAAGGGATTGATTGCCATGATACCTATACATATTTTAATGTGATTTGCTTTGGAATTCCATTTACATCATTCTTAATAACATGTCCTACTCATTTCAAGTTAGTACTTCAGCTTCTGCAAACTCTGAGCCAAGCACAAGCATGTTTTATCATGGGATGAATCTGGAAGTCTGACAGCTACCTACCAAGACATATCCCTTTTGAATCAATTTAATTCAATCCAACTTATTCAATGCAGTTCAACAAATATTTATCAGAAAGTTTCTTTTTGATTTGGAAACTCTCATGTTCATTACAAAAGTGTCCTTTAGAATTCTGATTAATCTTAAATCAGCAAAAATTTGACCAAAAAAAATTTCTTCTAATTGTCTGCTAATGTGTTTTTAAAAGGAAAGATCACTCAGGGATTGCGTTCTCAATAATCAAGTGTGTACCTGTTCTAGTATATTTGGTCATAAAAATTCTAAAATTTGGATTCTAAATTTAGCTATATTTATTTTCCAATATGAAGAATGTATTAGGGATAACTTTGCATATCAGATGTAAAATTAACATTTTAGAAAATGGAGTTTTGTTTAATCTAGCTTGAAAAAAAATAGGCTGCTCTATCCTTTTGGAAACTGACCCTGGTATCCAATTAACATGGCAGAATTAAGGCCACTTATATGGGAAAAAAAAATGCTAAGATTTCAATATACTTCTCAAGTTCTGTATTTGTCTTTATGCTTTAATATACAATATGTGTTGAGAAGAAAGCAGTGTAGGGCATACCATATATCATCTCTATTTAGAGCCTCAAGGCAAGAAGAGTGTAGGGGGAAAAAATCAAAATTACTGTTTTTCTTTACTGACAGCTCTCTAAGGAATGCATTGGAATTAGTTCTGTCTGCCCATCTAATTGATAATTATTTAATTAGCAATTTATAATGACAATGGGATTTTACCCCCCACCAGTCCATCTTTTCTGGAAGAGAGAAGTAGATAATCTTACATGTTTTACTCTAACTTGAGGTAGTTGGCACAGAATGATGGATGCCAGCAACCAGATTCCCCAAGTGAAAGTGGGAAAGCATCAGCTCCCGCCAGCTCCTTTCATCCACAGTGTTTCCTTTTCCCATTCCTGGGAGTGACTGGCGGGTTCACAATGGGTGTGGGTGCACAGCCCTGTTGGGTCATTGTGGCCAGTTCTAACAGCAGCTTCATTAGTTCCTTTTCCAACAAAAGAGAGGGGTTTTTCCTGCCTTTTTCTTTCTTCCCCTTAGTTGGCATGCAGTTTGAATTTTTTTCTTTCTGAGACCCCCGCTTGACTTTCTCTCCCTCTTTTTTTTTCCCAGAACTTCTTTAGAATGGCCCAGCTATTCGACCCCTAAGAATTGTAACTGATAAACTGTTTGCAGGAAGACTCTGGAAGAAAGTTCCCTTTGTTCACTTTCCATCCCTCAGGTTTGCCAGCCCCTCCCCCTATCCCCAGCCAAACAAGGAAAAGGAAATCCACTTTTAATTATACATTGATGGGAATCACTGTAGAGGGAAGTTGTGGGGACCGTAGAATGCCCATTTATACTTTGTCACAAGCAGAAAAGAGGCACTTGCTTCTGAAGAACAATTCTTGATTCCTGGGAAGGCCCAGGTTATTTGACATCCTGTTCTGCAACAGAATTTAAATTTGCATAACGACTTCTTAAATTAAGAAGGACTGATTTGTGACTTAAAATAAATGCATACCCAAACAACTGCATTCATTAATAGCAAGAGCTTATTTTATATAGTATGCTAAAGTCTGAGAAGTACTTCTCACCACAGTCCTTTAAGGTGGGTATTGTTATGATTTCCAAATGGGGAAAATGAGTCTTTCCGATGATAAGTGAAAATAATTCATGTTCACAAAACTTGTAAGTTTCTGAGGCAGTTTGAACCTGCTCCCTGACTTCAGGTTTATAGTATTCTAACCACTAAGCTACACTGCTTCTTGTTTAACTTTTTTGGTGCATGTGAAGGCTGCAAATCTCTGGTTAAATCCCTAAGCTAAATTAATAAGACCTTACCAGATCTAACTGCATGAGGATTCAGCATCTTTCATTTTCTGTGTAAAGGAAGAGGTATGTGGGATATAAGTTAGAGAGAGGGAAAGAAGAAGACATAATATTAATGAAACTTTTTAGAAAAGGTTATTCTTCCAAATGGAAAAGAAAAGCTAGAAAGTTAAGCCGTGGACATTTATACACTCAGTTGCACTTAATGACTTCTTGCTATTGTTTGTCCTTAGTTCTCAAAGAGGACCCAACATCAGGAAGGTGATTCCATGACTTGCAAATGAATCAGATTTAAGTGAAAGAGGTCTGTGCAAAGTCATCAGCCTCACTTTCTCCCCCAGTGTCATCTGGGTCCAGTGGTGAGATATAGATCAGGAGAACTAGAGATGGCCTCCACATAATCTACTTATGTGTTAAAAGAAACATCAGAGGAATAGACCCATTGCCACAGGAATTGGGATTAGTGTCTTCTTTATTTCCTACCTTCTGAAAGTTTGCAGTTGAAAGAGAGGAGTAGTAAGGGAAAATCCACCCTTAAAAAATGGACTTCCTGATCAGCAAGTTTATCTCAAATTGGGAAATAGTCTTCACAGGCTTCATGTGACCATAAGGCTAGAGCTAGAAGGGACTGGAGAGGCAATCTAGTCAAATCACCCCTGATTTTATAGACAAGGAAATGAGGCACATGGAGATTCTCTGCATGATGTATACAGCCTCTAAAATCAGGATTTAAATCGATATCCTGTGATTCCACAATTAGCATAGTTTCCACTGTCCTAGAAGATGAACTGGTAACTGGGAAAGACTTTTAAGATCATTTAGCCCAACCGGCTTATTTCACAAAAAAAAAAAAAAAAAAAAGGTAATTGAGGCCCAAAATGGAGTTAAGTGCCTAACCTAAGGTAGCAAGAGTCAGAATTTGAACTCATGTTCTCTGACTCAAAATCAAAAGCCCATTCCATTATACCAGTAGAATACAAATGAAAATGGAAAAATATAAACATATTTGGAGGATAATCTCTTCAGTCGTTTCAGAAATAAGTTCTTCCTCTCAATAGACCTTTTTCTGAACATTAAAGAGAGACAGGTGAACCAAGTCTAAGAATTAAAATCATCAATGATATTTAAGTACACAGTGGAACAAATAGTTGCTCTATCCATCTCAGTAAAGCAAAGATGTAGTAAACCACAATGCGTTGCAGAACAGTAGGACCCCTGTCATGGGGTTTTGAGTGTAAAGAGTTTTGTAAGCTATGAATTGCTATATAAACCCTAGCTATCGTTGCTTCTTATAAGACTGCTTAGAGGAATATGGAAGTAGACATGATCCCTGTGCTGTAGAGGCATATAATCTCTTTTGGGGAGAGAAAGCTAACAAGTTCCCCATGTACCTAATAAGGCATGACTTGTCTTTCTAAAATAGCCAATAAGATGGATGGAACTTCTGCCCCTATCACCGGCATTTTAACAATTTGTCAATTAATTTAAATCTGTGATGGTATAAAGATGGAAAAGTCCTTCTACCAATGCAGACCAGTAACTTATCTGTAACTTCCCTTAGATAGTTGCTTGATGTATTGAGACATTATTTGACTTACCCAGGATCACATAGCTTTATATGTGTCAGAGGTGGGGTGTGAAATCAAGTCTTTCTGACTCCAAGGCCAACTCTTTAGCCAGTACGGCATACTGCCTTTACCATATAAGTTTAGTAATAATAGTCTATTATTATTATAACAATCTAATAGATAAAAAACATACTGACATCAGAATTAAAATGTGATGAGATCTAAAAAGCAAAAGTCTTAGACAAAAGGTCTAAGAATTTTTTGACAGAAACTTCCTCAACAGCTCATAATGTCACCAAGGTCAAATGGATATGTGTGTGTGTGTGTGTGTGTGTGTGTGTGTGTGTGTGTGTGTGTGTGTAAATAAACAGCCAAAATCAGAGTAGAGAGGTGGAATCCTTTTACCCTGTACACTTAGGTGTTGAGTCCAACAATTTCTAATACAGCTTTTGATAACCAAAATATATCAAAGCAGAGACAATCAGAGTAGCAAAAAGTGCAAAACCTAAGTGATAGACTTTTAGATCTTCAGATTAGTGGATGTTTAAAGGCATAGTATAATAGTCTAGAATATGGGTGAACTTGTCTAGAGTGAGCTTGGGGGACTCAAGGCTGATTATAGTATTAATGGTTCAGGAAGACAGCATGATATGGTGTATAGAGTGCTAAACTTGAAGTCAAGAAGACCTAGGTTTGAATTTTGCCTGACATATAATAGCTGCATCACCCTGGACAAGTCACTTCTTCTCTTCAGGGTCCGAATTTCTCAACTGTCTCATGATGGGGTTGGGTTTTACCTCAAACAACCCTTCAAGTTCTAAATCTGGAATAAAGTCATGAAAATTGGGGTGAATTTGGCATTTGATTGAGATAGTGAAAGGTCTAGCTAGATGTAGACTGTATGTTGGTGAATAATAGGACATAAATCCAACTTCTAGTCTTTTTTTTTAGAGGGGGGAAGGCAGAGCAATTGGGGGTAAGCGACTTGCCCAAGGTTGCACAGCTAGTAAGTGTGTCAAGTGTCTGAGGCCAGATTTGAACTCAGGTCTTCCTGACTCCAGGGCCTGTGCTTTACTCACTTTGCCACCTAGCTGCCCCCAAACTTCTAGTCTTAAGGAGCAGATGTCAATCTAGAGGAAGGATCTCATGAAGAAAAACTCCAAAACATCAGTTTCCAAATTCTATTTCAAACACTGACAAAGATTAACTCTCCTACTTTTCTATCACTGAAGTTCTGAGGATGGGCTACGCCACCCTGATTAGCCACCACTTCTCTGGTTCCTTTACCCTCATTTTGGCCTATGTCTCCTTGAGCCAACCCTTTTTCCAATCTATCTTCCCTAGTCCGGCTTCATTTTCCTCTGTTCCAAGTCCTGATAATGTTTGCAGAATTGAATTGAAAACACTCCCTAATCCATCACTTCAATGCTGAACTAGTTAATAATTAAGGAGACATAATGTGGCAACGTGGAATATTGGACTTGGAGTCAGGATGAACTGAGTTCAGATCCCACCTCTTAGAATAGTTAGGGCTTCTACACCAATGACATCACTATCATATTGGCATATTAGCCTGAGACACCTAGCTCCCACTCCCATATTGCCATAACATTTGGACATTGCCTACAAAGAAATCACCATCTCCTGGAAACACCCATTAATTGATTCTTCTCTAGTTTTCAATTTCTCATCTCCCATTCCTCTTCAGCATCCCAGGAGAAAGTCATGAAATTGAGGTAGCTTCATCCACTATAAATTTATGATACACAACCAAAGCTGGGCCCTTCTTGCTACTCAACAGTCTTTTCACTCTTATCATATATCTTTCTCTTATATCTTACCTCTATGTTACTCTTTAGGGAGACTATTCTACACTTTTCCCCTCTTTCCTCTTACTCCAACCAAACCTTCATCTTCTACATCCATAGCAAATCACTTTGTCTTATGATTTTCACATAAGATTGAGGTCATTTGATATGAGCTCTCATAGTTCTCCTCCCCCTCTACTTCAATTTGTCTTAGTGCTGAAAGAAAAGACGTACTACTTTATTCATTAAGGCTATTGCTTGCTCTCCCAATTTCATTTTTTACTATGACATCCAGAAGAAGCTAGTTGAGGAGGAGAAGACTGGTGCTAAAACATGATGTTGTAAGACAAGGTAAGACAGGTTGGTAAAATAAACTGAGAAGTTAGTGAAACTGTCAAATCAAGAGGAGTGGTTTAAAGGAAAAGACAATGGCCATAGTTTTGGATCATAGACTTACAGCTAGAAGAGATGTGAAAAGTCATCTAGTCCAGGACCATAATTTAACATAAGAAATTAGTCTCTCTCTCTCTCTCTCTCTCTCTCTCTCTCTCTCTCTCTCTCTCTCCCTCTCTGTCTTTCTCTCCCCCTCACACACACACATTTATATAGGTATGTGTATGTACATAGATATATTTTAGATAGATATAGATGTATTTAAAGTTAATTGATCAAAGGTAATAACTGAAATATTGAACAGAATGAGATTGGAAAAGGAGAGACTAGAGAAAAAGGCAAGACGAACAAGTTTATAACCAGGAAAAGGAATTGTGAAGGGGATTTGCTATAAGAAGAAAGCAAGAGATTAACTCAAGAAAGTAAAATTTTGGAATATTTGAGAGGATTTTTGGAGGTGAGGGGTAAAGAGGAGATGGTGAGAGGCTAGAGGTAAAAAGCAGAGCTATTTTAGGTAAAGGAAGATCAAGAACTGAGTTGGAGAAGAAGGATTCAAGGGGAAGGAGTCAAGTAGAAGGATTTGATTTTGAAGGGAAAGAAGAATCAAAGGAGGAGGTGAAGGATTTGTAATGAAGGAAGAGCAAGAGACAAAGTAAAAAGAACAGGAGAAATGCATTGATAAACCAGGAAGTATGAGAGAAGGGAAGCTTAAGTAAGAGATTAGTGAGCAAAAGGAAAGGAAGTTGGATGTCAAAGCATGAAGGTGCTAATTAGGTGAGGAGAGTCACAACTCCAAAGTTAAGGACCTCACCTCCCCCAAAACAGTTTGCCACAGGAGTTCTTAAGGAAAACCACTAGACAAAGGCTTATTATCTCACTTCCAGTATGTTTAAAGAGTAGGTATGATTATTCTTTGATCTGAATTGAGCATGGCCTGTTTGTAGTTTTTTCCATTACCAAGAGACTACTATCTATTCAAGAAGTACTAGGAGAAAAGGGAAAGGGGCTCAGGGAATGCTTTTGCACTTCCAATGCTTTAAAAGAAAGGGAAACAGTCCTATCAAGGATGAGAGGGAGGGAGAGAGGAAGAGAGAGAGAGAGAGAGAGAGAGAGGAGAGAGAGAGAGAGAGAGAGAGAGAGAGAGAATCTGCCAAGGTAAAGGGGAAACCTTCTTCATGTCAGGAGGTTACAGGTAGAGGAATCTTACACAGAAGAGACAGGAAAGATCAGTGACCACTGGGAACTAAGAAACAGATTTAAGACTTGGCATAAAGAGAAAAATTGTAAATTTTTTTTAAAAAAAGTTGCTTGCCTTCTGAAAAATGTTATATGCTCAAAAATGCTACTTTATGATAGTTGTTGTCTCCCTTTTGAGAAATATTGAGGCAACTATTAATCAAACTAATGGATAGATCTTTCATATTCTTTGGATATGTGTATTAGATGAACTAGACAGCTCCCAAGACTTAGAGTCATAATGAATAAATAACTAAAACACACTCCTTGTGATTTGCATAGACTCAATTAAACCAAAATGAAACTTTGAAAGAATTCCTAAGGATGACAAAGTTTTAATGAGAAACAAGACCTTGGGAAAATGATGAGGGAAGAAAAGAAAGAAGGAAGGAAAGGGAGCCCTGGGCTAAGCAGTTTACAAATGTTATCTTATTTGATCCTCACAATAACTCTAGGGTGAAAGTGCTATTTTATACTAATTTTACAGTTGAGGAAACTGAAACAAACAGTGATTAAGTGACTTGCTGGGTTCATGCAGGCAGAGACTCAGTCTGAGTCTGAATTTGAACTCAGGTCTTTTTGACTCCAGGCAAGGCATTCTATCCACTTCTCCACCTAGTTGACTCTATCTGGGTACTCCACCTGGGGACACAGGTGGAATTAATCTCAATTTCACCTATTGAAAACAAGGAATGAAGAAGAGAGATGTAGATGTGAAAAGTAGATAGTAAAAAGAAAAGATGTTATCTGAGAATAAGATTAGAATATCTGGACTACAGTTGAAAATGTCAGAATGACAGGCAACTATGTAGGGATAAAGTGGATCTAGCAAAGGCTGACAAAAATGTATTTGCTTAGAGTCGAATTTTAAACAAAGAGTTTAAAACTGAAGAGGAAAAGGATAAGGAACACTACCTATGTAGTCAGTTATGAGTTTTGTTCTAACAAATTTGGTTATACCCTATGAATGAAACTTAAGAGAGACAGAGACAGAGGGAGAGAGAGAGAGAGAGAGAGAGGAAGAAAGTGAGAGAGTGGGAGAGAGAGAGAGAGAGAGAGAGAGAGAGAGAGAGAGAGAGGAAAAAAGAAAGGAAGGAAGGAAGGAAGGAAGGAAGGAAGGAAGGAAGGAAGGAAGGAAGGAAGGAAGGAAGGGAAAGGAAAGGAAAGAGAGACATACAGAGAAAGACAGAGACAGAGGGACAGAGAGAGACAGAGAAAGATAGAGAGAGAGGGGAGAGAGAGAGAGAGAGAGAGAGAGAGAGAGAGAGGCAGAGAGACAGAGAGAGCTAGTATCTCTTTATTTTGCTTTTTTCTGTATTTTGTTGTTCAGCCTTTTCAATCACATCCTACTCTTCATGACCCCACTTGAGATTTCTTGGCAAAATACTGAAGTGTTTGCCATTTTCTTCTCCAGATCACTTTAAAAATAAGGAAATTAAGGCAAACAGGGTTAAGTGACTTGCCCAATGTCGCACAACTGGTAAGTTTCTGAGGCCAGATTTGAACTCAGGAAAATGAGTCTTCTTCACTCTAGGATCAGCACCCTATCCACTGGGCCACCTAGCTGCATTTCTATGTTACTGGATACTTTTTTTGAAATTTATTTACTGGGAACTTTTGGGTGTCTATACTGCTATTTTTCTTCTTACAATGTGGTAACCCTTTGTAATATCTCTGTTAGTTTTTATAGGCACACTGTTATGTATATGAACATAACCATATATGTACACACATACATATCTGTATATATAAACACATGTATATACACACGCATGTGCATATATACTCATATGCTGCATACACTTCTATGTAGGTATACATACATGTATGTGTTATACACATATATGTGTAACTCAAAGAAGAAGAAAAAATTTGAGAAAGCAACCAATAAAAAATCTATAGCCACATAACTAAGAAACTAGATGAAACAATCCCAGATGTTGAACCAAACATGATTCATAGATATTTCTGAATCTTGATGGAAGGAAACCAAAGACTAGAATATGTCTCTGGAAGGTTATACTTTATTCAAAAGAAAGAAGATAAGTGGAAATGGAATAGAGTAGCATCATATGTTAAGCAAAATGTAGTTTTCCAATTCATTACTTTTATAAGGAACTTTTGTTGTTGCACTATTTATTGAAGAGTTTAACCCATTCACATTTAAGTTTATAATTGAAAGATTTGTGTTTTTCTTCATTTGTGTTGATTTTATTTCTCTCGTCCACTTTTAATTCAGTATTTGGCTCACGCACTTAACTTCACTTACACCAATTTGATCCTAGTTCACTCACACTAACTATACCCCCGCCCTGCTGTTGCCCTTCCCTATTCTGGGTTTCTTAAGTTTGTTGTTGTTCACTCATTTTTCAGTGATGCATCCAACTTTCCATGACCCCATTTCAGTCTTTTGTTTTGTTCTGTTTTGGTTTGTTTTTGGCAAAGATACTGGAGTGGTTTGCCATTTCCTTCTCCAGCTCATCTGAGGCCAACAGGGTTAAGCGACTTGCCCAGGGTTATGCAATTAGTCAGTGTCCTTGGCCAGATTTGAACTCTGGAAGATGGGTCTTCCTGACTCCAGCTTTGGCATTCTATCCATTGTGCCATCTAGTTGCTTGTCTTAAGTTTATGCCAGTTATTATTCTTTCTTACTTCTTTATTCGTTTATTTAATTATTTATTATATTTAAAAATCTTTTTTACTTTACTGTCTCCCAAGTCAGTTAAAATTATGGTTCGGAATTCTTTTTTGCTTCCACAACTCTTTCCATCCTTTCCAATTAATCCTTTCTATTTGAGTAACTGAACCGATTCTGTTCACTTTGCTTTTCATCCATTCGTATAAGTCTTCACAGGTTTTTACGAAATCACCCTGCTCATCTTTCTTATAGCACAATGCATTCCATTATAATCATATGCCACGACTTGTTCAGCCATTCCCCAATTGATGGGCATCCCCTCAATTTCCAGTTCTTTTCTACCACAAAAAGAGCGGCTACACATATTTTTGTACAAATGGGTCCTTTTCCTTTTCCTTCAAACTGAGCAATTCAATTAACCTCTCAGTGTTCAAGACAACTCTCTAAGACTAAGTTGTAGAGAAGGGCCACAATGCATTAATAGAAGAAATTTACTGATCCAAGAATTCCTTATATTGATGAAATCATAGGTCGAGTCTCTATCCCAATACTCAATTTATTATGGTGGTGTCATGACTCTCCTGATTGTCTGTGACACCTGAACTTCTTTCTATTCTCTTTTAAGTATCTTTAAAAGTTTCATTGATTATCTTTTCTCTCTTTTTTAAAAAAAATTTGACATCAATATCACTCTGCCCTACTCCCCCACTATAATATCCCTAAAAAATACTCCTTTGTTACAATTAATTACAGCCCTAAAAAACAAACTGATACATTAGTGTCATCTGGAAATGTGAAATATATGTCATTCTATACCTCTAGTCCTGCACCTCTCTGCCAAGAACTAGGAAGCATCATTGTCATCAGTCTTCTGAATTCCTAAGTTTTCAACAAATTGTTAAAAGTTCTCAAGTCTTACAAAGTTATTTTTCTTTACAGTACTGTAGTTACTGTATAAATTGTTTTTTATAATTCACTCTTTGATACATGTAAATCTTTCCAGGTACCCCTGAATCTCCCTCTTTTCTTTTTCATTTAATACCATTCAATGATATTCACTTTCATATTATCAGAATTTCTTCAGGCACTCCTCAATTTATGGGTACCAGGTTTGTTTCCATGTCTTTGCTATAACAAAAAAGTATTGCAGTAAGGATATTTTTTTTACATATAAATATTTCCTTCTCTTTCTTTGATCTCTTTTGTAGAAAATGGTTGTATGCATATTTTAGAGATTTGGGGGCAGGGTATAATTTGGGATTGCTTTCCAGAATGTCTGGAGTAATTCATTACTACACTAACAAAGCTGGTCAGTTTATCTTCTTACAGACTATCCAACAATTATCTTTCTCCTTTTTTAAACATCTTTTCCATTTTGAAGAATTTGAAATGGAGCCTTAAAATTGTTTTAATTTGTATTTATTTCTTTGTCTATACTCAGTTTTTCAGGGTAAATTTATCTTGATTGTAAGCCTTTATCTTTTGCCATTTGGAGTTTCATATACCAAGAGTTTCTCTTCTTTGTGGTAATTGCAACATACTGTAGTGTTATCCTTATACTGGTTCGTTGATAATTGAATTGTCTCTTTTTGACCATATGCTGTGTTTTGTCTTTGATCTAGAAGTTCTAGATTTTTGTTAATGACATTCTGTTTTTCTTTTAAGAGTTTCTTTTAAGAGGTGACTAGAGAACTCTTTCTAATCTCACTTTAACCTTTGGTTGGAAGGAAGGAAGGAAAGAAAGAAAGAAAGAAGGAAAAGAAAAAAAGGAAGGAAGGAAGGTTTCAGTAATGTGTCTATAGTCTTTCTAAATACATCCATGACATAAAGTGTAATATTCTCCCAAAAGTAAGATACAGACTTAAAATAAATTCTTCACTGAGCCAGTTTATTTTTTTAAGAACATGTGTTATGTCCCTGGTCACTTAGCTATTATTTTGACCACCAAACAAATTTCAGGGTTTGCTGTAATGCCAGTTTAGGTATCAAAACCTTTTGACTGGCTAAACTATTTTGTCTTTCATGTTGGAGCCAACTCACAGCACATTAAGCAGAAAGGGGAAAGGGAAGGGAATGGCCACTCACCCCTGGTACAAATAGTCACTGCTGCCAAGTGGAGAGAGTCAGTCAAATGTTCTGATCTGGCAGCTGTCACACCTTGGATCTCCTCCATCTCATCCTTGAACTATATTCATTTGACTTTCTTGGAGCTGGATTTCTGCCAACAGCTTGATCTTCATTTGTATATTTATCCTCCAAGTACTTTCTCCTCACTGCTGTTTGTTTTCCAGGGGGCAAAAGCTCCCTGACTCAACCATCTTATGGTTTCTACTGACTATACAGTTAGGAATGAACCTAGTGTCCCCATCTGTGTTCCCAGTGACCTAGGAGGAGTGGGGGACCCTAGAGGCCCTTCTTATACCTGCCCCAAGGCTTATCTTCTCCTCCTTCCTAAGGACATAGTAACTTTACCCTGTGGTATACAGCAAGTTATCTCTACTATATTGCAATGACTTGCATAAATTTAAACAAACAATAAAAGTAACACCAAATACAGATGAACACAGGATGGTGGAGAGACACATTTCATTAACTAGACTGGATATACTAGTATAGGTATGGAGTTTTGTCACTAATAAGTAAAGAGTGAACATTTATCTCATCAATTCGCAAAGTATATACAATCTGGGCAACTTGGCATTAAGGAAAAATTATTCAGGGATTATGGCTAGTTCTAGATGGTCAACAAAATCATATTTTATGGTCAGCTAGGTGGTGCAGTGAGCAGAGCAGCAGCCCTGGAGTCAGGAGGACCTGAGTTCAAATCCGACCTCAGACACTTGATACACTTTCTAGCTGTGTGATCTTGGGCAAGTCACTTAAACCCCAATTGCCCTGCCTTCCTCCTTCCAAAAAAAATCATATTTTATGGACTTAACTTGGAGGGAGTGTTAAGAATAACCTGTTGTTGAAAAGGAAGAGGGATAGGGACTGGACCAGTAATTTCAATGATATAGAGAACTTAAGAAAATTGCCTAGAGGCACCGAGAAATTGAGTAATTTGCCCAGACCCATGCAATGGTATATATCAGAGGAGGACTTGAATCCAGGTCTTCCTGGTTTCAAAGCCAGCATTGTTTCTTTCTATCTACTGTGCCATGCTGAAAAATCCCTAAAATTTCATATGGTTGAATTTTTATTAGAAACATCCGAGCTACAGGACCTTCTTTTCCTTATTCAGTGATTCATCCATCCATCCATCCATCCATTCATGCACTTGCTCAACAACCATTCATTATGTATCTACTAAAAGAGGCAATACAATGTAGTGGATGGAGGCTGGACTTAGAGTTGAAAACCTGTATTCAGGCTGTACTTTTGACACATACAAGCCATCTGTCCATAGGAAAGAAAATTAACCTTTCGCTGGTCCAGGAAACTCAAGAAGACTGGAAGTAGCTTATGAGTTTTCCAGTATGTATAAAGGAAGGGGATATCTATACCAACAGTTGTCCATACTGACACAATCACAGTCTTGTTGTTGTTCCATAGACTGTAACACACCAGGCCCTTCTATCCTCCACTATCTCCCAAAGTCTGTCCAAGCTCATGTTTGTTGTTTCCATGACACTATCTATCTCATCCCCTGCCACTCCTTTTTCTTTTTGCTTTTAATCTTTCCCCACATCAAGATCTTTTCCCATGAGTCTTCTTATTATGTGGACAAAGTATTTAAGCTTCATCTTCAATAATAGCACAAATTAGTGTCTTTAAGTATTGATTGATTTAGTCTCCTTGCTTTCCAAAGAGTTCTCAAAAGTCTTCTCCAGCAATACAATTCAAAAGCATCAATTCTGCAGTGGTCAGTTTTCCTCAGAGTCCAATTCTCACAGCCATACATTACTACTATAAAAAAAATCATAGTTTTGACCATATTGACCTTTGGTGGCAAAATGATGTCTTTGCTTTTTACTATGCCGTCCAGATTTGCCATGACTTTCCTTCTATGAAGCACACATCTTTTAATTTCATGTCTATAGTCAACATCTGCACTCATCTTTGAGCCCAAAATTATAAAATCTGACACTGCTTCCATTTCTTCTCCCTCCATTTGCCAGGAAGTGATGGGGTTAGTTGCCAAGATTTTTTTTTTTATGTTAAGCTTCAAGTCAGCTTTTACACTTTCCTCTTTCATCAAGGGTCTTCTTAATTCCTCTTCACTTTCTGCCATCAAAATGGTTTTATCTGCATATCTGAGATTGTAGATATTTCTTCATACAACCTTAATTTCAGCTTTTGATTCATCTAACCTTGCATTTTATATGATGTACTCTGCATATAAGTTAAATAAATAAGGTGACAATATATAGCCTTGTTATACCCCTTTTTGCAATCTTAAACCAATCAGTTGTTCCATATTTGGTTTTAACTGTCACTTCTTGGCCCACATAAAGGTTCCTCAGAAGACAAGTAACATGACCTGGTACTACCCTCTGTTTGAGGACTTGCCACATTTTGTTGTGACCCACATAGTAAAAGACTTTATTGTAGTTGATGAAATAGAAGTAGATGCTTTTCTAGAACTCCTTTGTCTTCTCCATAATCCAGAGAAGGCTGGCACTTTGGTCCCCAGTTCCTCTGCTTCTTCAAAAATCAGCCTATTCTGGTAATTCTCAGTTCAGATATTGCTGAATCTTGCAGAATCTTAAGCTTAACCTTGCTGGCATGTGAAATGAGTGTAATCGTTCAGTAATTTGAATATTCACTGGCATTGCCCATGTATATACATATGTATATAATATACAAGTGTATATTATATATAGTATATATATAGAGAGAAAATTTATTTTTAATTTCCAACATTCACTTACACAAGATTTTGAGTTTTAAATTTTTTTCCCTCTCCTCCCACCTCCCTGAGACAACGTGCAATCTGACATAGGCTCTACATATACATTCATATTAAACATATTTTCACATTAGTCATGATGTAAAGTAGGATTAGAACTAATGGGAGGAACCACAAGAAAGAAGAAACAAAGCAAACAACAAAAGAAAAGAAAAGGAGAACTAATAGTATGCTTCCATCTGTATTCAGACTCCAAAGTTCTTTCTCTGGATATGAATAGCATTTTCTACTGTGAGTCTTTTGGAGTTTTCTTAGAGCCTTGCATTGCTGAGAAAAACCAAGTCTATCAAAGTCGGTCATTACACAATGTTGCTGTTACTGTGTACAATGTTCTCCTGGTTCTGCTCATTTCACTCAGCATCAGTTCATATAGGTCTTTCCAGGTTTTTCTGAAGTCCACCTGCTCATCATTTCTTATAGCACAATAGTATTCCATTCCATTACATACCACAACTTGTTCAGCCATTCCCAATTGATGGACATCCCCTCAATTTCCAATTCTTTGCCACCAGAAAAAGCTGGTATTGCCCTTCCTTAGGATTGAAATACATATTGATCTTTTCCAATCCAGTGATCACTATTGAGTTTTCCTAATTTGTTGGCAAATTGAGTGCAGCACTTTAAGTGCATCTTTTCTTAGCATTTTTAGGTAGCTCAGCCACAATTTTGTCTCCTCTACTAAACTTATTCCTCACAATGCTTCCTAAGGCCCACTTGACTTAATTCTCCAGGATGTCTGACTTTAGATCAGCCACCATACCTTCATGGTTACTGGTGATATTAAGGTTTTTCTTGTACAGTTCTTTTGTATATTCTTTCCACTTCTTCTGCTTCTGTTAAGTCCCTATCATTTTTGTCTTTTATCATACCCATTTTTGCATGAAATGCTCCCTTGATATCTTTAGCTTTACTTAGAGAGATCTCTTGTCTTTCTAGTTCTATTGTTTTCTTCATTTTCTTTGCATTGCCCATTTAAGAAAAACTTTTTTTTTAATCTCTCCTTGCTATTCTCTGGAATTCTGCATTTACTTGGGTATATTTTTCCATTTCTCTTTAACCTTTCATCTTTCTTCTTTCCTCGGCTATTTGTAAAGCCTCGTCAGACAATCAATTCAGTTTCTTTTTCTTTGGAATGTTTTTTTTTCTGTCTCCTGTATAATATTGCAAACATCTGTCCATAGTTCTTCAGGCACTCTATCTACCAGATGTATTCCCTTAAATTTATTCATCACCTCAGCCCACTGCATTCTGGGCCATCTCCAGTCATCCTGATCTCTATGTTGTCACTGACCCAGGTAGTTCCAGAAGAAAGAGTGAGAATGGTGACTTTGCACAGCCTTGCCTCAATTCAATCCAATTCACTTCCCAGTCATAACATTACCTTCCTGATGTCATGAGTTCTCTTCAAGAGCAAAGGATAAACAACAACAATAATTTCTAACTTCCACTTGATATTCATAAGGGATGTTACTTAGGCCATACCTATATGGTCTGTTGGTTTCCTTCACCAAAACCAACCAAAAACACAAGCAGAGCCCTATGCTTGGTGGTGGGTGAGATGATAAAAAAATAAACTAAAATGTAGTTCTTGCCCTTATGGAGCTCATAATCTACTGAGGGAATGTGACACATACATAGAAGTATATATACTAGACAATAATACTTACAAATAGAGATAGTTTCACTTCCTGTCCTTGTATCACCACCTCATAGCACAGTTCCTGGCACAATGTAAGCACTAAATAAATGTTTATTGGTTGAATATTTGACTATAAATTTGACAGACTGTGATGAGCATGGGAGAAAAGGGAAGGGTCATATGGAATAGAGCAGATATTTTGCCCAATAATCAATCTTGTTAAAGCTGTATCCCTGTGGACTAGGTTATCTTCAAGGGGATCTAGTACTGCATATGGGCTAGTGAGAAACTGATCATTTTGATTAGTTACTTATTTAGCTCAGCTCACTAGGATATTTGCAATATGTAGGCCTGACCTTAGTCTAGCAGTGATCTCCATGATGAATTGTAACTGGTTAATCAGAGTACTGACCAAGAGCCAGTCAGCCTGGAAACTTAAACTAACATAGAGAAAGGAGGATTCTCCCAAATCACACAAAGTGACTCCCCAAACAGCCTGGATCAGCTCCTCAACCATTTTATTTGTTAGCATGATATATTTCTTGCTTAGGAAGATTGGCTTTTGGAGATAAGTGAAAAGGGTAAGAAATTGATTTCCCCATTGGCTATTGCCTCAAGCTTCTACATAACTGATAGAATGATATTTGATGCATTTTTATTATAGCCAGAGAAACTTTTACCCCCAAAATGCCTCATAGTAGTTCCCAAAGAGACAAAATAAAGTGTAATAATATCCCCTTGGAGTGTAAATAAGTAATGGGAGAATTTTAAAAAGGTATGGAGCTTTTTATGACCAATCCAATCTTCTGCTTGCAAAATTGTGCAAGGACAGTGAATGGCTTTTCTCATAGATTTTCTTCCAATCAGGAGGAAAATATTTCTAGGAGAGCCTTGCTCATGGATTTCAACATATCTAATCACACACCTAGCTAGAATCTGGGAGTGAAGAGAAACATGAAAAATTCATGGAAGAATTTATGTTCATATGTATGTTCCAACTCAATGTCGATTTTAGGCAAAGATGTTGAAATAGAACAAAATAATCTTATTTAATTTGAGCTAGTTGGTGCCTAATAATTTTAAAATTCTTAGAATATACATGTCATGAAAGGAAAAATAAGTTTGCATTTCTGCATTATATTGTCATTCTATTTCCTGTACATTTTTTATGTAGCATACTATTGGTCTCATGTTCATTGGTTATTTTTCAGAAAGTCAAAGCATTTTATTATGAAAGTACCAGATTCTCTCTGTGCTTACATAAACTTTGGTGAAAACCAAATGTTCCATTTCACATGGAAACAACCTTGTACAGATGGAATGATGTCACTCGCCAAAGGAAACTAATGCTTTTGATTCCAAATTGCCCAGACAACAATGTAAAGATGGGTTCTACCTAACAGAAACTTGACATTCATAAATTTCTTTTAACAGGGCCTGCCAAATTTGTTCTGGATACTTTGTTAAACATTTCCAAATTATACTTTTATGTGATTCTTGCCACATTCCTGAGTTTGACACTTCTATTCTATGCCCTCTGCTGTAACTGCACAGCCTTCCAAGAGCCCTGTGGGCTCCTTTGCTAAGATAAGACACCAGAGCAGGACATCAATGGAGGTTGTACACACAATATATTTCATTCAATAATTGTTTCTGTCTTTACTGCTAGTCATAAGCATAAGAGCTAATGGGTTCCCTGTTATTAGTGTTCTTTAAGTAATGGCTGTATGACCAATAGTCAATTACATGACAGAAGGGACTATTGGTTATGTACAATTTGGAGCAGATAGCTTGAGGTCCTTTCCAACTCAAAACTCTGTGATTTTGTTGATTTATTCAACTGGTCACTCAACAAACATATATTATGCTCAAAGAAGTCTCTATGTTAGTGCTGGGGGCATGAAGGTACAGCATAAAGCACACAGGTCCTGTACTAATTTGGGAAAGAAAACATGTATATACATAGTATATAAATATAATACATAAGTAATACTATGCAGTTCAAAGGGGTAAGTATGTAATAGATTTACCCAAAAAAAGCATTACGAAGGTTCAGAGCTAGAAGGGAGCCAGCCTTTCCTCTAAACATCTGAAAAGGTATATGCCAAGGGTCAGTGTGTAGTGTATAGATATAAAGGAGAAGAGATTGATAAGGTAGCCTTAGGGAATTTACTTAGCAGGCCAGTGGAAGTTCTAAAGATTAATCCATCAGAAATATATAGGAAATATCAAAGAGGGAAGATAATAAAGGCAAGAACAGTTGGTAAATTATTACAGTAATCCCAATAACAGGTGGTAGGGGCAATGGGAATCAAATGTAGGTATTGACACAATAGAATCAATGGGACTTTCCAATTGATTGGATGCAGGAAGTGAGGAAGAGGGAAGGAGTCAATGGAAACTCAGATCCAAGGTTTGTACTTACTGGAGATAACTGGAAGAATGATGACGCCATTGATAACACTATGGAGATTACCCAGCGTTGGACCTAAAAAGATATGCTGTTGAGCGAAGAATTGAAAGCAAAATGTGCAATTCGGTCTTTTTATCATTTCTTCTCTCTCTGCAAATTAGAGGGAGTGAGACAATAAATAAGCTCCATTAGAGAGGGCCTCTAAATTAAAGAAATAATCCAACACATGCCAAGCATCTTTTAACTCACTTTGGAAAAAAGAGATTTAAGGTTTTGCTTGTTTGTTTTTTTAAAGTTGTATGCAAAACAGACATATGTTGACCAAAGATGAGGGTTTTTTTTTTTGTTTTTAAAGAAAGGAAGGAGGAATTGGGCCAGACCAAGAGCTCCTATTGATGAAATATCCTTTGCCAATATGGTCAACACCAGCCCTGAAATTTATAGTCTCAGAAAGTTGCCTGAGGGCACTGAGACATTAAAGTGACTTGTCTAGGGCCACACATACAATTTCTATGAGATGCAAGACATGAATCCAGTTCTTCTTGATTCTGAATCCAGCTCTCTAACACAAAATGTCATTCTGCTAAAGTTAAGTAATCAAATAACAAGATGTGTGTGTGTATGTGTAATATCAATTAAGTTGGGACTTTCTTACCATTTTAAAATGATTAAATAAGTGTCTTTGATTGAGCCTTACTAGCTGCTAAGCCCCAGGCCCAAACCCCTATTAGGTAATAAGCCTATGTGGGTGTGAATTGGTATAGTAAGGTGGGGCTCCAGGTGGGGCCAGTGAAGGGAGGTGCTAACACCAGAGCCAATCATAGGAGCCTAAGTTCTGGTCGCTCAGATGACATTTGATGACATCTGAAACTGTATAAAAAGGGAGAACAGAGCTATTTGCTTAGGGCTTTCACTCTTGGTGGTGTGCTTGGTGTGGAGACTCCCGGCAGTTGTAGCTAAGAGCCCTCCAGCTCGTAAACCGGGATGTTGGAACTTTGTTAAACTCTGGTAACTATGCAGTGGGATTTGAATCAGACAAGGTCTGTCTGTTGGTGTTTGTAATTTGTTTGTATTTGTTCTGAAGTTCAGGGTGCTGTCTTTTTCCCCTGAACTAAGTGAATGATATTTGTATGCTGGATTAAAGTAAGATCGTTAACCCCTTAACATTGCTTTCCTTAGTAAAGCAGCTCAGAAGAACCTGGGCTTGCAGTATTCTGTGAGCTGGTTATTGTTGGTTTTACACCCCCCACAGCAGCTGCTAGCCAGATTGTTGAAACAAACTCCACACCAACACTCCTCTGTGAGTGAGCCCCCTAAGTAAATAGCTCTGTTCTCCCTTTTCATACAGTTTCAGACATCATCAAATGTCATCTGAGCGACCAGAACTTAGGCTCCTATGATTGGCTCTGGTGTTAGCACCTCCCTTCATTGGCCCCACCTGGAGCCCCACCTTACTTACCAATTCACACCTACATAGGCTTATTACCTAATAGGGGTTTGGGCCTGGGGCTTAGCAGCTAGTAAGGCTCAATCAAAGACACTTAATTAATCATTTTAAAATGGTAAGAAAGTCCCAACTTAATTGATATTACAGTATGTGTGTGTGTGTGTGCTTGTGTGAGAGAGAGAGAGACAGAGAGACAGAAAGAGACAGAAAGACAGAGAGACAGAGACAGAGAGAGAACAAACAGATTTCTCCTTGATGGTGGTTAATATGCTAGTACTATAATATAACAATATCACAAAAGTCCTCTGGAGAAAGCCTGTGCCTTAACAGAAAAGAGTGAATAGTTTGTCCATATTGCCATCTTTATCATCCTTTCAGTCTCTCCCATTTCTATAGTGCTCTAAGTTTTGCAAAGAATTTTCCTTACAATATCTCTGTGGAATAGGGAGCAATATTCATGTCTTCTCAGTAAACCGTAAGCTTGTGGAGGGCAGAGGCCATCATATCCTTACTATCTCTTGTAGTATCTCTCACAAAGTAGATCTTTGATAAACTTTTATTAAATTAATGTAAGCTTTTAAGGCATAGTGGGAGGCCAGTAGGGGTGATTTTTAGTATTATTTCAATGTCCCCTACATGATGTAAACTGTTTTTTCAGCTTAGGCATTGGCTCTTCTTTAATTACAGAATCATTTACGTCCTCATGTAACTGGCCAATTCAATTAAATAAGTATTTATTAAACTAAGTTTTGTGGATCCAAAGACAGAAGCCCTCAAAAAGCTTAAATTCTATCAGGTGAGTCACTTTATAATCCCTTGCTGACTCAGTTTACCTATCTTTACAATTAAGAGATTGAACTAGACAATCTCAGAGAGTCCTTCCAGTAATAGTTCTATAAATGTGTGAATCATTTCCCTTGCACCTTTAGTTTGAACTAAACATCTGAACTCTGCACAAAGATGAAACCAGGACAACCTACATTTGCAAGTCTCCTGTGATCTCACAACCAAGGATGATGGACCAGCCTATTGAGTGCATCTAAAGTTGTCATCTTAATGGTTCTCTGAATGTTCTGCACCTGAGTATGTGGGCAAAGTCACCCAAACTTGAAGTAAGGCCTTTGTTTACATTTCACAATCTTAAGGTAAATGCAAATTCTGTGACTGTCTCTAGGAAGTTCTCTCTTCCACTCATCTCATCAGTATCAATCCTGAGTAGCTTGTAAAATTAAAAAAAAAAAACACAGCCTGAGGTTCTATGTCTAGGAAGGTTTTCCAGCCAAATTTCTGGCATGAATTATAAACAAACAAGTCAGAGAAGAAAATAAACTAATAGCATCAGACATGACTGTTACCTGAGGCCATTCGGATTCATTTTGAAAGTCTGTTAATCTGTTTACTATTACAAAGTCAGTAAGCACATTAATTTTTTTTTTTCCCAGGCAATCTCTTTTCACAAGGATTTTGCTAGAGGAATTAAGAGGCAGAGATGGTGCTGATGTACTTCTAATTGAACGTGGGTCCCCATAGCAATGATGCTGGGCTTTGTCTTCTAATGAGTGGTTGGGATGCTCAGTGGGAGAAAACTCATTCTGCCTTTGTCTCTACTGATCTGATAGAGCCTCCTCTCCTGCCAGAGAGTGCATGGCACATAGCCTTTTCTAGCTTCCTATTCCTTTAACAGACCACTCATCCCCGTTCATGGCTCTAAAAAGGAAACTTTTTTTTTTTTTGGGCAGCTGGTCTGATATTTTGAGTGCAACTTTACCTGCAAATCTACCTTCCTCACTTTAATTGTGTGAATCACTTTCATGCTTTCAATCAAACAATAGAACCATGTTAAAATGTGATTTATTTGGAAAAGATTAGTCCCATGTAAAAATGATTTGTTTTCATTCATGCCAGAATATTTAAACAATATATATGGGTGAAAATATATAATAGTGACTTTATAAAGATCACATCTATAATCCTGTAAACTGGTGATATTTCAAACCTAATGGAGATTTCCCCCAAGTCCCACTAAATATGTACTTTAGGTGAGTTGGCATAAACATTGAAATAATATTTTAAAATTATTCATTCTCCAGCAGCAGCTTATTTCAGCCCCTTCCAAAGGGAGAATTTCAATCATGCGAGAGACACTGACTTCTTGAAATTTTTAGAGTATTTCCATTAGCCAAATTAATGGTGATCATAAAAATCAATCAGTTTTAAAATGATAATTAACCATGACACAAATGTAAATTAGAGGGCACCCAAATGGGCACAGGGAAATGGGTGACCTTGATTACAGGCATGGTGATAATGGGTAAAAGAGAATTAACAGAAGCCAGCTGCTCCCAAGAAAACAGAACTTGGAATCAATATAAGGATAACAAAAATTAAGCAGGCAACATCATGAAATGACAGAAAATTAGTGATAAATTT
Organism: Trichosurus vulpecula; assembly: GCF_011100635.1. Classification (NCBI taxonomy): domain Eukaryota; kingdom Metazoa; phylum Chordata; class Mammalia; order Diprotodontia; family Phalangeridae; genus Trichosurus; species Trichosurus vulpecula. The sequence goes on from NC_050576.1 coordinate 262,023,319, forward strand.
GGATTTTAAAAAAACTAAATCATCATCTCTTGTTCTTATTAAAAGAAATGGGTGACTTTCTCTTTTTATAGGAGAGAAAGAAGAGCAATAAAATGGGTAACTTCTTTTAAAAAATCAGTTCCCAATGAAGTGTGTTATTGACATATTTGTTTGGCTAGGCGAATATAGTATCAATTAGTCAGTTAACAAGAATTATATCTTTTTTTTTCTCTAAAATTAATTTCTAAAATTAAACTCAGGACCGGTTTCATAGGTATGTGGGATTGTAGCTTCAGAGCTAGAAGGGGCCATAAAGATTATCTAACTCAATCTCCTCATTTTATAGGAGAAGAAATCCTGGGCCAGAGAAATAAAGTGATTTCCTCAAAGTCACACAAGAAGTAAATTTCAGAGCTCAAATACAAATCTAGGTCTTCTGTCAGTAAATCTAACACATCATTCATACATTCATTCATTCATTCAACAGACATTAATTGAATTTCTGCTATGTTCTGGATAGCATGCTAAATTCTTCTTTCTAGAACTCCGTAAATAAGCCACTGGAGAAATCTAGGTGGTTTATTGCCTACTCTATTTTTTTTTAATAGAAGGACAGCAAGTGAAGCGAGAGCTATTGAGTAGAATGAAGGAGTAGCAAAGAAACAGAGTTGGCTATATTGCTTGTCCTAGACAACTTTAGCTCTATAGATTCTCTGATGCCTTCTTACAAGATCCCAGCTGAAGTTAGGTAAGGTTCAAGGAGTTAATGACAAACAATTATGTCTGAGAGAAGCTGTTCTATACCCAAGAATGATTTGAACCAGAGATGTAATCAAGGAACCAGGGTGGTGTGAAGGGCTTTGAGTGCCAGGGAGAGAAATTTATATTTGATCCTGGAAAGTAATAGGGAGCCACTGGAGTTTATCGAATGAGGGATGGGGGTGGGGTGGGATAGACATCAATAGATTTGTATTTTAGAAAGATTAATTTGACAACTGAGTGGGTAATAGACTAGAGTGGGGAGAGATGAGGCAGGAAGACCAACCAGCAGACTATTGCAGTAGTCTAGGTGTGAAGGAATGTGGGCCTATACCAAGGTGGTAGAAATGTGAGAAAAGAGAAGGAAACATATATGAAAGGTGTCAGGAAGGTAGAATTGATGATAGTTGGCAACAGATTGGATATTGGCAGGGTAAGTGATAAAAAATGACACCTAGTTTTGTGAGTCTGAATGACAGGGAAGATGGTGGCATCCTCAATAGTAATAAAAAAAAAAAGCTAGGAAGTGGGGAGGACTTGGAAGAGTGGAAGATCATCAATTCTGATTTATATTGGTTGAGTTTAAGATGTCTGCAGTTTAAGGTGCCCAAATAGTACTAGGAACTGTAAGATTAGAGATAAGGATAAAGCTTAGGGCTGAATAAGTAGATCTGAGAATCGATAGCATAAATATCATAATTGAATCCATAGTAGCTGGTAGGATAATCAAGAGAAATGGTATAGAGGGAGCAAAGCAAAGGGTCTAAGACAGAGACTTAGAGGATCTCTGTGGTTAGGGGGCATGGCCTGGATAAGAATCCAGCAAAAGCAGCTGAGAAAGAGTCATAAGAAAGGTAAATAGAGAAGCAGGAGAAAGTAGTGTCATGAAATTTTAGTAGAGTATTAAGAAGAAGAAAGTCATCAACAGCATCAAAGGCTATGGGGAGATCAAGAACAATGGGGATTGAGAAAAGGCAATTAGACTTGGCAATGGAGCGATCTAAGTACCTTGGGAGAGAACAATGTCAGTTGAATAATGATTTCCAAAGTCAGACTGCAGAGCTAAGAAGAGAGTGAGAGGTAAGAAAGTAGAGGCATTAATTGGAGATGGCCTTCTCAAGGAGTTTAGCCAAGAAAGAGATCCATCTAGAATTATCTACTTACTGTCCTTATGTTCTCTCTCATGACTTCACATTTTCACTGGCTGTCTCCCATGACCGAAATGGTTTCCCTCCTCATCTCCATCTCTTTAGAATCTCTTATTTTCTTTAAGAATCAGCTCAAATGCCACCTTCTGAAAGTGGTCTTTCATGGTCTCCCCAACTACTGGTATCCCTTCTAAGATTGTCTTCCATCTACTCAGTGTCTTGTAACTACCTGCTTCTGTACATATTGTCTCTCCTATTAAGATGTAAATTCCTTGAAGTTAAGGACTGTTTTTGTTTTCTGTACTGTAACCAGAATAGTCTTTGTTTTCTTTGAATGACTCAGCTTACCTCATTGAGCCTCTGGACACTGTGACTTGCTCTTCCGGGGCAGGAAGCCCAAAGAGCATGCCAGGAAGCAGACAACTTCCTGTGTGATGAGTCATGGGGCTGGCTGAGGGGAGGTGTTAGCTCCAGAACCTGGTCTACACTAGGGGGAGGGGCCAAGTCAAGAACCAATCGGCCCTGGTCATTCAGGCAGTGCTTGATGATGTCAAAAACTCTATAAGAGGGGAGAGGACAGATTGAAGCCCTCTCTTTCCTCTTCCGGTTGGTGTGGGAGCAGCGGCAAGCAAGCGTGACTCTGGGCCAGCCCTTGCTCTTGGGCCGAGCCCAGATGTTGGTAACTATGAATTGTGTTGGGTCTGTCTGTTGATATTTGTAATTTGTTTGTATTTTGGTTTTGAGGTTCGGGGTGCTGGTTTGTTTTTTTCCCCGAACTAAATGAATGTTTTGAACCTCAGGGTGCTGGTTTTTTCCCCTGAAGTAAGTCAATGAATATGTATTTGGTCTGCCTCTTGATGCTTGTCTGTATGCTCCCCTGAACTAACTGAATGCTAACTGAATGCTGGCCTTTTTCCCTGAACTAAATGAATGTTGTCTGTATGCTAAGTGAATGTTGGATTAAAGTAAGCTGGCCAACCCCTTCACTGTGCTTTCCTTGTTTAAGCAGATAAAAAGAACCTGTGCTTTCCCGGCAGCCTCCTGGGCACCGCAGCCCCCTGAGTGCTGGCTGTGGGGGAGGGATCTTACGCCCCCACGGAAGCTGCTAGCTGGGTTGTTAAAACATGTACTTTCCTCAATGCTTAGTATAGTACCTAGTAATACAGTAGTCACATATTAAGTGCTTGTTGACTGACCTCCTTTACTTTAGATTGTAGAATATTCTAAGACATCCCCAAGGTCAGCCCTCTCTCATCTGTATAATGTATAGAAACATACTTCACTATATGCATCTCTAGAATCCTAGAATGTTACAGATGCAAAGAATTTAAGAGATCATCTAGCCCAGTCCCATTCATTTAAAAGATCAGGAAACTGAAGATCTGAAAAATGTGGTGACCTTGGCCAAGGTGACATTGTTGTTTTGCTTAAGAGTCAGGACTAGAAGCTAGGTCTCTTTCCTCTCAGTCTGGGTCCTCTTTTCCACTGCTCTGGACTAAGATCTGTAGTGTAGAAAAGATGACAGACTTTGTGTTCCTCCAGAGAGCAAAGCCACAATCTGTGGGTATGAATAACAAGGAAGCAGGTGTCAGAGCACCATAAGGAAAAACTTTCTAATGAACAGAACTATCTAGCAATAAAATGAGGCCCCTCAATGGATACTGTGCTTCCCAATATCGTGAAGTTATTAAAGCAGAGGCTTGATGACCACAATACATCAGTTTCAATGCTTTTAAAAGTATTTATGGAAGAAAAAGAAAAAAAATTGAGGTTTTCTTTTTCAGTCATGCCTGGCTCTTTGTGACCCCACTGGGGTTTTTTTTTTTGGCAAAGTTACTGGAGCGGTTTGTAATTTTCTTCTCTAGTTCATTTTACATATGAAGAAACTGAGGCAAACAGGGTTAAGTGACTTGCTCAGGGTCACACAGCTAGCAGGTGTCCGAGGCCAGACTTGAACTTCCTGACTCTAAGTTTGGCAACCTATCCACTATGCCACCTAGTTGCCCAAAGAAGAAGATGGGTAGGATTTAAAAAAAAAAAAAGAAAAAGGAAAGAAAGAAAGCAAAAAAAAAATAATAGCCACAGCTTTCCTCAGGCTTGAGAATGTTCTCCCTCTGCACCTCCATATCATAGAATCCCTTGGCAGTGAGACAGTATAGTGGATAAAACACTGCGTTTGGAGTCACGAAGATCTGAGTTCAAATCTAACCTTAGACACTCTCTTGCTGTGTGACCCTGTACATAATAACTGCAATATGAATGCTGCTCATTAATATTAGAATCCTTTTGTTCCTTCAAGGCCTGGTCCTAGGGCAATCTCCTCCACCTGCCCCAACTCCCAGCTACTGTGACCCCTCCAGGCCCCAAACTACTTTCCATATAGTGTTCCTACTGGTGGATCCTCTACCCCACCCCTCCCTTCCCAATAGAATGTAAGATACTTAAAGGCAGGTACTGTTTGCTTTTGTCCTTACATCTTTAGTACCTAGAGTAGCACCTGGTACATAGTAAGCTACCTAAGGCTGGCATATAGTGAGCGCCTAATATATGTTGGTTAAATGAACTAACAAATTAATGAAGATGATAAAATGTCAATCAACACTCCTTCCCAGGCTATGCCTAATATATAATAACAAAAAATAATTTCATGAAATACATGGAGATATGCCTTATACCTTTTCAATGAAATGCTTTGGTCAGAAAAGAAAGAGGGTTTCTTTAGGGGAAGATCAAGGAGGGCGATCAATGGGTGGGGTGATATGGCTGTTGGCCTAGAGACAGACCTGTGATATTATTGGTGAGCAAGCTTCTTTTACAGGCAAAGAAGACAGGCAACTATTCTGTAATTTATACTCTCAGAATGTTCATAGGCAATGACAAGTTAAAAGATCAAACCAGGGTCATGTTCTGAAGCAGGAGGTACCAACATGTCCTTAGCAGGGATGGGGTGAATCCAGGATTTCCTAACACAAAGGCAAGATATCTACTACACACCAACACGTCCTAAATTTACTGTCACTAATAAGGGCATTCTGAACATTATTTTAAAACTAGAAGATACTCTTCTTTCTCATTTATATTTTTTCAGATATTTCAATTATCTTTATTTTTAGTTCAAAACTGTTGGGTGTTATTTTGTGATTGTTAGCTCGGTTTGCTTTTTAATATTTGGATACCCAAATTGGCATCTGATTTACTGGAGTGATTATAATCCACTCCAAAACAAGTTGTTGCCTGACATTTCAAAATAAGATTTATTATAAAGATGCTTCCAAGCATTTTATAAAATCCACTTCTACAAACAGAGACTTGCATTGGGTGAACAAAAGCCATTTACATGAGCAAAACAAAGGACATATTTTTCATTTAATACCTAGGGTAAACTAATTGAAATGTAGAATCAGGCTGCTTTCCCGTAGAGTACTAAAGTACTAAAAGGGATTGAAATATGAAACAAATCTCTTAAATCTAACTACTCCATACTTCTCTTTCTCCCATTCCTACTGTCATCTCTCTTCCTATCTGGTGATATTTAAGTCTGCATTAATGGATTAAAGCCCATATTGATCTCAGTTGGAAAATATGAATCGACGTTGCTGATCACCCTTCAGTGTTGCCAAAGCTGTCTCCTCTGTCATAAAGTCAGAGTCTATTGAAGTCTATCCCAAACAGTCATCTGTATAAACAATGATATGTGATTCTAAGCTTTAAACACATTTCCTAACCAGCTGTACTAACCATTTTATGTCATTTTTATTTAAGGCCAAGCCTATCATGCAGTGAAATTTTTTAAAAAAGGAAAGAAAAAAAAGAACAAGTTATTTTTAAAGTTTCTTTTAAGGGTTTTTAAATTTATTTTTTTGTTTGTTTTAGCTTTGGGAGTATCTGGATGAGCTATGCCATTAGATATTGATCTTTTACCACTGGCTCCCAGTTTTTCACCATGTTTGACCAATGGTCTCCAAAGTCCCTTTTTTATGGGATTCTTACAAAATATTTAGAAAGATAGCAAAGGCTTATTAGTCCACCAGGAATGGAGTAGAACTATTTATGGACCATTTGTTGATCACGACAAAAACCTAGCTCAGAATTCACTTTTTTTCGTGATAAAGTGCCATCAAGAAAAAAATTATACCTGGCATAGTGTTTTGGAAAGAGCTCTAGTCTTGGAGCTAACCAAGATGTGGGTCCAAATCTTACTGAAGCTAGCTTCAGTGTGACTGTAGTCAATTTAATTTAATCTCATGGAACCTCAGTGCCTTTGTAAAAAAAATATAGATAGTAATAACTCTAGCACTTAACTTATATGGTTGTTGTGATGATGAAATAAGATCATGTCTGGGAAGGGATCCAGAAGTAGCTCTTATGATTTAAAAAATACAAGAAACGCAAAGGATACTTTGATACTTTGGTGATCTCACCCATATAAGTACTTCTTCCAGTGCTGAAGATCTTAGAATCCACCCAAGCCCCTTTATGCTAGGTGAATCATCCATTTCCTTCCATAAATCCTCAGTAGGGAGTGGGGTCCATCCAGTATGCTGATGACCTTCCCTTAATCCTCTTAACATTTGGGTGGATACTAATTGAACATCCAAGAAAAAAATAGATTAACCTGATTGAAAATAAACCATCAGCTGGGGGAGAAAAAAAGCTGTCTTCACTTTGTTCAGGACCCTGACAAAATCTGAATGTTTTCTGTAACAGTCAAGCAGGACTGTTCCCTTATCTATTTCTTTTAATTTGGTTTCCATCCAAATATGTAGAATTTTTTAATCAAATTGTTGGGACCTTAAATATTTTCAAAAGTTATTTACACTATGAACCATCACCCCCTTTAAGTCTTTCATGCAGAAGCTCTCATTTCTGTAATCAAACAGACAAAGTTGATCAAAATTTCTAAAGAAATATGGCAATAGTCTTCAGTTCAGTAGGTCCTTTTATATTAATTCCATTTCACCCCCTCCACCCTATCTCCCCCGCCAATTTGACTCTCCTGAAACTTAGGACATCCTCTTAACTATATCTTAGTCAGTTCCACAACTCTTTAGGAGTTGCTAATTCTAAGGTAACTTGTGAATAGTCTGGATACAATCCTGGACTTCTGTGTATATTCAAGACAGATCTTTGGTCTCTTGTCTACAATTAAGATGTGCTATGGCCTTGCTATCAATAATCAGGGCAGGTCTCTGAATTCCTATCTAGTCTGGGGATAGATTACTGGCCTGCTGTCACTCACATTATCATAAATATAAATCCTCTTGACCAAGATCTTGATATCCTTTAGTCAACTCATTTGAATTGTCTTGTACAATGACCAGTGACCATTCTATATATATATATATATATATATATATATATATGAGTGTGTGTGTTTATGTGTGTATATATATGTGTGTGTATACATATATGTATATATGTGTATATATGTGTATATATATATGTGTGTGTGTGTGTGTGTGTATGTTACCTGGAGCAGGCTATGGAATCATTACAATAGAGATCAACCTATCTACCAATTGATTCAGTTTCCAAAAGTTCTATGTTCATTCTCTTTTCCCAGCAGAAACAATGAAAGAAACAGAAAACCACTTATCTCCCATCTTTTCCTTCCCCCACTCCCCATTATCATTTTACTCCCACTATTTCCATTCTAGTGATTTTCTATTTAACAGGCCTCACCTCAATCCAATATAAAGTTCATTTATATCATGGTTTATGCAATCCTCAGAAAATATTGTCTTTTGGGGCAAGAATGAAACAGATCTTTTCAACACTAAAACAGTAGACACACACGGCTTGTTTGATGGCTGTGTAGCAAATGTATTTTTAAGCTCATTAACATTTGATCTGTTAATCTAGGAAGCTTTGAATTCAGATCTAAGGCATTGCTCTTTTCAGAATCTGCTTTTTTTCTCTGTAAAGGAGGTATCCTTCCCTATTAAATGGTTATCAAGAAACGTAAATAGTACATGAAGTAGCTAAAAGTTGGCAAGTGTAATAGGATCACTGATTTATAGCTGGAAGGGACCTTAGAGGTCATCTTTTCCAACCCCTTCATTTTACAGATGAGGAAGCTTGATAAACTCATTTTAATAGACACCAATTTAGCTTCTAGTCTCCTAGGAGTCGCTATTCCTTACTTGAAAATTACTTCAGCAATAATCTCCATGTTTTTATTAAAAGGGTTGTCTGAGTATGGGTTTGTGTGCGTGTGTGTGTGTGTGTGTGTGTGTGTGTGCATTTGTGCATGTGTGTGTGTGTGTGTGTGTGTGTGTGTGTGTGCTTTTGGCTTCACAGCAGAGAAAATACCCAAGAAAAGGTCATGACTGCATTTTAATTTAGAAATAGCTAGTTGAAGGCTTTTATTACATTTTAAAGTGGCAAATAGTCACTTACTCAGAGTAACAGTGATTCCTGGGCAGGTAATAAAATATGTTGACCTGATTTATTTTACTGCCTATGTACTTGCTAAAAGAGCAGGCCAATAAAATAAAAATAAAAATAAATCATAAGCTGACAAATCTTATATATATGTATTTATATGTGTGTGTGTACACACACATACTTTATATATAGACTAAAGGCAGTGCTAAGATTTGATAGATAGATGGATAGTAAGACTTTGTATAGAGAGTAAAGGCAATGCTGAAATTTATACGAGTGTGTGTATATTAGAGAGAGACTATAGACTAAAGGTGGGGCTGAGATTATATATGTATATATATATGTATGATTATATATCATATATAGTGAGACTTTATATATAAGCTAAAGGCAATGGTGAGATATTATATATCTCTGTGTGTATACTTCACGTATATATGTGTGTATGCGTGTGTATTTATATATACTTTTTATTAAAGGCAGTGTTGAGATTTTATATATATGTATATATATACATAGTAAGGCTTTATATATAGGCTAAAGGCAGTGCTGAGATTTTGTGTGTATATGTATATATGTGTGTGTGTAAATATATGTATACATATCTATATATAGATAGAAACATATATACATGTGTGCACGTGCATGTGTGTGTGTGTGTACACATAGTTTCAGCACTGCTTTCCTTTGGGTGTATTCCTGCCTTCTAAAAGTAAACATAATGAACATTCTACTGTGAAAATAATGGAGCTATTTTAGAAAATGCTCTATCATCAGGTCATGTATACCCTTTACTATTGCATTTCAGTGAATGTATGCTAACAGGATAAAAGACCTCTGCATCCACATTAAAAAAACCCTCTAGTCTGGTAGCTGCATGACTGAAGGCCGTAATACACTAAGATGCCTGGCAGTTGGAATCCATACCCAATTATCGATTTTCTAAGTTAATAAATGTTATTCTTAGTCCACCTAAAACAGAAGCTTCCAATCTTAGAGTTAGAAAGACCTGCCTTTGAGTTCTACCCCTGACATATATTGTCTGTATGAACTGGGAATACCGCTTACCCCCTCAGAATTCCCAGACAGTTTTCCAAAGACATATAGTATTCCTTGGTCTATATTGGTAGAGTTTCCTACAACAATGAAATGATGAGATTGGACCCTGCCCCTTCCCCAAAAGCATACCTATTGCCATGTGAAGGCTCACAGTATTCCTTGTCATTAAAGAAGAGTTCTCATGCTTGAGACAGTGAGGAACCATTCGCTCCTTCTTATGGAAGAATTTTCATGGAACATGGAAGGTTCAAGCTCATCTTATTACTGAAACTATGGAAAAGTATCATTTTTTTTTAATATGAGAGAAAAAACACTTCCTCCATAGAGATATGGCATAAAATAGAGTTGAATTGTAGCCTTGATGGTCATAGTTGCCTAAGAGCTGTTGCAAAATCAGCATCAGGAAATCTTTAGTAGATAATCAGAAAATCATTCAAATACATGGCTGTCCAGATAGCAGCATCCACAAAATGAACAACTAAGCACATCATTAATATCTTTCAGAATGCTAATTTTCAAAGCCATAAGCTTCCATGATTGCTAATCATGATTATCTTATGCCTTCTTTTTCTCCTGGAAAGCCACAGTGACAGATCATTTGGCAGCTACTGAACTCTTGATAACCTTTATCATCTCCGGTATTGGGTGGGTTAAGGAATAAGAAGATAAGACAAAGGCAGAAAAAGTCAAAAGGAATTTCTTATTCAAAAGGAAAGAAAAAAAGAGTGATTTTTTTTTCTCTTCAGTGAGCAAGGTACCTGGCTCTAATCTTTCCTTCTTTCTCTGCAGTTTAATTCAAGTAGAGTAAAACAAAATAAATATCTAAGTACAAATCTAGTACTCTTCTCATTGTTTAGCTCTTACTGTTATTTGCTTCTTTATTTAAATATGTGCTTTTCTATAGCTTGGCTTAGCTTTATTTTTCTCTCACTCAAGGGGTGCATCAGTCTCTTTTCATGGGATTCAGCCTATTTTCAACTGTTCTTCAGGATAAAGGCCCTAATTATCTCCTTAGCCCTTCTTTATTACTCTGTGAGTATTCAGTGCTCAATCTTTATCCTTATCCTATAGATAAACTTCTTAATTTCTTCAAGACCAAGACTTCCTTAGCTTAGAGGCCCCCTACTTATTCTCTGCCTTGTGACAATGATTTGCCCTTTGACCCAATGGAAGAACACTGTCTGCCTCATGGTTCTACTTCCCTCCTATTGGTCTGACATCTACATTTTATAATCTGTCCACATTTTTAAGGGGCCTTGATCCCCCTCAACCCATTTTTTTCAGCATTTTATAACCATCAATGAATGTATTTTAAAATAGATTTATATAACCTTCATCTTAAATAGGTTTTATAACCCCCATGCAGACTGGCACCAGAATGATTAGTTTTATGGTAATGGAAACCCATGAACTGAGGAAAAATGCAAAATATCCCTCAGTCCTGTGTGGTTTTCTTCTAATTATGTAGAGTCATAGAAAAATGAAGGAATTGGGAATGCTAAGAGTCAGTTTTAAAATACCTGTAAACAGTAAATTAATTATTAGTACCCTAAATGTGAGACTCTTTCTTGTCTCATGGTCAACAAAAGGTTTTACTGTTAGAGGAACTGAATTATATTAACTTGGACATTCTTAGTATAAGTGAAACTGGAAGACAAAAGGAATGACAGTTAACTAAAAGGATGGATCATAGGTTGTCCTTAGAGAGACAAAAAGAAAAATTAACAGGATTAGCAGTTTTCTTATGCCTCCAAGAAAACATCATTGTATGGGACATTTGGTCATCTTGTATTGCAGTACACAAAATAACCATTTGGAATAAGACCACCAAGAATGTAATTGTAGCTTCTGTCCCACTATCTGTTGCAAAGGGTAAGGAGGTAAAGAAATCATATGGAAAAACTTGCTGTGACCTTCAACATGAGTTCTTATACTAGGTGACAACAATAGAAAGATGGGCATTTAGGAGGAGGGTAAAAAAAATGTTGCAAAAACAAGTTTGGAAATAAGATAGGAAATAAGAGATGACAGAAGCTTAAGTATCACACAGAAGCCTCATATTTCTATTGAATGCATTCTTTGAAAAAAAAAGTCAAGAAAGCACTGTCAAGTCCCACTTTCTATAGGAAGTCTTTCCCAATCCCTCTTAATTCTAATGCCTTTTGTCTTTTAATTATGTCCTATTTACCCTATGTCTAGGTTGTTTGTACATATTTGTTTGCTTGTTGTCTCTCCCATTAGATTGTGAGCTCCTTTAGGGCAGGGGCTATCTTTAATCTTTCTTTATATGCCCAGAACTTAGCACAAAGTCGGGCACATAGTAGATACTTAACATTAACAAATGTTTGCCACTGGCCGACATGTCAAGTACTGAATAACAATACAATGAATGAAATTGATCACATTTTAAGAGACAGGAAGAGTCGTTTCCAAACCAGTTGTCTTTACTATATTACAGATTAAGAAGAAAAGATTAAAGTGACAGGTTGTGCAATTGAGCCGATTCTTACTTGATGTTTCTAAATAAGCTATTTTGATAAAGAAAAAGAAATGAGAAACTGATAAAAGAATGGAAAAGACAAAGACTATCACCATTTCCAAAGGAAATCTAACCAGATTAAATAAACTGCAGCAATGAGGAGACCAACAGAACCTAGAAATTATCTCACACAGCAGCTATTTGAACTTTCCGCTAAATGGAGAAATATGTAAAACAAAGGAATAACAAATTATACCAACCAATATAAACATTTGTTAAATGTTTACTATGTTCCAGGCACTGTTTTAGACACTGTAGAAAAATAAAAGTGGAATTATCTCTACCTTTAAAGAACTTACATTATATTGGGTTAAATAAGATGCACAAATATAACAAGTATGTATTGAAAAATGCACTCAAGGCAATTTTAGGGGAGAAGGCATTAGCATGGAGAAGAATCAAGAAATGGTTTATAGACAAAATGGCACTCAAACTGCCTTAAAGAAAACTAAGGATACTAAGAGGTAGAGGTGAGGAAGAAATACATTCTATATGTGGGGAATAGTAAGTGAATTTGTAAAATCTTGTGAAAGAAGACAACAGAAGCTTATGAGCAGTGTTACCACACAAATGAAAAGTAAGGGCTTCAAACAAGTTTACAGAAAGTTGGCCAGAAATCCACCTAAGCCTAAGCCTAAGCTAAATCATCTAAAGAGTTTTCAAGGATGAAACGGCAAGGTGAATCAACAGAGAAACAACAAAAAAACCTCCTATCTTTCAAGATTCTGTTTTTCCCCCACCAATTACAGTAGAGCCAACACACTTAGATGTAACCATAATGGTTCTTTAAGTGCTGTAGTAGGAATTAGAATGGGAACTTGAAATATGTATATATATATATATATATATATATATATATATATATATATATATATATATGCGGGTAAAGCAGCTGAACATGACCCAGTATTTTGAGGTAACTGAAGAATCTACTCAAAGATATTGGAAATTGACTAAAACACCAAATGCTTAGAAATAATATTTTGGAATTTAAAAAAAAACTTTTGAATTTCAGTCAATAACAAATTGTTCAATGACTTTAGTTGATTACTTTCCCATTTAATTTTGTGTATATATGTATACATATGTATATATGTAATTATGTGTATATATGAAGACTGGTAGTAATTTAAATAGTTGAGTAGTACCCTTTTATAGGATAGATAAGTCCTTTAGAATTTGATTTTGGAGATTAAATTTCAGAAACTTTGGAAGTCTATCATTTCCCCCTTCCTCTCAATTTTAATGCCACAGGTAGAGCTAAGTTATTATTTTAAATTCATTTCTAATTGCTGATAGGAAGGGTCAGGAATTTAGTCACCTTGGGAAAGTGGAGAAAAATTACAGTAGAAGATCATTGCCTCCGGAATAAGAGAATTCTTAAGCTTGCTATCTGTGTGAATTTAGGCAAGTCATTTAACCTATATGAGCCTTGATTTCATCATCTGTAAAATAAGGAAGTTGTACTAGATGGCCTCTAAGATTACTTCCCATTCTAAATATACAATCATTTGAAATGATCCTGAGATGCGTGTAACATTCTGATAGGGAACCTTTGCAGCTGATTAAGATCATAATTTATCGCAGCCAAGACGAGATGGCAATTTAGAAGCACCAACAACTCAGCCAAACTCTCCCAACATTCCCCAACAAACAACTTAAAAACAATGTCTCAAATTGAATGTTTGAACAGCAGAGCTAACTAAAGGTCATAATGACACATTTTTTCTAGACTAAGATGACTTATGAGGTCAGCAGGAGAGGTCTGTGGTACAAGGGAGAGAGCCTACACAGAGGCAGCACCAGTGATGGGCCCTGGAAGTGGTCTTGAGAGCAGCAGCTTCAGAAACTTTCAGCCAAGAGACAGTAAAGGGGGTCAGACAACTTGTTAGAGATTACAGGGAACCCTTTACTAGGACTGAGAGCAACTGGTGCTAATTGGCAACTTTGCTGCCCATATACATTTTGAGGTCACAATTCCAGTGTGGCAAGGGGTGCTTGTGGTTAGTCACAAGGGAGCTAGGGTGCTAGTCACAATTCCTGGGAGAAGAGGAACAGTAGCACTTGCAGCTGCAAGGAAGCAGGGTTTCCTCCTGGGTAAAAACCAGAGCAGAGACCAGGAAGGCAGTGACCAAGTCTCTCCCTGGATCATGCCACCTTGGAAGCAGCGAGATAAAACCTGAAATGTGGGAAAGTGTCTCTCTAGTTTTCCATTATCAGAGTCCAACTTTAACATAAAATTCAAGGTCAAGAAAGAGGCTGGAAAAATAACAAAAAAAGAACTTGACCATAAAAATCTACTAGGGTGGAGGTAAAGCCAAGATACAAACTCAGAAGAAGACAACGAAGTCAAAACAACAACGTTGTTGTTGTTCAGTCATTTTAGTCATGTCTGACTCTTCATGACACCATTTGGTGTTTTCTCGGCCAAGATACTGGAGTGGTTTGCCATTTCCTTCTTCAGCTCATTTTATAGATGAGGAATTTGAGACAAACAGAATTAAATGATTAGACAAGAGTCGTACAGATAGTAAGTGTCAGAGGCCAGATTTGAACTCAGGAAGATGAGTCTTCCTGACTTTAAGCCTGGTACTCTATCCACTGTGGTACCTAGCTGCCCTAAAACACCTACATGCAAAATCTAATGAAAAAATGCTAATTGGATGAAACCCCAACAAGAATTCTTAGAAAGGGGGTAGGGGTGGAGAGAGAGAGAGATGAGTGGTAGAGGAAAAATTTTTAAAAATGAGAAAGATGAAAGATGTTAAAAGAGAATTAATGTCTTGGTAAAAGAAGCACAAAAAATACTGACGAAAATATATAAAAAACCAAAATTGGCCTAATGGTAAAAGAGGCACAAAAATTCACCGAAGCAAAGAAGTTAAAAAGCAAAATTGGCCAAATTGAAAAAGAGGTATAAAAGCTCACTGAAGAAAATAATTTCTTAAAAGTTAGAATTGGGCAAGTGGGAGCCAATGACCCCATAAAACATCAAAAAAACAATCAAAGAATGAAAAAAAGAAGACAAAATGAGGTATCTCATTGGATAAAAACAACTGACCTGGAAAATAGATCAAGGAGGGATAATTTAAGAACTATTGAACTATCTAAAAGTTATAAAAACAACTTAAATATCATATTTCAAGCAATTTTCAAGAAGAAAGAGCCTGGATAGCTTAGATCTAGAGAGTAAAATAAAAATTGAAAGATCATCTCCTGAAAGAGATCCCAGAATGTGAACTCCCAAATATATTATAGTCAAATCCCAGAGCTCCCAGGTCAAGGAGAAAATATTACAAGCAGCTATAAACAATTCAAATATCATGGAGCCACAGTCAGGATCACACAAGCTTTAGCAGCTTCTACATTAACATAGTGGATGGCTTGGAATATGATATTTAAACATAAGACTAAAGAGAAGCATAAAAAGGTCAGCATGAAAGAGAAATCACGAGACTAAATAGTTTATCTGTTTACATTCCTCTATGAGAAGATAATTCATGTAATTCCTAAGAACTTTATCATCACAGTAGTTAGAAGCAGTCTACATAGAGGGAATGGGTGTGAATCAATTATATTGGGATGATTTTTAAAAATGAAGGGGTGAGCAAGAGGGATGCATTGTGAAAAGAAGGAAAGGAGAGGCAGTATTGGGGAATTTTTCTCACATAAAAGGGACATGCAAGGAAGAGCTTTTACAGTGGAGGGGAAAGGGGAAGGTAGGCAATTCTTGAACCTCAGTCTCATCAGAACATGTTCAAAGAGGAAGAAACAAGCACACACACGCAAATACCCTCAGCTGGGAATAAAAATCTATCTTACCCAAGATGTTAACAGGAAAAGAAAAAGAAGATAAATGGAGGAGATAATAAAAGGGAGGGTAAATTAGGGTAACAGTTGGTCATAAGCAAAACAAACTTTCAAGCGAGGACAAGATAAAAAGAAAGAAGACAGAAGAAAATAGCAAGGAGGGAAATACATAGGAATCATAGCTGCAAATGTGAATGGGATGAACTCACCCATAAAACAGAAATGGATAGCAGAATGGATCAGCAACCATAATCCAATAAAAAATTGTTTACAAGAGACATACTTGAAACAAAAAGACACATATAGAGTTAAAATAAGGAGATGGAGCAGGATCTGTTATGCTTTAGCTGAAGTAAAAAAATAATGGCAAGGGTGGCACTCATGATCTCAGACAAAGCAAAAGCAAAAATGGATCTAATTATAAGAGATAATCAGGAAAACTGTTGTTGCTGTTGTTTTGCTGTTGTTTGTCCTTTGTTTTTGAAGAGACCATGACATCAGGGAGGTGATGCCCTGACACGCAAGTGACTTGCATTTAAGGAAGAGAGGGCTGTGCAAGGCCAGTAGCCTCACTTTCTCCTCTGGAGCCATCTGGGTCCAGTAGCAAGCTACAGATCAGGATGACTGAAGATGGCTCTCAATTAAGGAAATTTCATTTTGATAATATGCACCATAGATGATGAAGTAATATAAAAAAAATTACAACAAGTTTCTCTGATAAAAGCTTCTTTTCTCAAGTATATAGGGAACTGAGTCAAATTTATAAAAATATGCATCCTCCCCCAATTGATAAATTATTAAAAAATATGAACAGGCAGTTTTCAGAAGACATTAAAGCTATCTATAGTCATGTGAAAAATGCTTTAAATAACTATTGATAAAAGAAGTGCAAATTAAGACAACTTCAAGGTACCATTTGACATTTATCAGAAATGACAAATGCTGGAAGGGATGAAGGAAAATAGGTTTGATAATGAATTTTTGGTTGAGTAGTTAATTGGTCCAACTATTCTGAAAAACAATTTGGAACTAACTCTAAAAGGCTTATAAAACAAATATACTTTGACCTAGCAATATCAACAGGCCTGTACCCCAAGGAGATTAAATAAAAAGGACAAAGACTATCTGTACAATAATGTTCATACCAATTCTATCTGTGGTGGCAAAGAATTAGAAATTGAGGAGATGCCCATCAATTTAAGAATAGCTGAAAATGTGGCATATGATTGTGATGGAGTACTATTGCACTATAAGAAATGACAAGAGGGATGGTTTCAGAAAAAAAAAGTGGGAAGACCTATATAAACTTATGCAAAGTGAAGTGAATAGAAACCAGGAGATCATTGTACTCAGTAAGAGAAACATCGTGATAATGATCACCTGTGACAATTTTAGCTATTCTGATCAATACAATGATCCAAAAGAAAAAAAAATAATATGAAGAGCTTATAATGAAAAATGCTATCCACCTCCAGAGAAAGAACTGATAAACTCTGAATGTGAAATGAAGCATGATTTTCTCACTTTATTTTTCTTGCTTTTTTTTGAGGGGGTGGGGCATGATATGACTAATATGGAAATACATTTTCCATGCTTTTACATAGATAATTGATATCATATTGCTTGCCTTCTCAGTAAGCAGGAAAGAGGTGAGAGGGAGGGAGAAAATTTGGAACTCAAAATTTTTTTGGAAAAAAAAAGTTTAGAACAAATAAATGCCTATAAATATATAAAGATAAAAAATAAATCATAACTTATCTATGTCTTAGTAGATAAATCAGAGGAAGTTACCTCAGCAATGTAGATGCCAAGTGACTTGCCCATGGGCACCTGGCTTTTCAAGTCTCAGCTAAAATTCTTCCTGTAGGAAGTCTTTTCTGATCCCTCTTAATTCCAGTGCCCTTCATCTGTTCATTATCTCCAGTTTTTCCTGTAGATAACTTGTTCACACATAATTGTTGGCATCTTATCTCTCCTATTAGACTGGGTGCTCCTTGGAAGCAGAGGACTGTCTTTTACTTTTCTTTGGTTGCCTGGTCTGTAGGCCTTCTTAATTCCAAGTTTAGTGCTTTATCTACTACACCAAGTTCCTGCTTAATAGTTATTATTCCACATAGTTCCCTAGATTCTTCAGAAAGCATTACAGACATTTCACACTTCCATATTATGCATTCATTCAATTTTCTCCCTAATATAAATTGAAGGAACCCCGATTTAACAGGTGTGCAGACCCCCACATGGATGTTGATTAAAGCTCTTCCATGCCTTCCTATTCTATTTCTTAAAAGAAATATAAATAAATGTATTTCTAAATAAATAAATCAACAAAACTTAGAATGCTAGATTTCTGTATCACATAACCATGGTTTGTCATTTCTTCCCTGACTGCAAAAACTGTTTTCAGGCTATATGATTGCTGCTGAGATGCAAGAGTACAAGGAGGAAAGTGGGCTCAAGAATGTTTCTCATTGTTGTTTTAATTGCTATAGCTCCAGTTCCTGAAAGGGTTAATTAACATCAACTGTCTTGGCTTCTTTGCTTATGATATCTGAAGCTGTTTAAATTTAGGTTTAAGCTATGAAATCTTGTTATGTCTGGGTTAAAATGACACTTCAGAGTTTTACAAATATAAATGAATAATATTAATTTCTATGGGAAGAGGGCGGGGGAGAGAGGAGGAGGAGGAGGAGGAGAAAGAAAGAGAGAGAGAGGGAGAGAGAGAGAGCGTGAGAGTAATACTTGGGGCATTTATTTTCCCACACATCAAGTCTTTATCTCCCATCAACATCTAAATACACAGAAGATTATTATGTAAATCTAATCTTTCCCACAACCATCTCAAGCATTGTATCTTGAGGGGGAAAGAACAAACTTAGGTAAAAGATAGCTATTTTAAAAATGTTGTTAAAGATAGTGAATCACTGATCTTTGCTAGCATGGCCGGATTAGAACTGTGCTCTCCTCCAAAGTGATGGGCCTGGGAGCCTTCCACATCCCAAGATCTGTCTAGCACTCATCAGGCAGTGTTACTTGATCACAGCTGGATAAAAATGCACACCCAGGGCAAATCTGTAAACACCAGCTTAATCTGCATGGGGAAAGTTACTGTCATCTCCTCTGACAGAAAAAGCCTCCAGGACACGTTCCAGCAGTAACAGTCACTTCAGTTCCTCACAACTGTTGTCAGATTTAGGCTCAGAATCACTGTAAATGTCAGAAAGTTGCAACAAGGAAGAAAAATTGTATTTTCTTTTCTTGGAATTCAATTTTTAAAGGTTTAAAAAAAAGGTCAATAAAGGTTTCCAATAGGGAAGCCATTTCTCCTTTATCTATAGCTGCCATCCATACTTTCACTTCCTATCACCTCATTTATGTAAGTCCCCACAGAATTTCACTCCCCCCTCCCCTCCTTTTTTAAAACTGAATAGAAGTTAAAGGGGTATTCTGTCCAAATTTTCTTTTTCTCTGACTAGTTTAAACACTAAGGGTAAGAAGTTCTCATCCCAGGTCTCCACTGACTCTTGTATTTTAGTTTCTTAATCTATTGAATCAGAGGATTGATTAATTGATCACTAAAATCTCTCCCAGCCCATCATTCTAGATATTAACCTGGCAAATATACTAATATAAACTTTAGCATAGCTAAACTGAACGATAGGTATCAGGAGAATCATGAGGAAAAGCTGAGACTAAACTCATAGTGAAAAAGAAGAAAAAAAGGCCGAAATATAGCACCCAAATGTAATTAACCCCCACAACGCTAGTGCTAGTGCTCTACCTATGAAAAATCATAATACTAAAATAGAATGAAAGGAAACCCCAAATCACTTGTCTGACATTTAAGTAAATTAATCTAAAGGGAGCGAAATTTGGCTCCAGCCTACCTTTCCAGGCTTATTACAATTATTCACCTTCACGTATTCTATATTCTAGCCAAATTGTCCTATTTGCTTTTCCTTGTATGCTGTGTTCTATTTCCCATCTTTGCATTTTTTGCACAAGTCATCCCCAGTATCTGTAATGTATTCCCTCTTCAAGTCTGCCTCTTAGTATCTTTAGTTTCCCTAAGTGTCTCCAGGTCACTTCTTGGTTGTTTCTTCACAATACCTTGAGGGTACCTTTCTTCACTCCCTTTCCAATACCACCTGGGTGTTGCCTTTTTCCATTGGAACATAAGCTCCCTGAAGGCACTGACTATCTGCTTGCTTATGTTTAATATCCCTAGTGGTTAGTACATAATGTGCTGAATACATGTTTCATCTACCTATCTATCTATACTCCTTGTGAGATTGCCCTTATCCACCTTCAAATATTTTGCACTTATTTATTATAGTTTTAGATTCTTTTTGCTTGTTTGCTTTGTTTTTGGACAAGGCAGGGCAATTGGGGTTAAGTGACTTGCCCAAGGTCACACAGCTAGTAAGTGTGTCAAGTGTCTGAGGCCG